>NW_028295649.1:600000-1042166 GCF_964341445.2 Mesoplodon mirus | reverse complement strand
TCAACTTGCGTACACCTTAAATATCCCAGGAAAGACAAAAATGGTTCAAGAAATTGTGGTAATTACGTATGATGGAATATCCCTCAGCCATAAAATCAATGTCATAAGGCCAGTAGCAGCAAAATGAGTGGATTAAGGTATGATAATTCTAAGTGAAATAAGTCACACAGAAAAAGAAACTTATCATAAGATATCACTTATGATGATCCTGTAAACATGGCTACACATGAACTGAGTTAGGAAAGAAAAGAGAGACTCACATTAAAAAAAAAACGCTTATGCTTGCTTAATGGTGAAAGAGAGGTGGGGTGATGCATAAAATCAGAGTTTGATATTAGTACAGGTACCGTTCCAAAAACCAAATATGAAATAGACAAAACCTACACCTTCCTCAGTGAAAGGGACTCAACACCCCATATTCACAACAGAGTAATATATCTTAAAAGTATGAATCTTAAAACCTATGTATTGATATGTCTCCATAAGGGAATCAAGTGTGTCTAGACTGGCATAAACATGACAGTGAGAATCAGCTCAAACCCACTATAAAAAGGAATTTCAAAAACAAACAAAAAAAAAAACAGGGAAATTTCTTTCAGTTCCTTCAGGGTCTCTGATGAAACCTGGAATGACCCTATCTACAATGACAGCTGGATGTGGCATAAGGCTGGACACTTGGGACTGAGAGGATTGGTGAGATTGGGTGAGCAAATGCATACCCTTTAAATCAATAATGAGGGGCACACATTCCATGGGTCCCAACTCTCCAGGTTGAAGGGAATATTACTACAGCTATTACATGTACGGGAAACCTAGAGAATGGACACACTGTGAATACGAAAGGTCTCTAAAACTCAACTAATAGTCCCTCTCCTGGTGCTCCGGTTTGACATTCCAACTGCTTTACTATCAATCTCCCAACTTGGAGAGACAGCCCCTTTAACCTCCTGGATCTCACAGGTTGCCAATTTGGCAGAGGATGAAACGGAAGAGGAAGAACCAAAGAGAGAGTAGCTGTTAGGCATTTGGACGGGCATATATCACTCTTATTTCCAGGGAGGAAGAAGAATTGACCAAAGTCTCAGCCACACACCGGGAACCAGTATATGTTCTGAACCAAAATATTTGACTTGCGTTCAGCTCAGAAAAAACGAGTTAAATATGGAGCTAAGGGGCACAGCAATTCACAAACTGGCAGAGTAATAAAGGGCAACTATCGTCCAAAATTCTGTTGAGCGAAGGCAACGAGGCAAACTTGAAAGGGAGGCAGAATTGCAGGAAACAGATTTCAAGAGGTACGTAGGAATCGCCTTTAAAGCACAGGAAGAGGGGCACAACTTCTACAATGATGCACTTGGCTAAAAAGGGCGTTTGCATTTTCTCCTGAATATATTCAGGAGAAAACGCATACGCCCTTTTTGGCCAAGCAAGCAAGCGGGCAATGCAAATCTTCACTACAAAGAAGTATCACTTCCTACCGGTCAAAAGGGACATCCACAAAATGTGTAAAAACCAGAAAGGCAAGACAGGCCCTGGAGAACACGGAGCATTTTCATGCTGATGGGCGGGATGTAAATTGCCAACTGCCTCTCTGGAGGAGAGCATTGTGTTTCCTAAAACAAGTAAACAACAGAGCTACAGAGCCAAGGACACTTCCAGTCAAGGGAATATACCTTGGGAAAACTGAAAATCAATAAGACAGAAACACCCCAAAATTTAGGGCTGCACTGCTTAAAAGAACCTCAACTTGGGTACACTTTAAATATTCCAGGAAATATAAAAATGGTTCAAAATATTGTGGTACTTACGTATTATGGAATATCCCTCAACCATGAAATCAATGTCATAAGACCAGTAGCAGCAAAATGAGTGGATACAGGTATGATGATTCTAAGTGAAATAAGTCACACAGAAAAAGAAACGTATCATAAGATATCACTTATGAAGATCCTGTATACATGGCTACACATGAACTGAGTTAGGAAAGAGAAGAGATTCTCACATTTAGAAAACACTCTTATGCCTGCTTAAGAGGGATGGAGAGGTGGGGTGATGCATAAAACCAGAGTTTGATATATGCACTGGTAGAGTTCCAAAAACCAAGTATGGAATAGACAAGACCTACACCTTCGTCAGGGAAAGGGACTCAAAACCCCATATTTCCCGCAGAGGAATATATCTGACTAGTAAGAATCTTAAAACCTATGTATTGATATGTCTCTTTCAGGGAATCAAGTGCGTCTAGACTGGCATAAACATGGCAGTGAGAATCAGCTCAAACACACTATAAAAAGGAATTTGAAAAATAAAAAACAGGGAAATTCTTTATATTTCCTTCAGGGTCTCTGATGAAACCTGGAATGACCCTATCTACAATGACAGCTGCATGTGCCATAAGGATGGACACATAGGACTGAGAGGATTGGTGTGATTGGGTGAGCAAATGCAGACCCTTTAGAGCAATAATGCATGGCACCCATTCCATGGGTTCCAACTCTCCAGGTTGAAGGGAATATTACTACAGCTATAACATGTATGGGAAACCTAGTGAATGGACACACTGTGAATACGAATAGTCTCTAAAACTCAACGTATAGTCCCGCTCCTGGTGCTCCGGTTTGACTTTCCAACTGCTTTACTATCAATCTCCCAACCTGGAGAGACCGCACCTTTAAGCTCCTGTTTCGCACAGGTTGCCAATTTCGCAGAGGATGAATGGGAAGAGGGAGAACCAATGAGAGAGTAGCTGTTAGGCATTTGGACGGGCATATATCACTCTTATTTCCCGGGAGGAAGAAGAATTGACCAAAGTCTCAGCAACCCACCGGGAACCAGTATATGTCCTGAACCAAAATATTGGACTTGCGTACAGCTCAGAAAAAAACAGTTAATAAACGGAGCTCAGGGGCACAGCAATTCACAAACTGGCAGAGTAATAAAGGACAACTATCGTCCAAAAACCTGTTGAGCGAAGGCCACGAGGCGGACTTGAAAGCCAGGCAGAATAGCCGGAAACGGATTTCAAGAGGTACGTTGGAATCATCTTTAAAGCACAGGAAGAAGGGCACAACTTCGACAATGATGCACTTGGCCAAAAAGGGCTTATGCATTTTCTCCTGAATATATTCAGGAGAAAACGCATACGCCCTTTTTGGCCAAGCAAGCAAGCGGGCAATGCAAAACTGCACTACAAAGAAGTATCATTTCCCACCGGTCCACAGGAACATCAAAAAAATGGGTAAAAACCAGAAATTCAAGACAGGCCCTGGAGAACAGGGAGCCTTGTTATGCTGATGGGCGGGATGTAAACTGCCAACTGCCTCTCTGGAGGAGTGCATTGTGTTCCCTAAAACAAGTAAACAACAGAGCTACAGACCCAAGGGCACTTCCAGTCTAGGGAATATACCTTGGCAAAACTGAAAATCAACAAGACAGAGCCACCCCAAAATTTAGGGCTGCATTGCTTACAAGAACCACAACTTGGGTACACCTTAAGTATCCCAGGAAAGATAAAAATGGTTCAAAAAATTGTGGTACTTACGTATGATGGAATATCCCTCAGCCATGAAATCAATGTCATAATACCAGTAGCAGCAAAAGGAGTGGATTCAGGTACGATGATTCTAAGTGAAATAAGTCACACAGAAAAAGAAATTTATCATAAGATAATACTTATGAAGATCCTGTAAACATGGCTACACATGAACTGAGTTAGGAAAGAGAAGAGAGTCTCACATTTAGAAAACACTCTTATGCCTGCTTAAGGGGGAAGGAGAGGTTGGGTGATGCATAAAACCAGAGTTTGATATAAGCAGAAGTACCGTTCAAAAAACCAACTATGGAATAGACAAGAACTACACCTTCCTCTGTGAAAGGGACTCAGAACCCCATATTTCCCGCAGAGGAATATATCTGACTAGTAAGAATCTTAAAACCTATGTATTGATAGGTCTCTTTTAGGGAATCAAGTGCGTCTAGACTGGCCTAAACATGGCAGCGAGAATCAGCTCAAACCCACTATAAAAAGGAATTTGAAAAACAACAAAAAGGGAAATTCTTTACAATTCCTTCAGTGTCTCTGATGAAACCTGTAATGACCCTATCTACAACGACAGCTGCATGTGGCATAAGGCTGGACACATAGGACTGAGAGGATTGGTGACACTGGGTGAGCAAATGCAGACCCTTTAAATCAATAATGCATGGCACACATTCCATGGGTCCCAACTCTCTGGGTTGAAGGGAATATTACTACAGCTATAACATGTATGGGAAACCTAGAGAATGGACACACTGTGAATACGAAAGGTTTCTAAATCTCAACGAATTGTCCCTCTCCTTGTGCTCCAGTTGGACTTTCCAACTGCTTTACTGCCAATCTCCAAACTTGGAGAAGACAGCACCTTTACCATCCTGGTTGGTACAGGTTGCCAAATTGACAAAGGATGAAAGGCAAGAGGGAGAACCAATGAGAGAGTAGCTGTTATGCATTTGGACGGGCACATGTCACTCTAATTTCCCGGGAGGAAGAAGAATTGACCAAAGTCTCAGCCACCCACCGGGAACCAGTATAGGTCCTGAACCAAAATATTGGGCTTGCGTTCAGCTCACAAAAAACGAGTTAAAAAATGGAGCTCCGGGGCACAGCAATTCACAAACTGGCAGAGTAATAATGGACAACTATCATCCAAAAATCTGTTGAGGGAAGGCAACGAGGCGGACTTGAAACGGAAGCAGAATAGCAGGAAACAGATTTCAAGAGGTACGTTCGAATCGCCTTTAAAGCACAGGAAGTGAGGCACCACTTCGACAATGATGCACTTGGCCAAAAAGGGCGTATAAGTTTTCTCCTGAGTATATTCAGGAGAAAACGCATAAACCCTTTTTGGCCAAGCAAGCACGCGGACAATGCAAGTCTGCACTACAAAGAAGTATCACTTCCCACCGGTCCAAAGGGATATCAACAAAACGGGTAAAAACCAGAAATTCAAGGCAGGCCCTGGAGAACATTGAGCCTTGTTATGCTGATGGGTGGGATGTAAATTGCCAATTGTCTCTCTGGAGGAGTGCATTGTGTTCCCTAAAACAAGTAAACAACAGAGCTACAGAGCCAAGGACACATCCAGTCTAGGGAATATACCTTGTGAAAACTGAAAATCAATAAGACAGAGCCACCCCAAAATTCAGGGCTGCACTGCTTACAAGAACCTCAACTTCGGTACACTTTAAATATCCCAGGAAATATAAAAATGGTTCAAAAAATCGTGGTACTTACGTACGATGAAATATCCCTCAGCCATGAAATCAATGTCATAAGACCAGTAGCAGCAAAATGAGTGGATTCAGGTACGATGATTCTAAGTGAAATAAGTCACACAGAAAAAGAAACGTATCATAAGATATCACTTATGATGATCCTGTAAACATGGCTACACATGAACTGAGTTAGGAAAGAGAACAGAGTCTCACATTTAGAAAACACTCTTATGCCTGCTTAAGGGGGAAGGAGAGGTTGGGTGATGCATAAAACCAGAGTTTGATATAAGCACAGGTACCGTTCCAAAAACCAACTATGGAATAGACAAGACCTACACCTTCCTCAGTGAAAGGGACTCAAAACCCCTTATTTCCCGCAGAGGAATATATCTGATTAGTAAGAATCTTACAACCTATGTATTGATATGTCTCCATAAAAGAATCAAGTGTTTCTAGACTGGCATAAACATGGCAGCGAGAATCAGCTCAAACCCACTATAAAAAGGAATTTCAAAAACTAAACACAAAAACAGGGAAATTATTAATAATTCCTTCAGGGTATCTGATGAAACCTGGAATGACACTATCTACAACGACAGCTGGATGTGGCATAAGGCTGGACACATGGGACTGACAGGATTGGTGAGATTGGGTGAGCAAAAGCAGACCCTTTAATGCAATAAAGCAAGGCACCCATTCCATGTGTCCCAACTCTCCAGGTTGAAGTTAATATTACTACAGCTATAACATGTACGGGAAACCTAGAGAATGGACACACTGTGAATACGAAAGGTTTCTAAAACTCAATGAATAGTCCCTCTCCTAGTGCTCCAGTTTCACTTTCTAACTGCTTTACTATCAATCTCCCAACTTGGAGAGACAGCCCCTTTAACCTCCTGTTTCACACAGGTTGCCAATTTGGCAGAGGATGAAACGCAAGAGAGAGAAACAATGAGAGAGTAGCTGTTAGGCATTTGGACGGGCACATGTCACTCTTGTTTCCCGGGAGGAAGAAGAATTAACCAAAGTCTCAGCCACCCACCAGGAACCAGTATAGGTCCTACACCAAAATATGGGACTTGCGTTCAGCTCATGAAAAACGAGTTAAAAAATGGAGCTCAGGGGCACAGCAATTCACAAACTGGCAGAGTAATAAAGGACAACTATCATCCAAAAATCTGTTGAGGGAAGGCAACGAGGCGGACCTAAAAGCGAGGCAGAATAGCAGGAAACAGATTTCAAGAGGTACGTTGGAATCACCTTTAAAGCACAGGAAGAGGGGCACAACTTCGACAATGATGCACTTGGCCAAAAAGGGCGTATGCGTTTTCTCCTGAGTATATTCAGGAGAAAACGCATATGACCTTTTTGGCCAAGCAAGCAAGCGGACAATGTACGTCTGCACTACAAAGAAGTATCACTTCCCATCGGTCCAAATGGACATCCACAAAAAGGGTAAAAACCAGAAATTCAAGACAGGCCCTGCAGAACAGGGAGCCTTGTTATGCTGATGGGAGGGATGTGAATTGCCAACTGCCTCTCTGGAGGAGTGCATTGTGTTCCCTAAAACAAGTAAACAACAGAGCTACAGAGCCAAGGGCACTTCCAGTCTAGGGAATATACCTTGGGAAAACTTAAAATAAATAAGACAGATCCACACCAAAATTCAGGGCTGCACTGCTTACAAAAACCTCAACTTGCGTACACCTTAAATATCCCAGGAAAGACAAAAATGGTTCAAGAAATTGTGGTAATTACGTATGATGGAATATCCCTCAGCCATAAAATCAATGTCATAAGGCCAGTAGCAGCAAAATGAGTGGATTAAGGTATGATAATTCTAAGTGAAATAAGTCACACAGAAAAAGAAACTTATCATAAGATATCACTTATGATGATCCTGTAAACATGGCTACACATGAACTGAGTTAGGAAAGAAAAGAGAGACTCACATTAAAAAAAAAACGCTTATGCTTGCTTAATGGTGAAAGAGAGGTGGGGTGATGCATAAAATCAGAGTTTGATATTAGTACAGGTACCGTTCCAAAAACCAAATATGAAATAGACAAAACCTACACCTTCCTCAGTGAAAGGGACTCAACACCCCATATTCACAACAGAGTAATATATCTTAAAAGTATGAATCTTAAAACCTATGTATTGATATGTCTCCATAAGGGAATCAAGTGTGTCTAGACTGGCATAAACATGACAGTGAGAATCAGCTCAAACCCACTATAAAAAGGAATTTCAAAAACAAACAAAAAAAAAAACAGGGAAATTTCTTTCAGTTCCTTCAGGGTCTCTGATGAAACCTGGAATGACCCTATCTACAATGACAGCTGGATGTGGCATAAGGCTGGACACTTGGGACTGAGAGGATTGGTGAGATTGGGTGAGCAAATGCATACCCTTTAAATCAATAATGAGGGGCACACATTCCATGGGTCCCAACTCTCCAGGTTGAAGGGAATATTACTACAGCTATTACATGTACGGGAAACCTAGAGAATGGACACACTGTGAATACGAAAGGTCTCTAAAACTCAACTAATAGTCCCTCTCCTGGTGCTCCGGTTTGACATTCCAACTGCTTTACTATCAATCTCCCAACTTGGAGAGACAGCCCCTTTAACCTCCTGGATCTCACAGGTTGCCAATTTGGCAGAGGATGAAACGGAAGAGGAAGAACCAAAGAGAGAGTAGCTGTTAGGCATTTGGACGGGCATATATCACTCTTATTTCCAGGGAGGAAGAAGAATTGACCAAAGTCTCAGCCACACACCGGGAACCAGTATATGTTCTGAACCAAAATATTTGACTTGCGTTCAGCTCAGAAAAAACGAGTTAAATATGGAGCTAAGGGGCACAGCAATTCACAAACTGGCAGAGTAATAAAGGGCAACTATCGTCCAAAATTCTGTTGAGCGAAGGCAACGAGGCAAACTTGAAAGGGAGGCAGAATTGCAGGAAACAGATTTCAAGAGGTACGTAGGAATCGCCTTTAAAGCACAGGAAGAGGGGCACAACTTCTACAATGATGCACTTGGCTAAAAAGGGCGTTTGCATTTTCTCCTGAATATATTCAGGAGAAAACGCATACGCCCTTTTTGGCCAAGCAAGCAAGCGGGCAATGCAAATCTTCACTACAAAGAAGTATCACTTCCTACCGGTCAAAAGGGACATCCACAAAATGTGTAAAAACCAGAAAGGCAAGACAGGCCCTGGAGAACACGGAGCATTTTCATGCTGATGGGCGGGATGTAAATTGCCAACTGCCTCTCTGGAGGAGAGCATTGTGTTTCCTAAAACAAGTAAACAACAGAGCTACAGAGCCAAGGACACTTCCAGTCAAGGGAATATACCTTGGGAAAACTGAAAATCAATAAGACAGAAACACCCCAAAATTTAGGGCTGCACTGCTTAAAAGAACCTCAACTTGGGTACACTTTAAATATTCCAGGAAATATAAAAATGGTTCAAAATATTGTGGTACTTACGTATTATGGAATATCCCTCAACCATGAAATCAATGTCATAAGACCAGTAGCAGCAAAATGAGTGGATACAGGTATGATGATTCTAAGTGAAATAAGTCACACAGAAAAAGAAACGTATCATAAGATATCACTTATGAAGATCCTGTATACATGGCTACACATGAACTGAGTTAGGAAAGAGAAGAGATTCTCACATTTAGAAAACACTCTTATGCCTGCTTAAGAGGGATGGAGAGGTGGGGTGATGCATAAAACCAGAGTTTGATATATGCACTGGTAGAGTTCCAAAAACCAAGTATGGAATAGACAAGACCTACACCTTCGTCAGGGAAAGGGACTCAAAACCCCATATTTCCCGCAGAGGAATATATCTGACTAGTAAGAATCTTAAAACCTATGTATTGATATGTCTCTTTCAGGGAATCAAGTGCGTCTAGACTGGCATAAACATGGCAGTGAGAATCAGCTCAAACACACTATAAAAAGGAATTTGAAAAATAAAAAACAGGGAAATTCTTTATATTTCCTTCAGGGTCTCTGATGAAACCTGGAATGACCCTATCTACAATGACAGCTGCATGTGCCATAAGGATGGACACATAGGACTGAGAGGATTGGTGTGATTGGGTGAGCAAATGCAGACCCTTTAGAGCAATAATGCATGGCACCCATTCCATGGGTTCCAACTCTCCAGGTTGAAGGGAATATTACTACAGCTATAACATGTATGGGAAACCTAGTGAATGGACACACTGTGAATACGAATAGTCTCTAAAACTCAACGTATAGTCCCGCTCCTGGTGCTCCGGTTTGACTTTCCAACTGCTTTACTATCAATCTCCCAACCTGGAGAGACCGCACCTTTAAGCTCCTGTTTCGCACAGGTTGCCAATTTCGCAGAGGATGAATGGGAAGAGGGAGAACCAATGAGAGAGTAGCTGTTAGGCATTTGGACGGGCATATATCACTCTTATTTCCCGGGAGGAAGAAGAATTGACCAAAGTCTCAGCAACCCACCGGGAACCAGTATATGTCCTGAACCAAAATATTGGACTTGCGTACAGCTCAGAAAAAAACAGTTAATAAACGGAGCTCAGGGGCACAGCAATTCACAAACTGGCAGAGTAATAAAGGACAACTATCGTCCAAAAACCTGTTGAGCGAAGGCCACGAGGCGGACTTGAAAGCCAGGCAGAATAGCCGGAAACGGATTTCAAGAGGTACGTTGGAATCATCTTTAAAGCACAGGAAGAAGGGCACAACTTCGACAATGATGCACTTGGCCAAAAAGGGCTTATGCATTTTCTCCTGAATATATTCAGGAGAAAACGCATACGCCCTTTTTGGCCAAGCAAGCAAGCGGGCAATGCAAAACTGCACTACAAAGAAGTATCATTTCCCACCGGTCCACAGGAACATCAAAAAAATGGGTAAAAACCAGAAATTCAAGACAGGCCCTGGAGAACAGGGAGCCTTGTTATGCTGATGGGCGGGATGTAAACTGCCAACTGCCTCTCTGGAGGAGTGCATTGTGTTCCCTAAAACAAGTAAACAACAGAGCTACAGACCCAAGGGCACTTCCAGTCTAGGGAATATACCTTGGCAAAACTGAAAATCAACAAGACAGAGCCACCCCAAAATTTAGGGCTGCATTGCTTACAAGAACCACAACTTGGGTACACCTTAAGTATCCCAGGAAAGATAAAAATGGTTCAAAAAATTGTGGTACTTACGTATGATGGAATATCCCTCAGCCATGAAATCAATGTCATAATACCAGTAGCAGCAAAAGGAGTGGATTCAGGTACGATGATTCTAAGTGAAATAAGTCACACAGAAAAAGAAATTTATCATAAGATAATACTTATGAAGATCCTGTAAACATGGCTACACATGAACTGAGTTAGGAAAGAGAAGAGAGTCTCACATTTAGAAAACACTCTTATGCCTGCTTAAGGGGGAAGGAGAGGTTGGGTGATGCATAAAACCAGAGTTTGATATAAGCAGAAGTACCGTTCAAAAAACCAACTATGGAATAGACAAGAACTACACCTTCCTCTGTGAAAGGGACTCAGAACCCCATATTTCCCGCAGAGGAATATATCTGACTAGTAAGAATCTTAAAACCTATGTATTGATAGGTCTCTTTTAGGGAATCAAGTGCGTCTAGACTGGCCTAAACATGGCAGCGAGAATCAGCTCAAACCCACTATAAAAAGGAATTTGAAAAACAACAAAAAGGGAAATTCTTTACAATTCCTTCAGTGTCTCTGATGAAACCTGTAATGACCCTATCTACAACGACAGCTGCATGTGGCATAAGGCTGGACACATAGGACTGAGAGGATTGGTGACACTGGGTGAGCAAATGCAGACCCTTTAAATCAATAATGCATGGCACACATTCCATGGGTCCCAACTCTCTGGGTTGAAGGGAATATTACTACAGCTATAACATGTATGGGAAACCTAGAGAATGGACACACTGTGAATACGAAAGGTTTCTAAATCTCAACGAATTGTCCCTCTCCTTGTGCTCCAGTTGGACTTTCCAACTGCTTTACTGCCAATCTCCAAACTTGGAGAAGACAGCACCTTTACCATCCTGGTTGGTACAGGTTGCCAAATTGACAAAGGATGAAAGGCAAGAGGGAGAACCAATGAGAGAGTAGCTGTTATGCATTTGGACGGGCACATGTCACTCTAATTTCCCGGGAGGAAGAAGAATTGACCAAAGTCTCAGCCACCCACCGGGAACCAGTATAGGTCCTGAACCAAAATATTGGGCTTGCGTTCAGCTCACAAAAAACGAGTTAAAAAATGGAGCTCCGGGGCACAGCAATTCACAAACTGGCAGAGTAATAATGGACAACTATCATCCAAAAATCTGTTGAGGGAAGGCAACGAGGCGGACTTGAAACGGAAGCAGAATAGCAGGAAACAGATTTCAAGAGGTACGTTCGAATCGCCTTTAAAGCACAGGAAGTGAGGCACCACTTCGACAATGATGCACTTGGCCAAAAAGGGCGTATAAGTTTTCTCCTGAGTATATTCAGGAGAAAACGCATAAACCCTTTTTGGCCAAGCAAGCACGCGGACAATGCAAGTCTGCACTACAAAGAAGTATCACTTCCCACCGGTCCAAAGGGATATCAACAAAACGGGTAAAAACCAGAAATTCAAGGCAGGCCCTGGAGAACATTGAGCCTTGTTATGCTGATGGGTGGGATGTAAATTGCCAATTGTCTCTCTGGAGGAGTGCATTGTGTTCCCTAAAACAAGTAAACAACAGAGCTACAGAGCCAAGGACACATCCAGTCTAGGGAATATACCTTGTGAAAACTGAAAATCAATAAGACAGAGCCACCCCAAAATTCAGGGCTGCACTGCTTACAAGAACCTCAACTTCGGTACACTTTAAATATCCCAGGAAATATAAAAATGGTTCAAAAAATCGTGGTACTTACGTACGATGAAATATCCCTCAGCCATGAAATCAATGTCATAAGACCAGTAGCAGCAAAATGAGTGGATTCAGGTACGATGATTCTAAGTGAAATAAGTCACACAGAAAAAGAAACGTATCATAAGATATCACTTATGATGATCCTGTAAACATGGCTACACATGAACTGAGTTAGGAAAGAGAACAGAGTCTCACATTTAGAAAACACTCTTATGCCTGCTTAAGGGGGAAGGAGAGGTTGGGTGATGCATAAAACCAGAGTTTGATATAAGCACAGGTACCGTTCCAAAAACCAACTATGGAATAGACAAGACCTACACCTTCCTCAGTGAAAGGGACTCAAAACCCCTTATTTCCCGCAGAGGAATATATCTGATTAGTAAGAATCTTACAACCTATGTATTGATATGTCTCCATAAAAGAATCAAGTGTTTCTAGACTGGCATAAACATGGCAGCGAGAATCAGCTCAAACCCACTATAAAAAGGAATTTCAAAAACTAAACACAAAAACAGGGAAATTATTAATAATTCCTTCAGGGTATCTGATGAAACCTGGAATGACACTATCTACAACGACAGCTGGATGTGGCATAAGGCTGGACACATGGGACTGACAGGATTGGTGAGATTGGGTGAGCAAAAGCAGACCCTTTAATGCAATAAAGCAAGGCACCCATTCCATGGGTCCCAACTCTCCAGGTTGAAGTTAATATTACTACAGCTATAACATGTACGGGAAACCTAGAGAATGGACACACTGTGAATACGAAAGGTTTCTAAAACTCAATGAATAGTCCCTCTCCTAGTGCTCCAGTTTCACTTTCTAACTGCTTTACTATCAATCTCCCAACTTGGAGAGACAGCCCCTTTAACCTCCTGTTTCACACAGGTTGCCAATTTGGCAGAGGATGAAACGCAAGAGAGAGAAACAATGAGAGAGTAGCTGTTAGGCATTTGGACGGGCACATGTCACTCTTGTTTCCCGGGAGGAAGAAGAATTAACCAAAGTCTCAGCCACCCACCAGGAACCAGTATAGGTCCTACACCAAAATATGGGACTTGCGTTCAGCTCATGAAAAACGAGTTAAAAAATGGAGCTCAGGGGCACAGCAATTCACAAACTGGCAGAGTAATAAAGGACAACTATCATCCAAAAATCTGTTGAGGGAAGGCAACGAGGCGGACCTAAAAGCGAGGCAGAATAGCAGGAAACAGATTTCAAGAGGTACGTTGGAATCACCTTTAAAGCACAGGAAGAGGGGCACAACTTCGACAATGATGCACTTGGCCAAAAAGGGCGTATGCGTTTTCTCCTGAGTATATTCAGGAGAAAACGCATATGTCCTTTTTGGCCAAGCAAGCAAGCGGACAATGTACGTCTGCACTACAAAGAAGTATCACTTCCCATTGGTCCAAATGGACATCCACAAAAAGGGTAAAAACCAGAAATTCAAGACAGGCCCTGCAGAACAGGGAGCCTTGTTATGCTGATGGGAGGGATGTGAATTGCCAACTGCCTCTCTGGAGGAGTGCATTGTGTTCCCTAAAACAAGTAAACAACAGAGCTACAGAGCCAAGGGCACTTCCAGTCTAGGGAATATACCTTGGGAAAACTTAAAATAAATAAGACAGATCCACACCAAAATTCAGGGCTGCACTGCTTACAAAAACCTCAACTTGCGTACACCTTAAATATCCCAGGAAAGACAAAAATGGTTCAAGAAATTGTGGTAATTACGTATGATGGAATATCCCTCAGCCATAAAATCAATGTCATAAGGCCAGTAGCAGCAAAATGAGTGGATTAAGGTATGATAATTCTAAGTGAAATAAGTCACACAGAAAAAGAAACTTATCATAAGATATCACTTATGATGATCCTGTAAACATGGCTACACATGAACTGAGTTAGGAAAGAAAAGAGAGACTCACATTAAAAAAAAAACGCTTATGCTTGCTTAATGGTGAAAGAGAGGTGGGGTGATGCATAAAATCAGAGTTTGATATTAGTACAGGTACCGTTCCAAAAACCAAATATGAAATAGACAAAACCTACACCTTCCTCAGTGAAAGGGACTCAACACCCCATATTCACAACAGAGTAATATATCTTAAAAGTATGAATCTTAAAACCTATGTATTGATATGTCTCCATAAGGGAATCAAGTGTGTCTAGACTGGCATAAACATGACAGTGAGAATCAGCTCAAACCCACTATAAAAAGGAATTTCAAAAAAAAAAAAAAAAAAAACAGGGAAATTTCTTTCAGTTCCTTCAGGGTCTCTGATGAAACCTGGAATGACCCTATCTACAATGACAGCTGGATGTGGCATAAGGCTGGACACTTGGGACTGAGAGGATTGGTGAGATTGGGTGAGCAAATGCATACCCTTTAAATCAATAATGAGGGGCACACATTCCATGGGTCCCAACTCTCCAGGTTGAAGGGAATATTACTACAGCTATTACATGTACGGGAAACCTAGAGAATGGACACACTGTGAATACGAAAGGTCTCTAAAACTCAACTAATAGTCCCTCTCCTGGTGCTCCGGTTTGACATTCCAACTGCTTTACTATCAATCTCCCAACTTGGAGAGACAGCCCCTTTAACCTCCTGGATCTCACAGGTTGCCAATTTGGCAGAGGATGAAACGGAAGAGGAAGAACCAAAGAGAGAGTAGCTGTTAGGCATTTGGACGGGCATATATCACTCTTATTTCCAGGGAGGAAGAAGAATTGACCAAAGTCTCAGCCACACACCGGGAACCAGTATATGTTCTGAACCAAAATATTTGACTTGCGTTCAGCTCAGAAAAAACGAGTTAAATATGGAGCTAAGGGGCACAGCAATTCACAAACTGGCAGAGTAATAAAGGGCAACTATCGTCCAAAATTCTGTTGAGCGAAGGCAACGAGGCAAACTTGAAAGGGAGGCAGAATTGCAGGAAACAGATTTCAAGAGGTACGTAGGAATCGCCTTTAAAGCACAGGAAGAGGGGCACAACTTCTACAATGATGCACTTGGCTAAAAAGGGCGTTTGCATTTTCTCCTGAATATATTCAGGAGAAAACGCATACGCCCTTTTTGGCCAAGCAAGCAAGCGGGCAATGCAAATCTTCACTACAAAGAAGTATCACTTCCTACCGGTCAAAAGGGACATCCACAAAATGTGTAAAAACCAGAAAGGCAAGACAGGCCCTGGAGAACACGGAGCATTTTCATGCTGATGGGCGGGATGTAAATTGCCAACTGCCTCTCTGGAGGAGAGCATTGTGTTTCCTAAAACAAGTAAACAACAGAGCTACAGAGCCAAGGACACTTCCAGTCAAGGGAATATACCTTGGGAAAACTGAAAATCAATAAGACAGAAACACCCCAAAATTTAGGGCTGCACTGCTTAAAAGAACCTCAACTTGGGTACACTTTAAATATTCCAGGAAATATAAAAATGGTTCAAAATATTGTGGTACTTACGTATTATGGAATATCCCTCAACCATGAAATCAATGTCATAAGACCAGTAGCAGCAAAATGAGTGGATACAGGTATGATGATTCTAAGTGAAATAAGTCACACAGAAAAAGAAACGTATCATAAGATATCACTTATGAAGATCCTGTATACATGGCTACACATGAACTGAGTTAGGAAAGAGAAGAGATTCTCACATTTAGAAAACACTCTTATGCCTGCTTAAGAGGGATGGAGAGGTGGGGTGATGCATAAAACCAGAGTTTGATATATGCACTGGTAGAGTTCCAAAAACCAAGTATGGAATAGACAAGACCTACACCTTCGTCAGGGAAAGGGACTCAAAACCCCATATTTCCCGCAGAGGAATATATCTGACTAGTAAGAATCTTAAAACCTATGTATTGATATGTCTCTTTCAGGGAATCAAGTGCGTCTAGACTGGCATAAACATGGCAGTGAGAATCAGCTCAAACACACTATAAAAAGGAATTTGAAAAATAAAAAACAGGGAAATTCTTTATATTTCCTTCAGGGTCTCTGATGAAACCTGGAATGACCCTATCTACAATGACAGCTGCATGTGCCATAAGGATGGACACATAGGACTGAGAGGATTGGTGTGATTGGGTGAGCAAATGCAGACCCTTTAGAGCAATAATGCATGGCACCCATTCCATGGGTTCCAACTCTCCAGGTTGAAGGGAATATTACTACAGCTATAACATGTATGGGAAACCTAGTGAATGGACACACTGTGAATACGAATAGTCTCTAAAACTCAACGTATAGTCCCGCTCCTGGTGCTCCGGTTTGACTTTCCAACTGCTTTACTATCAATCTCCCAACCTGGAGAGACCGCACCTTTAAGCTCCTGTTTCGCACAGGTTGCCAATTTCGCAGAGGATGAATGGGAAGAGGGAGAACCAATGAGAGAGTAGCTGTTAGGCATTTGGACGGGCATATATCACTCTTATTTCCCGGGAGGAAGAAGAATTGACCAAAGTCTCAGCAACCCACCGGGAACCAGTATATGTCCTGAACCAAAATATTGGACTTGCGTACAGCTCAGAAAAAAACAGTTAATAAACGGAGCTCAGGGGCACAGCAATTCACAAACTGGCAGAGTAATAAAGGACAACTATCGTCCAAAAACCTGTTGAGCGAAGGCCACGAGGCGGACTTGAAAGCCAGGCAGAATAGCCGGAAACGGATTTCAAGAGGTACGTTGGAATCATCTTTAAAGCACAGGAAGAAGGGCACAACTTCGACAATGATGCACTTGGCCAAAAAGGGCTTATGCATTTTCTCCTGAATATATTCAGGAGAAAACGCATACGCCCTTTTTGGCCAAGCAAGCAAGCGGGCAATGCAAAACTGCACTACAAAGAAGTATCATTTCCCACCGGTCCACAGGAACATCAAAAAAATGGGTAAAAACCAGAAATTCAAGACAGGCCCTGGAGAACAGGGAGCCTTGTTATGCTGATGGGCGGGATGTAAACTGCCAACTGCCTCTCTGGAGGAGTGCATTGTGTTCCCTAAAACAAGTAAACAACAGAGCTACAGACCCAAGGGCACTTCCAGTCTAGGGAATATACCTTGGCAAAACTGAAAATCAACAAGACAGAGCCACCCCAAAATTTAGGGCTGCATTGCTTACAAGAACCACAACTTGGGTACACCTTAAGTATCCCAGGAAAGATAAAAATGGTTCAAAAAATTGTGGTACTTACGTATGATGGAATATCCCTCAGCCATGAAATCAATGTCATAATACCAGTAGCAGCAAAAGGAGTGGATTCAGGTACGATGATTCTAAGTGAAATAAGTCACACAGAAAAAGAAATTTATCATAAGATAATACTTATGAAGATCCTGTAAACATGGCTACACATGAACTGAGTTAGGAAAGAGAAGAGAGTCTCACATTTAGAAAACACTCTTATGCCTGCTTAAGGGGGAAGGAGAGGTTGGGTGATGCATAAAACCAGAGTTTGATATAAGCAGAAGTACCGTTCAAAAAACCAACTATGGAATAGACAAGAACTACACCTTCCTCTGTGAAAGGGACTCAGAACCCCATATTTCCCGCAGAGGAATATATCTGACTAGTAAGAATCTTAAAACCTATGTATTGATAGGTCTCTTTTAGGGAATCAAGTGCGTCTAGACTGGCCTAAACATGGCAGCGAGAATCAGCTCAAACCCACTATAAAAAGGAATTTGAAAAACAACAAAAAGGGAAATTCTTTACAATTCCTTCAGTGTCTCTGATGAAACCTGTAATGACCCTATCTACAACGACAGCTGCATGTGGCATAAGGCTGGACACATAGGACTGAGAGGATTGGTGACACTGGGTGAGCAAATGCAGACCCTTTAAATCAATAATGCATGGCACACATTCCATGGGTCCCAACTCTCTGGGTTGAAGGGAATATTACTACAGCTATAACATGTATGGGAAACCTAGAGAATGGACACACTGTGAATACGAAAGGTTTCTAAATCTCAACGAATTGTCCCTCTCCTTGTGCTCCAGTTGGACTTTCCAACTGCTTTACTGCCAATCTCCAAACTTGGAGAAGACAGCACCTTTACCATCCTGGTTGGTACAGGTTGCCAAATTGACAAAGGATGAAAGGCAAGAGGGAGAACCAATGAGAGAGTAGCTGTTATGCATTTGGACGGGCACATGTCACTCTAATTTCCCGGGAGGAAGAAGAATTGACCAAAGTCTCAGCCACCCACCGGGAACCAGTATAGGTCCTGAACCAAAATATTGGGCTTGCGTTCAGCTCACAAAAAACGAGTTAAAAAATGGAGCTCCGGGGCACAGCAATTCACAAACTGGCAGAGTAATAATGGACAACTATCATCCAAAAATCTGTTGAGGGAAGGCAACGAGGCGGACTTGAAACGGAAGCAGAATAGCAGGAAACAGATTTCAAGAGGTACGTTCGAATCGCCTTTAAAGCACAGGAAGTGAGGCACCACTTCGACAATGATGCACTTGGCCAAAAAGGGCGTATAAGTTTTCTCCTGAGTATATTCAGGAGAAAACGCATAAACCCTTTTTGGCCAAGCAAGCACGCGGACAATGCAAGTCTGCACTACAAAGAAGTATCACTTCCCACCGGTCCAAAGGGATATCAACAAAACGGGTAAAAACCAGAAATTCAAGGCAGGCCCTGGAGAACATTGAGCCTTGTTATGCTGATGGGTGGGATGTAAATTGCCAATTGTCTCTCTGGAGGAGTGCATTGTGTTCCCTAAAACAAGTAAACAACAGAGCTACAGAGCCAAGGACACATCCAGTCTAGGGAATATACCTTGTGAAAACTGAAAATCAATAAGACAGAGCCACCCCAAAATTCAGGGCTGCACTGCTTACAAGAACCTCAACTTCGGTACACTTTAAATATCCCAGGAAATATAAAAATGGTTCAAAAAATCGTGGTACTTACGTACGATGAAATATCCCTCAGCCATGAAATCAATGTCATAAGACCAGTAGCAGCAAAATGAGTGGATTCAGGTACGATGATTCTAAGTGAAATAAGTCACACAGAAAAAGAAACGTATCATAAGATATCACTTATGATGATCCTGTAAACATGGCTACACATGAACTGAGTTAGGAAAGAGAACAGAGTCTCACATTTAGAAAACACTCTTATGCCTGCTTAAGGGGGAAGGAGAGGTTGGGTGATGCATAAAACCAGAGTTTGATATAAGCACAGGTACCGTTCCAAAAACCAACTATGGAATAGACAAGACCTACACCTTCCTCAGTGAAAGGGACTCAAAACCCCTTATTTCCCGCAGAGGAATATATCTGATTAGTAAGAATCTTACAACCTATGTATTGATATGTCTCCATAAAAGAATCAAGTGTTTCTAGACTGGCATAAACATGGCAGCGAGAATCAGCTCAAACCCACTATAAAAAGGAATTTCAAAAACTAAACACAAAAACAGGGAAATTATTAATAATTCCTTCAGGGTATCTGATGAAACCTGGAATGACACTATCTACAACGACAGCTGGATGTGGCATAAGGCTGGACACATGGGACTGACAGGATTGGTGAGATTGGGTGAGCAAAAGCAGACCCTTTAATGCAATAAAGCAAGGCACCCATTCCATGGGTCCCAACTCTCCAGGTTGAAGTTAATATTACTACAGCTATAACATGTACGGGAAACCTAGAGAATGGACACACTGTGAATACGAAAGGTTTCTAAAACTCAATGAATAGTCCCTCTCCTAGTGCTCCAGTTTCACTTTCTAACTGCTTTACTATCAATCTCCCAACTTGGAGAGACAGCCCCTTTAACCTCCTGTTTCACACAGGTTGCCAATTTGGCAGAGGATGAAACGCAAGAGAGAGAAACAATGAGAGAGTAGCTGTTAGGCATTTGGACGGGCACATGTCACTCTTGTTTCCCGGGAGGAAGAAGAATTAACCAAAGTCTCAGCCACCCACCAGGAACCAGTATAGGTCCTACACCAAAATATGGGACTTGCGTTCAGCTCATGAAAAACGAGTTAAAAAATGGAGCTCAGGGGCACAGCAATTCACAAACTGGCAGAGTAATAAAGGACAACTATCATCCAAAAATCTGTTGAGGGAAGGCAACGAGGCGGACCTAAAAGCGAGGCAGAATAGCAGGAAACAGATTTCAAGAGGTACGTTGGAATCACCTTTAAAGCACAGGAAGAGGGGCACAACTTCGACAATGATGCACTTGGCCAAAAAGGGCGTATGCGTTTTCTCCTGAGTATATTCAGGAGAAAACGCATATGACCTTTTTGGCCAAGCAAGCAAGCGGACAATGTACGTCTGCACTACAAAGAAGTATCACTTCCCATCGGTCCAAATGGACATCCACAAAAAGGGTAAAAACCAGAAATTCAAGACAGGCCCTGCAGAACAGGGAGCCTTGTTATGCTGATGGGAGGGATGTGAATTGCCAACTGCCTCTCTGGCGGAGTGCATTGCGTTCCCTAAAACAAGTAATCAAAAGATCTACAGAGCCAAGGACACTTCCAGTCTTGGGAATATACCTTGGGAAACTAAAAATCAATAAGACAGAGCCACCCCCAAATTTAGGGCTGCACTGTTTACAACAACCTCAACTTGGGTACACCTTAAATATCCCAGGAAATATAAAAATGGTTCAAAAAATTGTGGTACTTATGTACGATGGAATATCCCTCAGCCATGAAATCAATGTCATAAGACCAGTAGCAGCAAAATGAGTGGATTCAGGTACGATGATTCTAAGTGAAATAAGTCACACAGAAAAAGAAGCTTATCATAAGATATCACTTATGAAGATCCTGTAAACATGGCTACACCTGAACTGAGTTAGGAAAGAGAACACAGTCTCACATTTAGAAAACACTCTTATGCCTGCTTAAGGGGGAAGGAGAGGTGGGGTGATGCATAAAACCAGAGTTTGATATAAGCACAGGTACCATTCCAAAAACCAACTATGGAATAGACAAGACATACCTATACCTTCCTCAGTGAAAGGGACTCAAAACCCCATATTTCCTGCAGAGGAATATATCTGACTAGTAAGAATCTTAAAACCTATGTATTGATATGTCTCTGTAAGGGAATCAAGTGTGTCTAGACTGGCATAAACATGGCAGCGAGAATCAGCACAAACCCACTATTAAAAGGAATTTCAAAAACAAAACAACAAAACAGGGAAATTCTTTACAATTCCTTCAGGGTGTCTGATGAAACGTGGAATGACCCTGTCTACAATGACAGCTGGATGTGGCATAAAGCTGGACACATGGGACTGAGAGGATTGGTGAGATTGGGTGAGCAAAAGCATACCCTTTAGAGCAGTAATGCATGACACCCTTTCCTTGTGTCCCAAGTCTCCAGGTTGAAGGGAATATTAGTAAAGCTATAACATGTATGGGAAACCTAGAGAATGGACACACTGTGAATATGAAAGGTTTCTAAAACTCAACGAATAGTCCCTCTCCTTGTGCTCCTGTTTGACTTTCCAACTGCTTTACTATCAATCTCACAACTTGGAGAGACAGAACCTTTAACCTCCTGGTTCGGACAGGTTGCCAATTTGGCAAAGGATGAAAGGGAAGAGGGAGAACCAATGAGAGAGTAGCTGTTATGCATTTGGACGGGCACATGTCACTCTTTTTTCCCGTGAGGAAGGAGAATTAACCAAAGCCTCAGCCACCCACCGAAAACCAATATAGGTTCTGAAAAAAAATATAGAACTTGCGTTCAGCTCACAAAAAATGAGTTACAAAATGGAGCTCAGGGGCACAGCAATTCACAAACTGTCAGAGTAATAAAGGGCAACTATCGTCCAAAAATCTGTTGAGGGAAGGCAAAGAGGCGGACTTATAAGCGAGGCAGAATAGCAGGAAACAGATTTCAAGAGGTACGTTGGAATCACCTTTAACGCACAGGGATAGGGGCACAACTTCGACAATGATGCACTTGGCCAAAAAGGGCGTATGCCTTTTCTCCTGAATATATTCAGGAGAAAACGCATACGCCCTTTTTGGCCAAGCAAGCAAGCGGGCAATGCAAATCTGCACTACAATGAAGTGTCAGTTCCCACCGGTCATTAGGGGCATCCACAAAATGGGTAAAAACCAGAAAGGCAAGAGAGGCCCTGGAGAACTGGGAGCCTTTTTATGCTGATGGGCGGGATGTAAATTGCCAACTGCCTCTCTGGAGGAGTGCATTGTGTTCCCTAAAACAAATAAACAACAGAGCTACAGAGCGAAGGGCACTTCGACTCTAGGGAATATACCTTGGGAAAACTGAAAATCAATAAGACAGAGCCACCCCAAAATTTAGGGCTGCACTGCTGACAAGAACCTCAACTTGCGAACACCTTAAATATTCCGTGAAAGATAAAAATGGTTCAAAAAATTGTGGTACTTACGTTATGATGGAATATCCCTCAGCCATGAAATCAATGTCATAAAACCAGTAGCAGCAAAATGAATGGATTCAGATATGATGATTCTAAGTGAAATAAGTCACAGAGAAAAAGAACCTTATCATAAGATATCACTTATTAAAATCCTGTAAACATGGCTACACATGAACTGAGTTAGGAAAGAGAACAGAGTCTCACATTTAGAAAACACTCTTACGCCTGCTTAAGGGGGAAGGAGAGGTGGGGTGTTGCATAAAACCAGAGTTTGATATAAGTACAGGCACCATTCCAGAAACCAAATACAGAATAGACAAGATCTACACCTTCCTCACTGAAAGGTTATCTAGACCCCATACTTCACACAGAGGAATATATCTGACTAGTAATAATATTAAAACCTATGTATTGATATATCACCGTAAGGGAAACAAATGTGTCTAGACTGGCATAAACACGGCAGTGAGAATCAGCTCAAACCCAATATAAAAAGGAATTTCAAAAACAAAACAACAAAACAGGGAAATTCTTTACAATTCCTTCAGGGTCTCTGATGAAACCTTGAATGACCCTGTGTACAACGACAGCTGGATGTGGCATAAGGCTGGACACTTGGGAACGAGAGGATTGGTGAATTTGGGTTAGCAAATGCAGACCCTTCAAACCAATAATGCGTGGCACCCATTCCATTGTTCCCAACTCTCCATGTTGAAGGGAATATTACTACAGCTATAACATGTACAGGAAACCAAGAGAATGGACACACAGTGAACACGAAAGGTTTCTAAAACCCAACTAATTGTCCCTCTCCTGGTGCTCCGGTTTGACTTTCCAACTTCTTAACTATCAATCTCCCAACTTGGAGAGACAGCCCCTTTAACCTCCTGGTTTGCTCAGGTTGCCAATTTGGAAGAGGATGAAAGGGAAAAGGGGGAACCAATGAAAGAGTAGCTGTTAGGCATTTGGACGGGCACATGTCACTCTAAATTCCCGGCAGGAAGAAGAATTAACCAAAGTCTCAGCCACCCGCCGTGAACAAGTATAGGTCCTCAACCATAATTTTGGACTTGTGGTCAGCTCACAAAAAACGAGTTAGAAAATGGAGCTCAAGGGCACAGCAATTTACAAACTGGCACAGTAATAAAGGACAACTATCGTCCAAAAAATCTGTTAAGGGAAGGCAACGGGGCGACCTTCTAAGCGAGGCAGAATAGCAGGAAACAGATTTCAAGTGGTTCGTTGGAATCACCTGTAAAGCACAGGAAGAGGGGCACAACTTCGAAAATAATGCACTTGGCCAAAAAGGGCGTATGCGTTTTCTCCTGAATATATTCAGGAGAAAACGCATACACCCTTTTTGGCCAAGCAAGCAAGTGGGCAATGCAAATCTGCACAGCAAAATAGTATCACTTCCCACCAGTCAAAAGGGACATCCACAAAATGTGTAAAAACCAGAAATCCTAGAGAGGCCCTGGAGAACATGGAGCCTTGTTATGCTGAGGGGCGGGATGTAAATTGCCAACTGCCTCTCTGGAGGAGTGCACTGTGTTCCCTAAAACAAGTAAACAACAGAGCTACAGACCCAACGGGAGTTCCAGTCTAGAGAATATACCTTGGGAAAACTGAACATCAATAAGATAGGGCCACCCCAAAATTAAGGGATGCACTGCTTACAAGAATCTCAAATTGTGTACTCTCTAATATCCCAGGATAGATAAAAATGATTCAAAAAATTGTGGTACTTATGTACGATGTATTATCCCTCAGCCATGAAATCAATGTCATAATGCCAGTAACAGGAAAATGAATGGATTCAGGTACGATGATTCTAAGTGAAATAAGTCACACAGAAAAACAAACTTATCATAAGATAGCACTTATGAATTTTCTGTAACATGGCTACACATGAACTGAGTTAGGAAAGGGAAGAGCGTCTCACATTTAGAAAACACACTTATGCCTGCTTAAGGAGGAAGGACAGGTGGGTTGATGCATAGAACCAGAGTTTGATATTAGTACAAGTACCATTCCAAAATCAAAATACGGAATAGACAAGACCTACACCTTCATCAGTGAAAGGGACGCAAAACCCAATATTCTGTGCAGAGGTATATATCTGACTAGTAAGAATCTTAAAACCTATGTATTGATATGTCACCGTAAGGGAATCAAGTGTGCCTAAACTGGCATAAACATGGCAGTGAGAATCAGCTGAAACCCAGTAAAAAAATAAATTTCCAATACAAAACAAAAAAAAAACAGGGAAAATCTTTACAATTCCTTCAGGGGCTCTGATGAAACCTGGAATGACCCTACCTACAACGAGAGCTGGATGTGGCATAAAGCTGGACACTTGAGACTGAGAGGTTTGGTGAGACTGGGTGAGCAAATGCAGACCCTTTAAAGCAATAATATGTGGCACCCATTCCATGTGTCCCAACTCTCCTTGTGTAAGGGAATATTACTACAGCCATAACATTTACAGGAAACCTAGAGAATGGACACACTGTGAATACGAAAAGTTTCTAAAACTCAACTTATAGTCCCTCTCCTTGTGCTCCAGTTTGACCTTCCAATGGCTTTACTATCAATCTCCCAACTTGCAGCGGTAGCCCGTAAAACCTCCTGGTTCGCACAGGTTGCCAATTTGGCAGAGGATGAAAGTGAAGAGGGAGAACCAATGAGAGAGTAGCTGTTAGGCATTTGGACAGGTACATGTCACTTTAATTGCCCAGCAGGAAGTAGAATTAACCAATGTCTCATCCACACGCCGGGAACCAGTATAGGTTTTGAACCATAATTTTGGATTTGCTGTCAGCTCACAAAAACGAGTTGAAAAATGGAGCTCAGGGGCACAGCAATTTACAAACTGGCAGAGTAATAGAGGACAACTATCGTCCAAAAATCTTTTGAGGGAAGGCAGAGAGGCGGACTTTAAAACGAGGCAGAATAGCAGGAAACAGATTTCAAGAGGTACATTGGAATCACCTTTCAAGCACAGGAAGAGGGACACAACTTCGACAATGATGCACTTGGCCAAAATGGGCGTATGCGTTTTCTCCTGAGTATATTCAGGAGAAAATGCATACGCCATTTTTGGCCAAGCATGCAAGCAGCAATGCAAATCTGCAGTAGAAAGAAGTATCCCTTCCCACCGGTCAAAAGGGACATCCACAAAATGTGTAAAAACTAGAAAGGCAAGACAGGCCCTGGAGATCAGGGAGCCTTGTTATGCTGATGGGCGGGATGTAAGTTGCCAAATGACTCTCTGGAGGAGTGCATTGTGTTCCATAAAACAAGTAAACAACAGAGCTACACAGCCAACGGCAGTTCCAGTCTAGGGAATATACCTTGGGAAAACTGAAAATCAATAAGTCATAGCCACCCTAAAATTTAGTGCTGCACTGCTTACAAGAACCTCAACTTGGGTACACCTTAATTATCCCAGGAAAGACCAAAATGGTTCAGGATATTGTGGTACTTACGTACGATGGAATATCACTCAGCCATGAAATCAATGTCATAAGGCCAGTAGCAGCAAAAAGAGTGGATTCAGGTACGATGATTCTAAGTGAAATAAGTCACACAGAAAAAGAAACTTATCATAAGATATCACTTATGAAGGTCCTGTAAACATGGCTACACATGAACGGAGTTAGGAAAGATTACAGAGTAACTAATCTTATCATAAGTTATCACTCATAGCGGGAATGTACACATGACTACACATGAACTGAATGACAAACACAACAGAGTCACACATTTAGAAATCATCTTCTGCCTGCTTAATGGGAAAGCCTAGGTGGGGTGATGCATAAAAGGACAGTTTTAAATTAGCACAGATACCGTTATATAAACCATGCATGTAATAGACAACACCTACTCCCGGCACAATGAACTGGACTCAACACCCCCTATTCATTGCAGAGGAATAAGTATGACTCTAAGTATTTTAAAACATATGTATTCTCATGTCTCCATAAAGGAATCATGTGTGTGTATAACGGCATGGACAGAGCACTGAAATTCAGTTAAACCCAATTATAAAAATAAATTTCAAAAGCAAATTGCAAAAACAGATAGAAAGTCTTAAAATTTAAGTTCAGGGCCTGTGATGCAAGCTAGATTGACCACCTTTACACCCACAGCTGGATGAGACATAAGACTGGACTCTTGGGGCTGACAAGATTGCTGAGGTTGTGTGAACAAAAGAACACCACTTAGAGCAATACTGTGTGCTACCCATTCTAGTGGTCCCAACTCCCCAGGTTTAAGGGAATCTTCCTCCAGTTAAAACATGCATGGGAAACCCAGTGGATGGTACACTGTGTAATTGGGAAAGTTTTCTAAAATGTACCTCATTTTTCCTTTTGTCGTGCTCGGCTTCGCCATTCCATCTACATTACTCAAAATCTCCCCACTTGGAGTGTCAGTGCCTTTAGCCTCCCGTTATGCACAGTTTGCAAACTGTGCAGAGGATGAACAGGAAGAGGGGAAATAAATGAGAGATTAGCTGTAGGTGTTTGGATGGGTACATGTCACTCTAGTTTCCCATCAGGAAGAATAATTAACCAAAGGCTCAGCCTGAAGCCCCGGAACAGGACTAGGGCCTAAAGCCATCCTGCGGTATTGCAGCCAGCTCACAAAGAGGCGAGTTGAAAAATGGAAATCAGGGGCACAACAATTCACAAACTTGCAGAATTATAAAGGACAACTATCATCCAGAAATATATTGAGGAAAGGCAGTGAAGAGGATTTGAATGCAAGGCAGAATTGAAGGAAACAGATTTCAAGAGGTAGATTGGAGTCGTCTTTAAAGCACATGAAAAGCGACAGAATTTCGACAATGTTGCCCTTGGCTGAAAAGGGATTATGTGTATTTTCTTGAATATATTCGGGAAAAAATGCATATGCCCTTTTTGGCTAAGCAAGCCATCAGGCATTGCAAATCCACACTACATAGAAGTGACCCTTACCTCCAGTCAAAAGGGCCATCCACATATAGTGTAAAAGCCACAAATGCAGGACAGGCCATGGAGAAAAGGGAGCCTGGTTACGCCGATGGACAGGATGTAAATTACCAACAGCCTCTCTGGAGAACTGTATGTTGTTTTCTAAAACAGAGCTACAGAGTATAGCACACTTCCACTCATGGGCGTGTATTTTGGGAAAACTAAAAATCCACAACACACAGCCAGCCCAAAATTTAGGGCTGCTCTGTTTACAAGAACCTCGACTTCGGTACACTTTATATATCCCAGGAAAGGAAAAAAAAATGGATATAGATGTTGTGGTACTTATATACAAAGGAAATTCACTCAGACATAAAATCAATGTCATAAGGCCAATAGCAGCATAATGAGTGGCTTTAGGTACGATGATGCTAAGTGAAATGAGCCACAAAGAAAAAAGAAACTTATTGTAATATATCACTTATAGAGGAAATGTAAACATGGCTACACATGAACTGAAGTTCAAAAGAGAACAGAGTTACACATTTAGAAAACACACTTATGACTCCTTAAGGGGAAAGGTGACGTGGGGTGATGTGTAAAAGCAGAGTTTGAAATTAGCACAGATCCCATTCCATATACCAAATATGTAATAGACAAGACCTACTCCTTTCTCAATGAACTGGACACAAAACACCCTATTCACTGAAGAGGAATATATCTGACTTGTAATAACCTTGAAACATATGTATTTATATGTCTCCATAATGGAATCAAGTGTATGTAGATTGGCATAAACACAGATCAATGGAACAGGACAGAAAGCCCAGAGATAAACCTACATACCTATGGCTATCTCATCTATGACAAAGGAGCTAAGGATATACAATGGAGAAAAGACAGTCTCTTCAGTAATTGGTGCTGGGCAAACTGGACCCCTACACATAAAAGAATGAAATTAGAACACTCCATAACACCATACACAAAAATAAACTCTAAATTGATTAGAGATCTAAATATAAAACCAGACACTATAAAACACTTAGAGGAAACCATAGGCAGAACACTCTATGACATAAATCACAGCAAGATCCTTTTGGACCCACCTCCTAGAGAAATGGAAATAAAAACAGAAATCAACAAATGGGACCTAATGAAACTTAAAAGCTTTTACACAGTACAGGAAAACATAAACAAGATGCAAAAACAACCCTCAGAATGGGAGAAAATATTTTCAAATGAAGCAATTGACAAAGGATTAATCTCCAAACTTTACACGCACCTCATGTAGCTCAATATCACAAAAGCAAACAACCCAATCCAAAAACGGGCAGAAGACCTAAATAGACATTTCTCCAAAGAAGATATACAGATTACCAAGTAACACATGAAAGGATGAACATCACTAATCATTAGAGCAATGCAAATCAAAACTACCCTGAGGTATCACCTCACAGCAGTCAGAGTGGCAATCATCAAAAAAATCTACAAAACAATAAATGCTGGAGAGGCCTTTATTGGAGAAAAGGGAACACACTTGCACTGTGGGTGGGAATGTAAATTGATATGGGCACTAGGGAGAACAGTACGGAGGGTCCTTTAAATAACTAACAATAGAAGTACCATACGACACAACAATCCAACTACTGGGCATTTGCCTTGTGAAAACCATAATTCAAAAAGAGTTATGTACAAAAATGTACATTGCAGCTCTATTTGCATTAGCCAGGACATGGAAGCAACCTAAGTGTCCATCGACAGATGAATGGATAAAGAAGATCTGGCACATATATACAATCAAATATTACTCAACCATAAAAAGAAGCAAAACTGAGTTATTTGTACTGAGGTGGATGGACTTAGAATCTGTCCTACACAGTGAAGTAAGTCAGAAAGGGAAAAACAAATACTGTATGTTAACAGAGATATATGGAATCTAATCAAGAAAAAAAAAAAGATTTTGAAGAACCTAGTGGCAGGACAGGATTAAGGACACAGACATAGAGAAAGGACTTGAGGACACCGGAAGGGGGATGGGTAAGCTGGGACGAAGTGAGAGAGTGCCATGGACATAAATACATTACCAAATGTAACACCGATAGCTACTGAGAATCAGCCACATAGAACAGGGAGATCAGCTCGGTGCTTTGTGACCACATAAAGGGGTGGGATATGGAGTGTGGGAGGGAGATGCAAGAGGGAGGGTATCTGGTGATATTTGTATATGTATAGCTGATTAACTTTTTTATACAGCAGAAACGAACACTCCATTGTAAAGCAATTATACTTCAATAAACGTGTAAAAGGAAAAAAAAAAAAAAGCCCAAGGATAAACCTACACACTTATGGTCAACTAATCTATGACAAAGGAGGCAAGACTATACAATGGAGATAAGACAGTCTCTTCAATCATTGGTGCTGGGAAATATGGAGAACTACATGTAAAAGAATGAAATTAGAACACTCCCCAACACCATACATAAAAATATATTCAAAATGAATTAGAGACTTTAATGTAAGACCAGACAGTATAAAACTCTGAGAGGAAAACTTACGAAGGATACTCTGACGTAAATCACAGCAAGATCTCTTTTGATCCACCTCCTATAGTAATGAAATAGAAAAGAAAACTAAACAGATGGGACCTAATGAAACGTAAAAGCTTTTGCAAAGCAAAGGAAACTACAAACAAGACGAAAAGACAACCCTCAGAATGGCAGAAAATATTTGCAAACGAATCAATGGACAAATGATTAATCTCCAATATATATAAACAGCTCATGCAGCTCAACAGTAATAAAACAAACAACCCAATACAAAAATGGAAGATCTAAATAGACATTTCTTCCAAGAAGACATAGAGATGGCCAGTACGCACATGAAAATCTGCTGAACATCACTAATTATTAGAGAAATGGAAATCGAAACTACAATGAGGTATCATGTCACACCTGTTAGAATGGGCATCATCAGAAAATCTACAAACAACAAATGCTGGAGAGGGTGTGGAGAAAAGGAACCTTCTTCAACTATTGTTGGGAATGTAAATCGATACAGTCTCTATGGAGAACAGTATGGAGGTTCCTTAAAAAAGTAAAAATAGAATTACCATATAAACCAGCAATCCCAGTACTGGTCATATACCCAGAGAAAACCATAAATCAAAAAGACACATTCACCACAATGTTCACTGCAGCACTATTTACAATAGACAGGTAATGAAAGCAACCTAATTGCCCACAGACAGACGAATGGATAAAGACGTGGTACATATATACAACGGAATATTACTCAGCCATACATAGGAATGAAATTGGGTCATTTGTAGAGACCTCGATGGATCTAGAGACTGTCATACAGAGTGAAGTAAGTCAGAAAGAGAAAAACAAATATTGTATATTAATGCATATATGTGGAACCTAGAAAAATGGTACAGATGAAACAGTTTGCAAGGCAGAGATAGAGACAGATGTAGAGAACAAACATATGGACACCAAGGAGGGAACGCCATGTGAGGGTGGTGGTGGGATGGATTGGGAGACTGTGATTCACATGTGCACACTTATATGTATAAAATACGTATCCAATAAGAACCTGCTGTATAAAAGAAATAAATTTAAAAAAAATAAAAATAAATAAATAACATTTAATAAAATAAAACAGAAAAAAAGTTTTTCCCTTCACCTAGACGTCTTTATATTAATCCATTATTTCCATGTTTATATCTCCAACTTAAAAAAAAAAGAGGAATGAATAAAATCTAACTTGAACCAAAAAGAAAAAAAGAAAGAAAAAAAAACAGAACTCACCAGTTATACAGAGGAAAATCGTATCAGGGCATTTGCTCCAGTGGTAAAAAATTCTTAAGTTGGTCAGAGGTGGGAAATCGTCTCCCATGCCGTCAGCAGCGCTCTCCCCCACAAGGAGCATCCTCATTGCAAAGCTGGGGGACTTTGTTGAGGCGTCTGTGAGTAAATGTGAGCTGAGCCCCAGTCCTGCTGCAGCTGAACTCTTCCCACCCTTTCCAGGTAAAACACCTGAATATGTACAAGCACTTGCAAGCCTACAGGAAGGGCTGTGGAGCCACACTAGCGAGAGCACGCAGGCCGACTTGGTGCCTGCAGGCCAGCCAGGAGGGTCCTGGCCCCAGATGCTCTTCTGGAATCTTTTCATTTCCCTGCCTGAGATACCCCTCCTGCCACAGCCCCCACTGCTTTTTTACTTCCTCACCTCTGCCTGGGGAGAAATTCCAGTGGCAGGTATGGGTGACACATCCTCTTCTTTAGCAGGTGGCAGCCTGGCAACTCCTGCAGAAAGCCCAGCAGAGCCCCACTCACACTGGGCCACCCACAAAGCCACGGCCCGTCCCTCCCTCCCACCACACCAGCACCGAAACTGCTGATGGGGCAGAGAATATGGCGTCAGTCACAGCTACAGGGGCTCTTGCTGACTGGAGAGGTGTTTATATTGACCTCAACCCAGGCACACCTGTGGGGGGGGTTGGCAGGCAGTGTCAGGCTGCCCAAATCAGGCAATCCTCACCCCTCAGGGGCTCACAGTTGCAGAAAATGAACCTTGCTAAACGGGTCAGTCCCAAGGAACAGGTGTGGGCCTTGAGAGTTAGGATAGACAAGGGGCTGCAGCTGCGGCTTGTTTTCTTATCATTTTATCTGGTCCATGAGTGGAAAACAACTTCAAGAAGACACTATCCTAATGAGAGGAACCCAGGAGTCAGGGAGAGGAGTGATGGTGGGTGGAGACAGAGGCCTGGAGCCCTGGCTGCAGTGGAAGTGTCTGGAAGACCAGGCAGAGAGAGGCTGCACAGAGTGATAGCCAGGGTCACAGACCTGTCAGAGCTGCTGTTTGTTAGTTCAAGTCCTGCTCTGAGGTGTTCTGTGTCAGCTGTGAGTGACAGGTGAGCTGGGGGTTCTCTGCAAGGTGGGCTATGTGCACAGTTCCTGTGTGTCCAGCCCTGCTGGGGTACCTGCCCAGGGGAGCTCCGTATCCTGGGAGGGGCCTGACTATGAGAGCCCCATGGGCTGCTGGGTAGCTTCAGAGGAGATCTCCATACCCTGGGAAGGACTTGAATACGAGAGCCCCGTGGGCTGTGGGGTGCGGGATGCAGCCCAGGTGAGCTCCATATCCTGGGATTGGCCTAACCACGAGAACCCCATGGGCTGCTGGAGACCTGGGAAAGGACATCAGGACAGTCAGTGAAGCCACCGAGGATATACATCCAGTAGCTCCTATTTCCTACACCCTGCTGCTCATTCTACCATCCACCAGGCCTTGGCATTCTGTATTACACTTCAATGATGCCTTCTTCTGTATTCCATTCATCTCAGAGTCACAAGAATTTTTGGCTTGTGTGTGGCAGGACACAACATGCAACACAAGCAATAATGCTGGGCCGTCCTGCCCCAATGGTTCAAAAATCCCCACACCATCATTGGGGATATGTCCTCTAAAAACCTAAACGTTCTACCTCTGTTAAAGGGAACCCTCCTTCAATATGCAGATGACATTCTGATTGCCAGGCCTACTAAAGACGCCTCGGAACTACCTAGCCAAGAAAGGATAGAAGGTGTCCACGAAAAAGGCTCAAATATCACAGGCTCAGGTGACTTGCCTGGGCTTCATTCTCACAGATATTTGGAGAAACGCATCCCAGGATAGGGAAGAAGCCATTTGCAGCCTTACCTCTTCTAAAACTAGAAGACAGCTTAAGGGTTCCTAGGGAGGCCAAGGTTTTCTGCATCTGGATCCCTAACTACAGTCTAATAGCTGGGCCTCTACCTGAAACACTGACACGAAAAGATGATGATCCTTTTGAATAGAATCCAGAAGCAGCCTTTCAAGAATGGAAAGAGCAGTCAATTCAGATCCTTGCCCAGGAACTCGCTAATTTAGCTAAACCCTTTGACCTTTACATACCCGGTCAAAGGTTAATCGCCCTTGGAGACTTAGTACAAAAACTGGGACCACTTGAAATGGAGCAACACAAGAATGCCCTTCAGGTATGATAAACTATGGTCACCAAGGGCTTTGCCCACCGACACATCAGGCCAGGATACTGGGGTATCTAAAAAGCTGGAAATCAGCAGCCCACAAGGCCAGCTCCCTCCTAAGGGAATAGGACCCCACGTGGTGATCCTAACCACCCACCATGTCCTGAAGTTGCAGGGGTTGCTCTGTGGACACACTGACCTCGAGTGAGGAGGCCCTCCAACTCCAACCTCCAGAGAGACAAATGGGGGCAACAGGCCCCCAAGATGACTCGTGTGACCATCACTTGACCAGGAGTTTCTCTCAGAAAACAACAAGACTGTGCCCCGAAAGAGCAGACTACTGCTTGCAGGACTTACTGCACCCAGAGGGGAGCTAATAAGCTTGGCGGGGGAAACGTATATCACGCTTTCACCATAGAAAACCCTACAGACACCGCGGTGATGGTGGCCAATATGACCGGCTGGACTGCTGGCTACTTCTAAAGGCCGTTGACTCAGTGGACGTCATGGTCCTGGATCACCACTGACCCTGGACTGTCTGGGTGTTGCACAGGAAGGGCTCTGACACATGGTGCTGTTTGTACATTAATTCAGGGACCTAATTAAAGAAAGCACAGACTACTGGTCAGAGCATCTAGGCTGGCAAAAACCGTCAGCCTAATGTCACCGAACAAATGTGGGGTGGGGTGAAACCTGCCACCACAGCATCTCTGCGCATCTCTTTCCTTGACCCTTAAAGGTCATTAGAATCTATAACACTTCCAATGCTGGTGCTCAGGCGGACGAGAAGTGAGGCAGGAGGCTTTGGGACAATCAACATCACCTGGAGGCTGGTGGGGAGACGTTTTGCCCCTCCCCCCATGTATCAGGGCTGCCACCACAGCATGAAGCAGTTACAAAATAGGGGTCTGCACCCTCAACACCCCAAGAATGAGGAACGGAACAAAATGCAGAGGAGGTGTTCGTCTCTGGCAACGTTCATTAAAAATTCATGGGAGATAAAAAGAGAATCTGGGCAATAAAATAAAGTCTAACCTGTTTTTCCTTTGTGCTTTGTCTAATTTCACGTGCTCCTATGGTTCCGCATGCAGAGGTCCCACACCCAGCACTTCAGACACCATTTCGTAGTGCAGAATGGCTGGGTCGACACCTCAGCTAGCGGAGTCCCATGCAGACTCCACAGCATAGAGCCTGAGCTGCAGCCAACCCAGCCTTCGAGAGCTCCATCCCCTAACTCCCACTGACGCTGCCGGGATCCCTACACAGTAGCCCAGCCCATAGCCCGTGGGGGAGTGCACGCTCTCACCTCTCCATTCGGTTTTCAAAATAATGTTTCTTTTGCTTCTGAACCAAACTCAGTCTTGATCTGTTGGCTCCAATGACACTGGGCTCGTGGACTCCTGTTGGGGTCCACTCTGGAGGATCAGTAACAGAAATTGAGAACATTGTAACTTCAATGAACAGATGTGTGAGCCAAACTGTAGTTAACATAGAGCAGTGTATAATGCTCGGGTATAATAAGATTATTCTAAGACTTATATTTGATAATTCCATCACTTTACTATAGGCAAGTTCAGTGAAGACGTCTGTCTTATTTGTCAGGTCAACATTAGAGAAATGAAGTGATTTATTTCCATGGTTGTACATCGAATACTCTTGGCTGAAGCTTCAATCTTGTTTTGAATGCTTTTCCATTGAAAAGATACCTCTCTTTCAGCTCCCCCATGCCTGAGAAGTATAAAATCTTATAATTTATTATTACCAAAGGGGAAAGGTAGGAAAAGGGATAAATTAACAGTTTGGGATTAACACATACACACTGCTATGTATAAAATAGATCATCAACAAGGAACTACTGTATAGCACAGGGAACTACACTGAATATTTTGCAATAACCTATAAGGGGAAATAATCTGAAAACGAATCGATATTTTTATTGACATCATCTATCAATGACAGATAAAATGTAACCTAAGCAAGGCCGATGGTGAGCGCTTCTGAACCTGAAGATTTCAATCATCTAAAATTTGGGCTCTGCCTATTTCCCAAGGCCCTTAATGGACATACGTGTAGCCGTAGCTTAAAAATTCCCCAGTTTGGGGTTCGGGGAGGCACTGATTTGGAAAAATCCCTGGTGTTCTCCTTCCATGCACGGGACCCTTCCTACAGCTAAAACATGCCTGTCACACCTAGAGGATGGTACACCGTTTGATCGGAAAGAGTTTGGAAAAGGCACCTCATCTCCTCATTGCCTGGTGCTCGGGTTCACCCCTCCAGCATATTTCCTAACAATCTCCTCACATGGGGATATCAGCACCGTCAACATCCTGTTGCACACAGTTTGGAATTTGTCCAGAGGATGAAGCGGAAGGATGAGAAAAATTTAGAGACAAGTCTTAGTTGTTTGGACAGGCACATGCCACTCTAATTTCCAATCTGGAAGACAAATTCATCAAAGGCTAGAATTGCCCACGGAAACAGAATTGGTCTAGAGGTAATCCCGCTGTTTTGTGTCCAGTTTCCAAAAACACAAGTTGAAAAATGGAACTCAGGGGCACTAAAATTCATGAAACTGCAGAGTTGAAAATATCTATCGTCGAAAAATGTCTTGAGGTAAGTCACAGAAAAGGAGTTGTAAGCAAGGGAGAGTGGCAGGAAACAGATTTGAAGAGGTAGAAAGGACTCCCCATTAAAGCACAAGAAAAGGGGCTGAACATCGCCAATGATGCAGTTGGCCCAGAAAGGCGTATGCATTTTTTTCTGAATATATTCAACTAAAGGCCATACACACTTTTTATCCAACCAAACAGGTGGGCACTGGAAATCAATACTACAAAATATATCACTTCACATCAGTCAGAAGGGTCATCCACATAAAGTGTAAACACCAGAAATGCAGGACAGGGTGAGGAGAAAAGGGAGCCCTGTGAGGCTGATAGTGGAAATATAATGAGCCAACGGCCACTCTGGAGAAGTGTATTGTGTTTGCTAAAACATCTGAAAACTGAGCTACAGAGCATAGGGCACTTGCACTCATGGGCATATACCTTGGGAAAAACAAAAAAATGACAGAAAACAGGCACTCCAACGTTTACCACCTCTCTGTTAAAAAGGGCCTCCACTTGGATATAACCTAAATGTCCCTGGAAGGATAAAATGGATAAAAGAGATGGGGTACTTATGTAGAGTGGAATATTACTCATCCAGAAATCAATGAAATAAGGCCAGTTGGAACAACTCTGGAGGAGTTACATACGATCATTCTAAGTGACACATGTCAGAAAGAAAAAGACACATATCATAAGATGTCACTTAAAGGTGGAATCAAAAATGGCTACACATGAAATAAACTACAAAACAGAAACATAGTCAAATATGTAGAAAATAGACATAAGGCTGCTAAATGGGAAAGGTGGGGAATGGTGAGGTATTATCCAGGAAGTTGAAATTAGCAAAGATACCATTCCAAGTACCAAATTGAATAACTGGCAAGGCCTACACGGTACCTCAAAGAACTGCATTCAGTCCACTCAAGTCACTGGAAAATAACACATATGACTCGTAGGCATCTGAGAAAGAATTTATTGTTGTCACACAGTACATGAATCAAGTGGATGTACAGCAGCAAAAAACAGAGCTTTGAAAATCAGCTGTAACCAATATAAAAATAAATTTAAAAATATTTATAAAAACAGTGAGACAGACAAAAATTCTTGCAACTTTTGTTGAAGGGCTACGATGTAACATGGATTGAACACATGTAGACCCACAGCAGGATGATATATAAGGCTGGAAGCTATGCACGCTGAGAGATGTGAGAGAGGCTGGGTGAGGAAATGCAGACCTTTTAAACTAATACTGCCTGGTACCCATTCCATGGGTCCCAAATCGGCAGGTTCAAGGGAATCTTCTGACAGTGAAAACATGCCTGGGAAACCGAGATGAATGTTCACCGTGTGCTCAGGAAAGGTGTCTAAAATGCACCTCATTTTTGATCTCCTGGTGCTGGGGTTCGCCATTCCAGCCACATTACTAACAATCTCCCCACTTGGAGAATCAGCACCTTTAACCTCCTGTTTCACACAGTTTGCAATTTTTGAAGAGGATAAATGGGAAGAGGAGGAACCAGTGAGTGATTAGCTGTAGGAGTTTTGACAGGCAAATGTCACTCTAATATCCCTTTAGGAAGAAGAATTAACCAAAGGCTCAGCCTGCCTCCCCAGAACCAGAATAGGGCCGGAATCAATCCAATGGTTTGGCGGCCAGCTCACAAAAAAAGCGAGTTGCAAAATGGAGCTCAGGAGCAGACAATTCAAAGACCTGCAAAGATATAAATGATAACCAACGTCCAAAAATATATTCAGGTAAGGCAACGAAGAGGTTCTGAATGAGAGGCAGAATTGCAGGAAACATTTTTCAAAAGGTAGATTGTACTCACATTTAAAGCATATGAAAAGCAGCAGAATTTCTAAAATGATGCAGTTGGGCAAATGGTGAATGCGTTTTTTTCGTGAATATCTTCAGGAAAAAAAACACAAACAGAGTTTTTGGCCAACCAAGCAAGAGGGAAATGCAAATCCGCACAATAAAGAAGTCTCAATTTCCACTGCTCAGAAAGGCCATCCAAAAAATGTGTACAAATCAAAAATGCAGGAGAGGCCATGAAAAACAGGGAGACTAGTCACGCTGATGGGTGGGGTATAAATATCCAAGAGCTACTCTGAAGAAGTGTATGCTGTTTCCTAAAACATCTAAAATACAAAGCCCCCGAGCAAAGGGGACTTCAACTCATGGACATATAACTTGGGAAGACTAAATATCAACAAGACACAGGCACCCCAAAGTTTAGGGCTGCTCTGCATACAAGAACCTCAACTTCGGTACACCTAAAGTATCCCAGGAAAAAGAGAAATGCATAAAGAACTTGTGGTAATTTTGTACAATGGAATATCACTCAGACGTGAAATCAATGTCATAAGGCCAGTAGCAGCATAATGAGAGGATTTAGGTATGATGATTCTAAGGGAAATTAGTCACACAGAAAAAGAATCTTATCATAAGATATCACTTACAGAGGGAATGTCAACATCACAACACATGAACTGAATTAGGAAAGAGAGCAGCGTCTCACATTTAGAAAACACTCTTATGCCTCCTTAAGGGGAAAGGAGAGGTGGGGTGATGCATAAAACCAGAGTTTGATATTAGCACAGGTACCATTCCATAAACCAAATACAGAATAGACAAGACCTACACCTTCCTCAGTGAACGGGACTCAAAACCCCTATTCCCCACAGAGGAATATATCTGATTAGTAAGAATCTTAAAACCTATGTACTGATATGCCTCTGTAAGGGAATCAAGTGTGTCTAGACCGGCATAAACACGTCAGGGAAAATCAGCTCAACCCCATTATAAAAATGAATTTCAAAAACAAAACAAAAAACAGCGAAATTCTTACACAATTCCTTCAGGGGTTCTGATGAAACCTAGAATGACCCTATCTGCAAAGACAGCTGGATGAGACATAAAGCTGGACACTTGGGACTGAGAGGACTGGTGAGATTGGGAGAGAAAATGCAGACCCTTTAAAGTAGTAATGCATGCCACCATTCCATGGGTCCCAAATTTCCAGGTAGAAGGGAATATCACTACAGTTATAACATGTATGGGAAACCTAGAGAATGGACACCCTGTGATGGCGAAAGGTTTCTGAAAGTCTCCTACTTTTTCCTCTCCTTGTGCTACACTTTGGCATTCCAACTACTTTACTATCAATCTCCCAACTTAGGAGAGTCATCCCCTATAACCTCCTGGTTCGCACAGTTTGCTAATTGTGCAGAGGATGAAAGGGAAGAGGGAGAACCAATCAGAGAGTAGATGTAGGCCTTTGGACAGACACATGTCACTCTAAATTCCCGTCAGGAAGAAGAATTAACCAAAGCCTCAGCCACCCACAGGGAACCAGTATAGCCACCCCTGGAACCAGTATAGTTCCTGAAGCAAAATTGTGGATTTGCGGTCAGCTCCCAAAAATGGGATTTGAATATTGGAGCTCAGGGGCAAAGCAAATCAAAAACCTGCAGAGTTATAAAGGACTACACTCTTCCAAAAATCTGTTGAGGGAAGGCAACAAAGCGGACTTGAAAATGAGGCAGAATTGCACAAAACATATTTCAAGAGGTAAATTGGAATCGCCTTTAAAGCACAGGAAAGGCATCACAACTTCGAGAATGATGCACTTGGCCATAAACGGCATATGAATTTTCTCCTGAATATATTCAGGAGAAAAGGCATAGGCCCTTTTTGGCCAATCAAGCAAGCGCGCAATGCAAATCCACACTACAAAGAATTGTCACTTCGCACCGTTCAAAAAGGACAACCGAAAATCTGTAAAAACCCGAAAGGCAAGATAGAGGTGACAAGGGCATAAAGCAATATGATCCCAAGGGTCATGGAGGATTGTGATGACAAGCGCATGGAGCATGGTGATGACAAGATTATGTATCATTTTTCTGTCAAAGGCATTGTGATGACAAGGTTCATGGAGCACTGTGATGACAAGCGTCATGGAGCATTGTGATTACAGGGTTCATGGAGCATTGGGATGACAAGGGCATGGAGCATTTTGATGACAAGATTCCCGGATCATTTTGTTGTCAGGGTTCATGGAGCGTTGTGATGACAGTGGTCATGGAGCATTGTGATGACAGAGGTCATGGAGCATTGTGATGAGAACGTCATGGAGCATTGGGCTGAAAATGTTCATGGAGTATTGTGATGACAGGGGTCAAGGAGCATTGTGATGACAAGGTACTGGAGCATTGTGATGAGAAGGCCATGGAGCCATGTGGTGACAAGTCTCATGGAGCATTCTGATGAAAAGGGTCATGGAGCATTGTGATTACAGGGGTCTTGGAGCATTGTGATGACAAGGGCATGGAACATTGGGATGAGAATGTCCTGGAGCGTTCTGATGACATGCATCATGGAGCTTTGTGATGACAAGGGCATGGAACATTGTGATTACAGGGCTCTTGGAGCATTGTGATGACAAGGGCAGTGAACAATTGGATGAGAATGTCATGGAGCGTTCTGATGACATGCATCATGGAGCTTTGTGAGGACAAGGGCATGGAACATTGTGATTACAGGGGCCTTGGAGCACTGTGAGGGAAAGGGCTTGTAACATTGTGATGAAAAAGGCATGGAGCCTTGTCATGACAGGGTTCAAGGTGCAAACTGATGACAAGTGTCAGGGACCATTGTGATGACAAGGGTATTGAGCACTGTGATGACAAATGTCATGGAGCATTGTGATTAGAAGACCATGGATACTTGTGATGACGAGCGTTATGTGGAGCTCTGATGATAGTTGTTATGGAATATTGTGATCACAAGGATTTGGAGCATTGTGATGACAGAGGTCATAGAGCATTTTGATTTCATTGTGATGACAATAGCATGAAGCATTATGATGATGCGCATTTGGTGCATTGTGATGACAGCGTTCATGGAGCATTGAGATGAAAAGGGGCATGGAGCATTATGATTACAGGAGTCTTGGATCATTGTGATGAAAAGGGCATGGAACATTGGTCTGAAATGTTTCATGGATTATTGTGATGAGAGGGGGCAAGGAGCATTGTGAAAACAAGGGAACGGAACACTGTGATACATGGTTCATGGAGGATTGTAATGAGAAGCGCATGGAGCATTGTGAGAAGAATGGCATCGAGCATTGTGATGAAATGCATCATGGATCGTGTGATGACAAGGGCTTGGAACAATGTGATGAGAGGTTTTTGGAGCATTGTGATGACAATGGCATGGAGCATTGTGATGCCAAGGGTCATGGAGTTTTGTGATGACAAAGGTCATGGAGCATTTTGATGACAAGGGTGTGGTGCATTCTCTTGTGATGGGCAGGGAGCATTGTGATGACAGGGTCATGGAGCAATTTGATGAAAAGTGTCATGGAACATTTTGATGACAGGGGTTATGGAACATTGTGATGTCAGCAGTCATGGAACATTTTCATGACAGTGATGTGGACCATTGTGATTAGAGGGGAGTGGGTGTATTGTGATGACTAGTGAGGGAACATTTTGATATCATTCGTGAGAGAGCATTTTGATAAGAAGGGCATGGAGCATTGTGAGGATAAGTTTTATGGAGCATTGTGATGACAAGCTTGTGGAGCACTGTGATGACAAGCACATGGCGCATTGTGATGACATGGGTCATGGAGCAATGTGATGACAAGGGTCACCGAGCATTGTGATGAAAATTTCATGGAGCATTTTGGTGACAAAGGTCACAGAGCCTAGTGATGACGAGGGCATGGACCATTGTGATGACAAAGGTCAAGAAGCATTGTGATGACTGGAGTCACGGAGCATTGTGATGACAGGGGTCATAGAGCTTTGTGATGAAAAGGCAATGAGCATTGTGATGACAGGGGCATGGAGCATTGGCCTGACATGTTTCATGGATTATTGTGATGACAGTGGGCATGGTGCAATGTGATGACAAAGGCATGGAGCATTGTGATGAGAAGGTCATGGAGTATTTTGAAGACAGGTCTCAGGGAGCATTGTGATGACATATGTCATGGTCCATTGCGATGACAATGGAATGGAATATTGTGATGCCAAGTGTCATGGAGGATTGTGATGACAAATGTAATGGAGCATTTTGATGACAATGCTTGGAGCATTGTGATGACAATGGACATGGAGCATTGTGATGACAAGGGCATGGAGCATTGTGATGACAAGGGCCATTGAGAATTTTGATGACAAGTTCATGAAGCATTGTGATGAGAAGCACATGGAGCTTCCTATGACAGGGGTCATGGAGAATTGTGATGAAAGTGCATACAGAATTGTGATGACAAATCATGTAACACGGTGATGAGAAGTGTCATGTAGCATAGTGATGCCAAGAACGAGGAGAATTGTGATGACAGGGGACATGGAGCATTGTGATGACCAGGGCATGGAGCATTGTGATGGCAAGACCGTGGAGCTTTGTGATGAGAAGTCCATGGATAATTGTGATGACGAGCGTCATGGAGCACTGTAATGACAAGGGGAATGGAGCATTGTGATGAGAGTGGCCATGGAGCATTGTGATGACAAGGGTCATGGAGCATTTTGATGACAAGGGCGTGGAGTATTGTGATGAGAAGACCATGGATAATTGTGAAGACGAGCGTCATGGAGCACAGTAATGACAAGGGGTATGGAGCATTGTGATGACAGTGGCCATGGAGCATTGTGATGACAAGTGTCATGGAGCATTCTGATGACAAGCTTGTGGAGTATTGTGACGACAATGGCATGGAGCATTGTGATGAAAAGGGCATGGAGCATTGTGATAAAAAAGGCATGAAGCCATTTCATGACAGGTTTCAAGGAGCATTCTGACGACAAGTGACAGGGAACATTGTGATGACAAGTGTATTGAGAATGGTGATGAAAAAGATCATGGAGCATTTTGACGAAAAGGGCATGGAGTATTGTGATGACAGGCATCATGGAGCGTTGTGATGACAAGTGTTATGGAACATTGTGATCACAAGGGTTTGGAGCATTGTGATGATAGAAGTCATGGATAATTTTGTTTTCAAGGAGCATGGAGCATTGGGATGACAAGGGCATGAAGCAATGTGATCCCAAGGTCCATGGACGATTGTGATGACAATGGTAATGGAGTATTGTGATGACAAGCAAACGGAGCATTGTGATGACAAGGTCATGTAGCATTTTGCTGACACAGGCATGGAGCATTGTGATGATAAGGGTCATGGAGCACTGTGATGAGAAGCATCACGGATCATAGTGATTACAGGGGTCATGGAGCATAGGGATGGCAAGGCCATGGATCATTGTGATGACAAGTGTCATGGAGCATTGGGCTGAAAATGTTCATGGAGCATTGTGCTGATTAGGGAATGGAGCATTGTGATGACAAGAGTCCCGGATCACTGTGTTGTCAGGGGTCATGGAGCATTGTGATGACAGTGGTCATGGAGCATTGTGATGATAGGGATCATGAAGCATTGTGATGAGAATTTCCTGGAGAATTGGACTGAAAATGTTCAGGAAGTATTGTGAGGACTGGGGTCATGGAGCATTGTAATGACAAGGGAATGGAGCACTGTGATGAAAAGTTCCTTGGGCATTGTGATGAGAAGACCATGCAGCCTTGTAATAACAAGTATAATGGAGCATTCTGATGAAAAGGGGCATGGAGTATTGTGATTACAGGGGTCTTGGAGCACTGTGATGACAAGGGCATGGAGCACTGTGATTACTGGTGTCTTGGAGCATTGTGATGAAATTGGCATGGATCATTGTTATGAAAATGTTATGGAGCCTTCTCATGACAGGATTCCAGGAGCATACTGATGACAAGTGTCAGGGATCATTGTGATGACAAGTTTATAGAGCATTGTGATGACAAAGGTCATGGAGCACTGTGATGAGAAGAGCATGGATAATTGTGATGATGAGCGTCATGGGGCGTTGTGATGATAAGTGTTATAGAACGTTGTGATCACAAGGATTTGGAGCATTGTGATGAGACAGATCATCGAATATTTTGATTTCATTGTGATGACAAGAGCCTGAAGCATTATGATGATGGGCATGGTGCATTTTGATGACAGGGTTCATGGAGCATTGAGATGCAAAGGGGCATGGAACATTGTGATTAGAGGGTTCATGGAGCATTGTGATGACAATGGCATGGAGCATTGAGATGCCAAGGGTCATGGAGCTTTGTGATGACAAAGGTCATGGAGCAATTTGATGACAAGGTGTGGTGCAATGTGATGAGAATGGCAGGGAGCATTGTGATGACAGGGTCATAGAGCAATTTGATGAAAAGGGTCATGGAATATTTTGATGACAGGGGTTATGGAACATTGTGATGTCAGGGGTCATCGAACTTTGTGATGATAAGTGCATGTAGCATTGCAAAGACAGGAGTCATGGAACATTGTGATGACAGTGGTGAAGGAGTATTGTGATGAATAGTGATGTAACATTGTGAAATCTGTGGTGAGAGAGCATTTTGATGAGGAGTGCATGGAGAATTGTGATGACAAGTTTTATGGGGCATTGTGGTGACAAGATTGTGGAGCACTGAGATGACAAGCGCAGGGTGCATTGTGATGACATTGGTCATGGTGCATTGTGCTGACAAGCGCATAGAGCACTGTGATGACAAGGGTCATGGAGCATTGTGCTGAGGAAGGCATAGAGCATTGTGATGACAAGTGTCAAAGAGCATTGTGATGAAAATTTCATGGAGCAATGTGGTTAAATATGTCACAGAGACTGTGGATGACGAGGGCATGGACCATTGTGATGACAAAGGTCATGAAGCATTGTGATGAATCGATTCATGGAGCATTGTGATGACAGGGGTCATGGAGCATTGTGATAACAAGGGCATGGAGCATTGTGATGACAAGGGCAGGGAACATTGGTCTAATATGTTTCATGGATTATTGCGATGACAGTTGGAATGGCGCATTGTGATGAAAAGGGCATGGAGCATTGTGATAACCAGGTCATGCAGTATTGTGAAGAGAGGTGTCAGGGAGCATTGTGATGACATATGTAATGGCCCATTGTGATGACAATGGCATGGAGCATTGTGATGCCAAGTGTAATCGAGGATTCTGATGACAATGGAAATGGAGCATTGTTATGACAATGGCTTGGAGCATTGTGATGACAAGGGTTAGGGAGCACTGTGCTGACAAGTGCATGGAGAATTGTGATGACAAGCGTCATGGAGCATTCTGATGACAAGCTTGTGGAGTATTTTGATGACAATGGCATGGATCATTGTGATGAAAACATCATGGACATTGTGATGAAAAAGGCAGGGAGCCTTTTCGTGACAGGGTTCAAGGAGCATTCTGATGACAAGTGTCAGGGAGCATTGTGATGAAAAGTGTATTGAGAATTGTGATGACAAAGGTCAGGGAGCATTGTGATGAAAAAGGCATGGAGAAATGTGATGACAGGCATCTTAGAGCGTTGTGATGACAAGTGCTATGGAACATTGTGATCACAAGAGTTTGGAGCATTGTGATGACAGAGGTCATGGATCATTTAGATTTCAAGGAGCATGGAGCAATGTGATGACAAGGGCATGAAGCAATGTGATCCCAAGGTTCATGCAGGACTGTGATGACAATGGGAATGGAGTATTGTGATGACAAGCGCATAGAGCATTGCAATGACAAGGTCAGTTAGTATTTTGGTGACAAAGGCATGGAACATTGTGATGACAGGTGTCATGGAGCCCTGTGATGACAAGTGTCACGGAGCATTGTGAATACAGGGGTCATGGAGCATTGGGATGACAAGGGCATGGATGATTTTGATGACAAGGGTTATGGAGCATTGGGCTGAAAATATTCATGGAGTATTGTGATGACAGGGATCATGCAGCATTTTGATGACAAGTTCTTGGAGCACTTTGATGAGAAGACAATGGAGACTTGTGATTACAAGTCTCATGGAGCATTTTGATGAAAAGGGACATGGAGCATTGTGATTACAGAGGTCTTGGAGCATTGTGATGACAAGGGCATGGAGCATTGTGATGAGAAAGCCATGGAGCATTCTGATGACATACCTCATTGAGCATTATGATGACAAGGGCATGGAGCATTGTGATTACAGGATTCTTGGAGCATTGTGATTAAAATGACATGGATCATTGTGATGAAAAAGGCATGGAGACGTGTTATGACAGGGTTAATGTAGCATACTGATGACAAGTGTCAGGGAGCATTGTGATAACAAGTGTATTAAGCATTGTGATGACAAAGGTCATGGAGCATTGTGATGAGAAGACCATGGATAATTGTGATGATGAGCGTCAAGGGGTGTTGTGATGATAAGGGTTATGGAACATTGTGATCACCAGGGTTTGGAGCATTGTGATGACAGAGGTCATGGAGCATTTTGATTTCATTGTGATGACAATAGCCTGAAGCATTATGATGATGGGCATCGTCCATTGTGATGACAGGGTTCATGGAGCATTGAGATGAAAAGACGCATGGAGCATTTTGATTACAAGGGTCTTGGAGCATTGTGATGACAAGGGCATAGAGAATTTTGATGACAGGGCCATGGAACATTCTGATGACATGCGTCATGTAGCTTTTTGATGACAAGGGCATGGAGCATTTTGATTAGATGGGTCGTGGAGCATTGTGATGACAAGTGTCATGGAGCCTTGTGATGACAAGGCCGTGGAACATTGTGATGGCAGGTGCCATGGAGCATAGTTATGACAGAGGTAAAGGAGCATTGTGATGAGAAGGGCATGGAGCATTGGTCTGAAATGTTTCATGGATTATTGTGATGAGTGTGGGCATAGAGAATTGTGATGATAAGGGCATGGAACACTGTGATACATGGGTCATGGAGGATTCTAATGACAAGGGCATGGGGCATTGTGATGAGAAGGGCATCGAGCATTGTGATGACAAGTGTCATGGAGCTTTGTGATGACAAGGGCATGGAGAAATGTGATGAGAGGGTTCATGGAGCATTGTGATGTCAATGACATCGAGCATTGTGATGCCAGGGGTCATGGAGCTTTGTGATGACATAGGTCATGGAGCATTTTGATGACAAGTGCATGGTGAATTGTGATGAGAATGGCAGGGAGTATTTTGATGCCAGGGTCATGCAGCAAGTTGATGAAAAGTGTATTGGAACATTTTGATGACAGGGGTTATACAACATTGTGATGTCAGGGGTCATGGAACATTGTGATGATAAGGGGATGTAGCATTGTGATGACAGGGGTCATGGGACATTGTGATTACAGGGGTGAGGAGTATTGTTACGACTAGTGATGAAACACTGTGATATCTCTGGTGAGAGAGCATTTTGATGAGAAGTGTATGGAGCATTGTGATTACAAGGTTTATGGAGCATTACCATGACAAATTTGTGGACCGTTGTGATGAAAAGCGCATAGCACATTGTGATGACAAGGGTCATGGAGCATTGTTGTGACAAAAGCATGGAGCATTTTGATGACAAGAGTTACGGAGCATTGTGATGAAAAGTTCATGGAGCACTGTGGTTATAAAGGTCACAGAGCCTTGTGATGACGCGGGCATGGACCATTGTGATGACAAATGTTATGAAGCATTGTGATGACTTGATTCATGGAGCATTGTCATGACATTGGTCATGGAGCATTGTGAGGACAAGGGCATTGAGCATTGTGGTGACAGGGGCATGGAGCATTGGTCTGACATGTTTCATAGATTATAGTGATGACAGTGGACATGGTGCATTGTGATGACAAAGGCATGGATCATTGTGATGAGAAGGTCATGGAGTATTGTGAAGACATGTATCAGGGAGCATTGTGATGACATATGTCATGGTCCATTACAATGACAATGGAAGGGAGCATTCTGATGCCAAATGTAATGGAGGATTTTGATGACAAATATAATGGAGCATAGTGATGACTAGGGCTTGGAGCATTATGATGACAAGGGCCATTGAGAATTTTAATGAAAGTTCGTGAAGCATTGTGATGACAAGGTCCTGGAGCATTGTGATGTGAAATCCATAGAGACTTGTGATGACAAATATCATGGAGCATACTGATGAAAAGGGGCATGGACCATAGTGATTACAGGGGTCTTGGAGCACTGTGATGACATGGGCATGGAGCATTGTGAGGAGAAGGCCAAGGAGCATTCTGAAGACATGTTTCATTGAGCTTTGTGATGACAAGAGCATGGAGCATTGGGTTTAAATGTGTCTTGGAGCATTGTGATGGAAAGGGAATGGATCATTGTGTTGAAAAAGTCATGGAGCCTTGTCATGACAGGGTTCAAGGAGCATACAGACAACATGTGTCAGGGAGCATTTTGATGACAAGTGTATTGAGCATTGTGATGACAATAGTCATGTTGCATTGTAATGAGAAGACCATGGATAATTGTGATGACGAGTGTCACGGGGCACTGTGATGACAAGTGTTATGGAATATAGTGATCACAAGGGTTTGGAGCATTGTTATGACAGAGGTCATGGAGCATTTTCAATTCATTGTGATGGCAATAGCATGAAGCATTATGATGATGGGCATGGTGCATTGTGATGACAGGGATCATGGATCATTGAGATGAAAAGGGGCATAGAGCATTGTGATTACAGGGTTTATGGAGCATTGCTATGACAAATATGTGTACCGTTGTGATGAAAAGTGCATGGCACATTGTGATGACAAGGGTCATGGAGCATTTTTCTGACAAAGCCATGGAGCATTGTGATGACAAGGATCACAGAGCCTTGTGGTGAAATGTTCATGGAGAATTGTAGTTACAAAGGTCATAGTGCCTTGTGATGACGCCGACATGGACAATTGTGATGACAAATGTTATGAAGCATTGTGATGACTGGAGTCACGGAGCATTGTGATGACTGGGGTCAAGGAGTACTGTGATGACAAGGGCATGGAGCATTGTGATGACAAGGGCACGGATCATTGTGGTGTCAGGGGCATGGATCATTGGTCTCACAAGTTTCATAGATTATTGTGATGACAGGGGACATGGTGCATTGTGATGACAAGGGCATGCATCATTGTGATGAGAAGGTCCTGGAGTGTTGTGAAGACAGGTGTCAGGGAGCATTGTGATGACATATGTCATGGTCCATTGCGATTACAATGGCAGGGAGCATTGTGATGCCAAATGTAATGGAGGATTGTGATGACAAATATAATGGAGCACTGTGAGGACTAGGGCTTGGATCATTATGATGACAAGGGCCATTGAGAATTTTCAGGACAATGTCGTGAAGCATTGTGATGATAAGATCCTGGAGCATTGTGATGAGAAAAACATGGAGCAATGTGATGACAACTCTCTTGGAGCATACTGATGAAAAGGGGCATGGACCATTGTGATTACAGGGGTCTTGGAACATTGTGATGACATGGGTATGGAGCATTGTGAGGAGAAGGCGAAGGAGCATTCTGAAGACATGCGTCATTGAGCTTTGTGATGACAAAGGCATGTAACACTGTGATTGCAGGGGTCTAGGAGCATTGTGATGAAAAGGGCATGGATCATTGTGATGGAAAAGGCATGGAGCCTTGTCATGACAGGGTTCAAGGAGCAAACTGACGACAAGTGTCAGGGAGCATTTTGATGACAAGTGTATTGAGCATTGTGATGAGAAAAGAAATGGAGCCTTGTGATGACAAGGCCATGGAACATCGTAATGGCAGGGGTAATGGAGCCTTGTTATGACAGGGGTAATGGAGCACTGTGATGGCAAGGGCATGGAGCATTGTGATGAGAAGGCCATGGAGCATTCTGATGGCATGTGTCATGGAGCTTTGTGAAGACAAGGCATGGAGCAATGTGATGAGAGCGTTCATGGAGCATTGTGATGACAATGACATGGAGCATTGTGATGCCAAGGGTCATGGATATTTGTGATGACAAAGGTCATGGACCATTTTGATGGCAAGGGCGTTGTGCATTGTGATGAGAAGAGCAGGGAGAATTGTGATGACAGGGTCATGGAGCAATTTGATGAAAATTGTCATGGAACATTTTGATGACATGTGTTATGGAACATTATGATGTCAGGGGTCATGGAACATTGTGATGACAGGGTGAGGGAGTATTGTGACAAATAGTGATGTAGCATTTTGATATCAGTGGAGAGAGAGCACTTTGATGAGAAGTGCATGGAGCATTGTGATGACAAATTTTAAGGAGCATTGTGATGACAAGATTGTGGAGCACTGTGATGACAAGCGCATGGTGCACTGTGATGACATGTGTCATGGAGCATTGTGCTGACAAGTGCATGGAGCATTGTGATGACAAGGGTCAAAGAGCATTGTGATGAAAAGTTCATGGAGCATTGTGGTTAAAATGGTCACAGAGACTGTTGATGACTAGGGCATGGACCATTGTGATGACAAGGGTCATGAAGCATTGTGATGACTGGAGTCACGGAGCACTGTGATGACAGGGGTCATGGAGGATTGTGATAACAAGGGCATGGAGCATTGTGATGACAAGGGCATGGAACATTGGTCTAATAATTTTCATGGATTGTTGCGATGATAGTTGGAATGGCGCATTGTGATGAGAAGGGCATGGAGCATTGTGATGAGAATGTCATGGAGTATTGTGAAGACAAGTGTCAGGGAGCATTGTGATAACATATATAATGGCCCATTGTGATTACAATGGCATGGAGCATTGTGATGCCAAGTGTCATGGAGGATTCTCATGACAAAGGTAATGGAACACTGTGATGACAATGGCTGGGAGCATTGTGATGACATGTGTCACGGAGCATTGTGCTGACAAGTGCATGGAGAATTGTGATGACAAGGGTCATGGAGCATTCTGATGACAAGCTTGTGGAGTATTGTGATGACAATGGCATGGAGCATTGTGATGAAAACGGCATGGGGCATTGTGATGAAAATGTCATGGAGCCTTTTCGTGACAGGGTTCAAAGAGCATTCTGATGACAATGTCAGGGAGCACTGTGATGACATGTATATTGAGAAATGTGATGACAAAGGTCATGGAGCACTGTGATGAAAAGGGGATGGAGTATGGTGGTGACAGGCATCATGGAGCGTTTTGATGACAAGTGTTATGGAACATTGTTGTCACATGGGTTTGGAGCATTGTGATGACGGAGGTCATGGATCGTTTTGATTTCAAGGAGCATGGAGCATTGAGATGACAAGGGCATGAAGCAATGTGATCCCAAGGTTCATGGAGGATTGTGATGACAATGGAAATGGAGTATTTTGATGACAAGCACATAGAGCATTGTAATGACAAGGTCATGTAGCATTCTGCTGACAAATGCATGGAGCATTGTGATGAAATGTGTCAAGGATCACTGTGAAGTCAAGTGTCATGGAGCATTGTGAATACATGTGTCATGGAGCATTGGGATGACAAGGGCATGGATCATTGTGATGACAAGTGTCATGGAGCACTGGGCTGAAAATGTTCATGGACTGTTGTGATGACAGGGGTCATGGAGCATAGTGATGAGTAGAGAATGGAGCATTGTGATGACAAGAGTCCCGGATCATTGTGTTGTCAGGAGTCATGGAGTGTTGTGATGACAGTGGTCATGGAGCATTGTGATGATATTGGCCATGGAGCATTGTGATGTGTAGTTCGTGGAGCATTGGGCTGAATATATTAATGGATTATTGTGATGACAAGGGTCATGGAGCATTGTATGACAAGGCAATGGAGAATGGTGATGACAAGGTCCTGGAGCACTGTGATGAGATGACCATGGAGACTTGTGATGACAAGTCTCACGGAGCATTCTGATGAAAAGGGGCATGGAACATTATGATTACAGGGGTCTTGGAGCATTGTGATGACTAGGGCATGGATCATTGTGATGGGAAGGCCATGGAGCATTCTGATGACATGCTTCATGGAGATTTGTGATGACAAGCCCATGGATCATTGTGATTACAGTGATCTTGGAGCATTGTGATGAAAAGGGCATGGAGCATTGTGATGAAAATGCATGGAGCCTTGTCATGATAGGGTTCAAGGGGCATACTGACGACAAGTGTCAGGGAGAATTGTGATGACAATAATATTGAGCATTGTGATGACAAATGTCATGGAGCATTGTGATGAGAAGACCATGGATAATTGTGATGATGAGCGTCATAGGGTGTTGTGATGATAAGTGTTATGGAACATTGTGATCACAAGGGTTTGGAGCATTATGATGACAGAGGTAATGGAGCATTTTGATTTCATTGTGATGACAATAGCCTGACGCATTATGATGATGGGCATGGTGCATTTTGATGACAGGGTTCATGGTGCATTGAGAGGAAAAGGGGCATTGAGCATTGTGATTACAGGGGTCTTGGAGCATTGTGATGAGAAGGCCATGGAACATTCTGATGACATGTGTCATTGAGCTTTCTGATGAAAAGGGCATGGAGCATTGTGATTACAGGGGTCTTGGAGCATTGTGATGACAAGGGTCATGGAGCCTTGTTATGACAAGGCCGTGGAACATTGTGATGCCAGGGGTCATGGAGCATTTTTATGACAGATGTAATGGAGCATTGTGATGAGAAGGGCATTGAGCATTGGCCTGAAAGCTTTCATGGATTATTGTGATGAGAGTGGGAATGGAGCATTGTGATGACAAGGGGACGGAACACTGTGATACATGAGTTATGGAGGATTGTGATGAAAATGGAATGGAGCATTTTGATGAGAATTGCATCGAGCATTGTGATGACAAGTGTCATGGAGCTTTGTGATGACAAGTGCATGGAGCAATGGGATGAGAGGGTTCTTGGAGCATTGTGATGACAATGACATGGAGCATTGTGATGCCAAGAGTCCTGGAGCTTTGTGATGACAATGGTCATGGAGCATTTTGATGACAAGCGTGTGGTGCATTGTGATGAGAAGGTGAGGGATCATTTTTTTGAATGATTTAATAAAATTTGTTAGGGCCATTTTGAGAAATGTTTTTATTATATATTTTTTTTTTTAACCCACTTTTTATTTATTTATTTATTTATTTATTTATTTATTTATTTATTTATTTATTTATTTATGGCTGTGTTGGGTCTTCGTTTCTGTGCGAGGGCCTTCCCTAGCTGTGGCAAGTGGGGGCCACTCCTCATCACGGTGCGCGGGCCTTTCATTATCGTGGCCTCTCTTGTTGCGGAGCACAGGCTCCAGACGCGCAGGCACAGTAATTGTGTCTCACGGGGCTAGCTGCTCCGTGGCATGTGGTATCTTCCCAGACCAGGGCTCGAACCCATGTCCCCTGCATTGGCAGGCAGAGTCTCAACCACTGCACCACCAGGGAAGCCCCCATAAGGTGAGGGATCATTTTGATGACACGGTCATGCAGCAATTTGTTGAAAAGTGTAATGGAACATTTTGTTGACAGGGGTTACAGAACATTGTGATGCCATGGGTCATGGAGCGTTGGGATGAAAAGTGTCATGGAGCATTTTGATGAGAGTGGTTATGGAAAATTTTGATGTCAGAGGGGTCCTGGAACATTGTGATTACAGGGTTGAGGGAGGATTGTGATGACTAGTGATGGAACATTGTGATATCTCAGGTGAGAGAGCATTTGGATGAGAAGTGCATGGAGCATTGTGATTACAAGTTTTATGGAGGATAGCGATGACAAGGTTGTGGATCATTGTGATGAAAAGCGTGTGGCACATTGTGATGACAAGGGTCATGGAACATTGTTCTGACAAAGGCATGGAGCATTGTGATGACAAGGGTCACGGAGCATTGTGATGAAAAGTTCATGGAGCATTGTGGTTACAAACGTCACAGAGCCTTGTGATGACGCGGGCATGGACCATTGTGATGACAAACATTATGAAGCAATGTGATGACTGGATTCACAGAGCATTGTGATGACAGGGGTCATGGAGCATTGTGATGACAAGAGCATGGAACATTGTGATGACAGGGACATGGAGAGTTGTGGTGACAAGTTTCAGAGATTATTTTGCTGACAGTGGACATGGTGCATTGTGAAGACAAGGGCATGGAGCATTGTCATGAGAAGGTCATGGAGTACTGTGAAGAGAGCTGTCAGAGAGCATTCTGATGACATATGTCATAGTCCATTGCGATGACAATGGCAGGGAGCAATGTGATGCCAACTGTAATGGAGGATTGTGATGACAAATATAATGGAGCATTGTGATGACTAGGGCTTGGAGCATTATGATGACAAGGGTCATTGAGAATTTTCATGACAAGGTCCTGAAGCATTGTGAAGACAAGCTCCTGGAGCATTGTGATGTGAAAACCATGGAGCCTTTTGATGAATAGTCTCATGGAGCATACTGATGAAAAGGGGCAAGGAGCATTCTGATTACAGGGTTCTTGCAACATTGTGATGACAAGTGCATGGAACATTGTTCTAATTAGTTTCATGTATTATTGTGATGACAGTTGGAATGGCGCATTGTGATGACAAGGGCATGGAGCATTGTGATGACCAGATCATGCATTATTGTGAAGAGAGGTGTCAGGGAGCATTGTGATGACATATGTAATGGCCCATTGTGAAGACAATGGCATGGAGCATTGTGATGCCAAGTGTCATGGAGGATTCTGATGACAAATGTAATGGAGCATTGAGATGACAATGGCTTGGAGCATTGTGATGACAAGGGTCAGGGAGCATTGTGCTGACAACTGCATGTAGAATTGTGATGACAAGTGTCATGGAGCATTCTGATGACAACCTTGTGGAGTATTTTGATGACAATGGCATGGAGCATTGTGATGAAAACGGCATGGGGCTTTGTGATGAAAAATGCATGGAGCGCTTTTCTGACAGGGTTCAATGAGCATTCTGACGACAAGTGTCAGGAAGAATTGTGATGACAATTGTATTGAGAATTGTGATGAGAAAGATCATGGAGTATTGTGATGAAAAGGCCATGGAGTATTGTGATGACAGGCATCATGGAGCGTGGTGATGTCAAGGGCATGAAGCAATGTGATCCCAATGTTCATGGAGGATTGTGATGACAATTGTAATGGAGTATTGTGATGACAAGCGCATAGAGCTTTGTAATGAGAAGGTCATGTAGCATTTTGCTGACAAAGGCATGGAGCATTGTGGTGACAGGTGTCATGGAGCATTGGGATGACAAGGGCATAGATCATTGTGATCACAAGGGTCATGGAGCATTGGGCTGAAAAAGTTCATGGAGTATTTTGATGACAGGGGTCATGGAGCATTGGGATAACAAGGGCATGGAGCTTTGTGATGACAAGGGCATGGAGCATTTTGATTACAGGTGTCTTGGAGCATTGTGATGACAAGGGTCATGGAGCCTTGTGATGACAAGGCCGTGGAACATTTTGATGGCCGGGGTCATGGAGCATTGTTATGACAGAGTTAATGGAGCATTGTGATGAGAAGGGCATTGAGCATTGGTCTGAAATATTTCATGGATTATTGTGATGAGAGTGGGCATGAAGCATCGTGATGACAAGGGCACGGAACACTGTGATACCTGTGTCATGGAGGATTGTAAGGACAAGGGCATGGAGCAATGTGATGAGAGACTTCATGGAGCATTGTGATGACAATGACATGGAGCATTGTGAGGAGAAGTCCATTGAGCATTCCGATTACATGCATCAGGTAGCTTTGTGATGACAAGGGCTAGGAGCATTGTGATTACAGGGTTCTTGGAACATTGTGATGAAAAGGGCATGGATAATTGTGATGAAAAAGGCATGGAGCCTTGTCATGACAGGGTTAAAGGAGCATACTGACAAGTGTCAGGGAGCATTGTGATGACAAGTGTATTGAGCATTGTGATGACAAAGATCATGGAGCATTGTGATGACAAGACCATGGATAATTGTGATGATGATCATCATGGGGTGTTGTGATGATAAGTGTTATGGAACATTATGATCACAACGGTTGGGAGCATTTTGATGACAGAGGACATGAAGAATTTTGATTTCATTGTAATGATAATAGCCTGAAACATTATGATGATGGGCATGGTTCATTGTGATGACAGGGTTCATGGAAAATTGAGATGAAAAAGGGCATGGAGCATTGTGATTTAAGGGGTCTTGTAGCATTGTGATGACAAGCACATAGAGCATTGTAATGACAAGGTCATGTAGCATTTTGCTGACGAAGGCATGGAGCATTGTGATGACAGTTGTCATGGAGCACTGTGATGACATGTGTCACGGATCATTGTGAATACAGGGGTCATGGAGCATTGGGATGACAAGGTCATGGATCATTGTGATGAAAAGGGTCATGGAGCACTGCCCTGAAAATGTTCATGGAGTATTGTGATGAGAGGAGTCATGGAGCATTGTGATGACAGAGGTCATAGAGAGTTTTGATTTCATTGCACTGACAATAGCCGGAAGCATTATGGTGATGGGCATGATGCAGTGTGATGACAGGGTTCATGGAGCATTGAGATGAAAAGGGGCATGGAGCCTTGTGATTACAGGGGTCCTGGAGCACTGTGATGACAAGGGCATGCCTCATTTTTATTAGCGGGCCATGGAACATTCTGATGACATGTGTCATGGAGCTTTGTGATGACAAGTGCATGGAGAATTGTGATTACAGGGGTCTTGGAGCATTGTGATGACAATTGTCATGGAGCCTTGTGATGACAAGACCGTGGAACATTGTGATGTCAGGGGTCATGGATCATTGTTATGACCGGGGTAATGGAGCACTGTGATGAGAAGGGCATGGAGCATTGAGATTACAATGTTTATGGAGCATTGTGATGACAAATTTGTGGACCGTTGTGATGAAAAGCGCGTGGCACATTTTGATGACAAGGGTCATGGAGTATTTTTCTGACAAAGGCATTGAACATTGTGATGACAAGTGTCACGGAGCATTGTGATGAAAAGTTCATGGAGCATTGTGGTAACAAAGGTAACAGAGCCTTGTGATGATGCGGGCATGGACCACTGTGATGACAAATGTTATGAAGCATTGTGATGACGGGAGTCACAGAGCATTGTGATGACAGGGGTCATGAAGCTCTGTGATGACAAGGGCAAGGAGCATTGTGCTTAGACAGGCATACAGCATTGTGATGACAAGGGTCAAAGGGCATTGTGATAAAAAGTTAATGGAACATTATGGTTAAAAAGGTCACAGAGACTGTTGATGATGAGGGCATGGACCATTGTGATGACAAAGTTCCTGAAGCACTGTGATGACTGGAGTCATGGAGCATTGTGATAAAAAGGGCATGGAGAATTGTGATGACAAAGCATGGAGCATTGGTCTCATAAGTTTCCTGGATTATTGCGATGACAGTTGGAATGGCACATTGCGATGAGAAGGGCATGGAGCATTGTGATGACCAGGTCATGCAGTATTGTGAAGACAGTTGTCAGGGAACATTGTGATGAGATATGTAATGGCCCATTGTGATGACAATGGCATGGAGCATTGTAATGCCAAGTGTCATGGAGGATTCAGATGACAAAGGTAATGGAGCATTGTGATGACAATGCCTTGGAGCATTGTGATGACAAGGGTCAGAGAACATTGTGCTGACAAGTGCATGGAGAATTGTGATGACAAGGGTCATGGAGCATTCTGATGACCAGCTTGTGGAGTATTTTGATGACAATGGCATGGAGCATTGTAATGAAAACAGCATTGGGCATTGTGATGAAAATGGCATGGAGCCTTTTCATGACAGGTTTCAAGGAGCATTCTGAGGACAAGTTTCAGGAAGCATTGTAATGACAAGTGTATTTAGAATTGTGATGACAAAGGTCATGGAGCATTCTGAGGAAAAGTCCATGGAGTATTGTGATGACAGGCATCATGGAGCGTTGTGATGACAAGTGTTATGGAACATTGTGATCACAAGGGTTTGGAGCATTGTGATGACAGAGGTCATGGATCATTTTGATTTCAAGGAGCATGGAGCATTGTGATGACAAGGGCATGAAGCAATGTGATCCCAAGGTTCATGGAGGATTGTGATGACAATGGTAATGGAGTATTGTGATGACAAGCACATAGAGCATTGTAATGACAAGGTCATGTAGCATTTTGCTGACAAAGTCATGGAGCATTGTGATGACAGGTGTCATGGAGCACTGTGATGACAACCGTCACGGAGCATTGTGAATACAGGGGTCATGGAGCATTGGGATGACAAGGGCATGGATCATTGTGATGACAAGTGTCATGGAGCATTGGGCTGAAAATGTTCATGGAGTATTTTGATGACAGGGGTCATGGAGCATTGTGATGACAGAGGTCATATTGAATTTTGATTTCATTTTGCTGACAATAGCCAGAAGTATTATGATGATGTGCATGATGCACTGTGATGACAGGGTTCATGGACCATTCATATGAAAAGGGGCATGGAGCACTGTGATAACAGGGGTCTGGGAGCATTGTGATGAAAATGGCATGGAGCATTTTGATGAGAAGGCCATGGAAACTTCTGATGACATGTGTCATTGAGCTTTGTGATGACAAGGTCATAGAGCATTGTGATTACAGTGTTCTTGGGGCATAGTGATGAGAAGGGTCATGGAGCCTTGTGATGAAAAGGCCATGGATCATCGTGTTGGCTTGGGACATGGAGCATTGTTATGACAGGGGTATTGGAGCATTGTGATGGCAAGGGCATGGAGCATTGCGATGAGAAGGCCATGGAACATTCTGATGACATGTGTCATGGAGCTTTGTGATGACAAGGGCATGGAGCAATGTGATGAGAGCGTTCATGGAGCATCTTGATGACAAAGACATTGAGCGTTGTGATGCCAAGCGTCATGGATCTTTGTGATGACAAATATCATGGAGCATTTTGATGACAAGGGCGTTGTACATTGTGATGAGAAGGGCAGGAGCATTGTGATAAAAGGGTCATGGAGCAATTTGATGAAAAGAGTCATGGAATATTTTGATGACAGGGCTTATGGAACATTGAGATGTCAGGGGTCATGTAGCATTTTGATGAAAAGGGTCATGGAGCATTTTGATGACAGGGGTTTTGTAACATTGTGATGTCAGTGGTCATCAAACATTGTGATGATAATGCATGTAGCATTGTGATGACAGGAGTAATGGAATATTGTGATGACAGGGGTGAGGGAGTATTGTGACGAATAGTGATGTAACATTGTGATATCAGTGGTGAGAGAGGAATTTGATGAGAAGTGCATGGAGCATTGTGATGACAAGGTTTATGGAGCATTGTGATGACAAGTTTGTGGAGCACTGTGATGACAAGCGCATGGTGCATTGTGATGACATGTGTCTTGAAGCATCGTGCTGACAAGCTCATGGAGCATTGTGATGGCAAGGATCATGGAGCATTGTGCTGAGAAAGGCATAGAGCATGGTGATGACAAGGGTCAAAGAGCATTGTGATGAAAAGTTCATGGAGCATTGTGGTTAAAAACGTCACAGAGACTGTTGATGATGAGGGCATGGACCATTGTGATGACAAAGGTCAAGAAGCATTGTGATGACGGGAGTCACAGAGCATTGTGATGACAGGGGTCATGGAGCATTGTAATAACAAGGGAATGGAGCATTGTGATGACAAGGACATGGATCATTAGTCTAATAAGTTTCATGGATTATTGCGATGAGAGTTGGAATGGCGCATTGTGATGACAAGGGCATGGAGCATTGTGATGACCAGGTCATGCAGTATTGTGAAGACAGTTGTCAGGGAGCATTGTGATGACATATATAATGGCCCATTGTGATGACAATGGCAAGAAACATTGCGATGCCAAGTGTCATGGAGGATTCTGATGACAAAGGCAATGGAGCATTGTGATGACAATGGCTTGGAGCATTGTGATGACAAGGGTCAGGTAGCTTTGTGCTGAGAATTGCATGGAGAATTATTTTGTTTTGTTTTGTTTTTGCGGTACGCGGGCCTCTCACTGTTATGGCCTCTCCCGTTGTGGAGCACAGGCTCCGGACGCGCACGGGCCCAGCCACTCCGCGGCATGTGGGATCTTCCCAGACCGGGGCACGAGCCCGCGTGCCCTGCATCGGCAGGCGGACTCTCAACGACTGCGCCACCAGGGAAGCCCTGCATGGATAATTATGATAACAAGGGTCATGGAGCATTCTGATGACAAGCTTGTGGAGTATATTGATGACAATGACATGGAACATTGTGATGAAAACGGCATGTGGCATCGTGATGAAAAAGTCATTGAGCCTTTCGTGACAGGGTTCAAGGAGCATTCTGACGACAAGTGTCAGGGAGCATTGTGATGACAAGTGTATTGAGATTTGTGATGACAAAGGTCATGGAGCATTGTGATGAAAAGGTCATGCAGTATTGTGATGACAGGCATCATGGAGTGTTGTGATGACAAGTGTTATGGAACATTGTGATCACAAGGGTTTGGATCATTGCGATGACAGAGGTCATGGATCATTTTGATTTCAAGGAGCATGGAGCATTGTGATGACAAGGTCATGAAGCAATGTGATCCCAAGGTTCATGGAGGATGTTGATGACAATGGTAATGGAGTATTGTGTTGACAAGTGCATAGAGCATTGTAATGAAAACGTTATTTAGCATTTTGCTGACAAAGGCATGGAGCATCGTAATGACAGGTGTCATGGAGCACTGTGATGACAAGCGTCACGGAGCATTTTGAATACAGGGGTCATGGAGCATTGGGATGACAAGAGCATGGATCATTGTGATGACAGGGATCATGGAGCATTGTGATGACAGAGGTCATGGAGAATTTTGATTTCACTGTGCTGACAATAGCCGGAAGCATTATGATGATGGGCATGGTGCATTGTGATGACAGGGTTCATGGAGCATGGAGATGAAAAGGGGCATGGAGCATTGTGATTACAGGCGTCTGGGAACATTGTGATGAAAAGGGAATGGAACATTTTGATGAGAAAGCCATGGAACATTCTGATGACATGTGTCATGGAGCTTTGTGATGACAAGGGCATGGAACATTGTGATTAGAGGTGTTTTGGAGCATTGTGATGACAAGGGTCATGGTGCCTTGTGATGGCAAGGCCATGGAACATTTTGATGGCAGGTGTCATGGAACATTGCTATGACAGGTGTAATGGAGCATTTTGATGAGAAGGGCATGGAACTTTCTGATTACAAAATTTATGGAGCATTGCCATGACAAATTTGTGGACCGTTGGGGTGAAAAGCGCGTGGCACGTTGTGATGATAAGGGACATGGAGTATTTTTCGGACAAATGCATGGAGCATTGTGATGACAAGGGTCACAGAGCATTGTGATGAAAAGTTCATGGAGCATTGTGGTTACAAATGTAACAGAGCCCTGTGATGACGCGGGCATCGACCATTGTGATGACAAATGTTATGAAGAATTGCAATGACTGGAGTCAAAGAGCATTGTGATGACAGGGGTCATAGAGCATTGTGATGAAAAGGGCAAGGAGCATTGTGCTGAGAAAGGCATATAGCATTGTGATGACAAGGGGCAAAGAGCATTGTGATGAAATGTTCATGGAGCATTGTGGTTAAAAAGGTCACAGAGACTGTTGATGATGAGGGCATGGACCATTTTGATGACAAAGGTCATGGAGCATTGTGATGACTGGAGTCACGGAGCATTGTGATGACAGGGGTCACGGAGCATTGTGATAACAAGGGCATGGAGCATTGTGATGACAAGGGCATGGAGCATTGGTCTAATATGTTTCATGGATTATTGCGATGAGAGTTGGAATGGCATATTGTGATGACAAGGGCATGGAGCATTGTGATGACCAGGTTTGCATTATTGTGAACACAGGTGTCAGGGTGCATCGTGATGATATATGTAATGGCCCATTGTGATGACAATGGCATTGAGCATTGTGATGCCAAGTGTCATGGAGGATTCTGATGACAAAGGTAATGGAGCATTGTGATGACAATGGCTTGGACCATTGTGATGACAAGTGTCAGGGAGAACTGTGCTTACAAGTGCATGGAGAATTGTGATGACAACGGTCATGCAGCGTTCTGATGACAAGCTTGTAGATTATTTTGATGACAATGGCATGGAGCATTGTGATGAAAATGGCATGGGGCTTTGTGATGAAAAAGGCATGGAGCCTTTTCATGACAGGGTTCAAGGAGCATTCTGACGACAAGTGTCAGGGAGCATTGTGATGACAAGTGTATTGAGAATTGTGATGAAAATGGTCAAGGAGCATTGTGATGAAAATGGCATGGAGTATTGTGATGACAGTCATCATGGAGAGTTGTGATCACAAGTGTTATGGAACATTGTGATCACAAGGGTTTGGAGCATTGTGATGACAGAGGTCATGCATCATTTTGATTTCAAGGAGCATGGAGCACTGTGATGACAAGGGCATGAAGCAATGTGACCAAAATATTCATGGAGGATTGTGATGACAATGGTAATGGAGTATTGTGATGACAAGTGCATAGAGCATTGTAATGACAAGGTCATGTAGCATTTTGCTGACAAAGGCATGGAACATTGTGATGATTGGTGTCATGGAGCACTGTGATGACAATCGTCACGGAGCATTGTGAATACAGGGGTCATGGAGCATTGGGATGACAAGGGCATGGATCATTGTGATGACAACTGTCATGGAGCAGTGGTCTGAATATGTTCATGGAGTATTGTGATGACAGGGGTCATGGAGCATTGTGATGACAGAGATCATGGAGAATTTTGATTTCATTGTGCTGACAATAGCTGGAAACATTATGATGATGGGCATGATGCATTGTGATGACAGGTTTCATGGACCAATGAGTTGAAAAGGGGCATGGAGCATTGTGATTACAGGGGTCTGGGAGCATTGTGATGACAAGGGCATGAAGCATTTTGATGAGAAGACCATGGAACATTCTGATGACATGTGTCACGGAGCTTTGTGATGACAAGGACATGGAGCATTTTGATTACAGGGGTCTTGGAGCACGGTGATGACAAGGGTCATGGAGCCTTGTGATGACAAGGCCGTGGAACATTGTGATGGCAGGGGTCATGGAGCATTGTTATGACAGGGGTAATGGAGCATTGTGATGTGAAGGGCATGGAGCATTGTGATTACAAGATTTATGGAGCATTGCGATGACAAATTTGTGGACGGTTGGGATGAAAATCACGTCGCCCATTGTGATGACAAGGGTTATGGAGCATTTTTCTGACAAAGGCATGGAGCATTGTGATGACAAGTGTCTCGGAGCATTGTGATGAAAAGTTCATGGAACATTGTGGTTACAAAGGTGACAGAGCCTTTTGATGGCGCGAGCATTGACCACTGTGATGACAAACGTTATGAAGAATTGTGATGACAGGAGTCACGGAGCATTGTGATGACAGGGGTCATGGAGCAATGTGATGACAAGGGCATGGAGCATTGTGCTAAGAAAGGCATAGTGCATTGTGATGACAAGTGTCAAAGAGCATTGTGATGAAATATTCATGGAGCATTGTGCTTAAAAAAGTCACAGAGACTGTTGATGATGAGGGCATAGAACACTGTGATGACAAAAGTCATGGAGCATTGTGATGACTGGAGTCACGGAGCATTGTGATGACAGGGGTCATGGAACATTGTGATAACAAGGGCATGGAGCATTGTGATGACAAGGGCATGGAGCACTGGTCTAATAATTTTCATGGAGTATTGCGATGAAACTTGGAATGGCGCATTGTGATGACAAGGGCATGTAGCCCTGTGATGACCAGGTCTTGCAGTACTGTGAAGAGAGGTGTGAGGGAGCACTGTGATGACATATGTAATGGCCCATTGTGATAACAACGGCCTGGAGCATTGTAATGCCAAGTTTCATGGAGGATTCTGATGACAAAGTTAATGGAGCTTTGTGATGACAAGTGTCAGGGAGCATTGTGCTGACAAGTGCATGGAGAATTGTGATGACAAGGGTCATGGAGCATTCTGATGACAAGCTTGTGGAGTATTTTGATGACAATGGCATGGAGCATTGTGAAGAAAATGGCATGGGGCTTTGTGATGAAAAAGGCATGGAGCCTTTTCGTGACAGGGTTCAAGGAGCATTTTGACGACAAGTGCCAGGGAGCACTGTGATGACAAGTGTATTGAGAATTGTGATGACAAAGATCATGGAGCATTGTGATGAAAAGGGCATGGAGTATTGTGATGGCAGGCATCATGGAGCGTTGTGATGACAAGTGTTATGGAACACTGTGATTCCAAGTGTTTGGAGCATTGTGATGACAGGGGTCATGGATCATTTTGATTTCAAAGTGCATGGAGCATTGTGATGACAAGGGCATGAAGCAATGTGATCCCAAGGTTCATGGAGGTTTGTGATGACAATGGTAATGGAGTATTGTGATGACAAGTGCATAGAGCATTGTAATGACAATGTCATGTAGCATTTTGCTGACAAAGGCATGGAGCATTGTGATGCCAAGTGTCATGGAGCATTGGGCTGAATATGTTCAGGGAGTACTGTGATGACAGGGGTCATGGAGCATTGTGATGAGTAGGGAATGGAGCATTGTGATGACAAGAGTCCCGGATCATTGTGTTGTCAGGTGTCATGGAGTGTTGTGATGACAGTGGTCATGGAGCATTTTGATGATATTTTTCAAGGAGCATTGTGATGAGAATTTCATGGAGCACTGGGCTGAAAATATTCATGGAGTATTGTGATAACAGTGGTCATGGAGCATTGTGATGACAAGGGAATGCAGCATGGTGATGACAAGGTCCTGGAGCATTGTGATGATAAAAGCATGGAGACTTGTGATGACGAGTCTCATGGAGCATTCTGATGAAAAGGGGCATGGAGCATTGTGATTACAGAGGTCTTCTAGCATTGTGATGACAAGGGTCTGGAGCATTGTGAGGAGAAAGCCATGGAGCATTCTGATGACATGTGTCATTGAGCTATGAGATGACAAGGGCATGGAGCACTGTGATTACATTTGTCTTTGAACATTGTGATGAAAAGGCATGGATCATTGTGATGAAAAGGCATGGAGCCTTGTCATGACAGGGTTCAAGGAGCATACTGACGACAAGAGTCAGGGAGCATTGTGATGACAAGTGTATTGAGTATTGTGATGACAAAGGTCATAGAGCATTGTGATGTGAAGACCATGGTTAATTGTGATGATGAGCGTCATAGGGTGTTGTGATGTTAAGTGTTATGGAACATTGTGATCACAAGGGTTTGGAGCATTATGATGACAGTGGTCATGGATAATTTTAATTTCATTGTGATGACAGTAGCCTGAAGCATTTTGATGATGGGCATGGAGCATTCTGATGAGAGGCTTCATGGGGCATTGAGATGAAAAGTAGCATGGAGCATTGTGAATACAGGCGTCTTGGAGCATTGTCATGACAAGGGCATGGAGGATTGTGATGAGAAGGCCATGGAACATTCTGATGGCATGTGTCATGGGGCTTTGTGATGACAAGGGCATGGAGCATTGTGATTACAGGGGTCTTGGAGCATTGTGATGACAAGGGTCATGGAGCCTTGTGATGACAGGGCCGTGGAACATTGTGTGGGCAGATGTCATGGAGCATTGTTATGACAGAGGTAATGGAGCATTGTGATGAGAAGGGCATTGAGCATTGGTCTGAAAGGTTTCATGGATTTTTGTGATGAGATGGGGCATATAGCACTGTGATGACAAGGGCACGGAACACTGTGATACATGGGTCATGGAGGATTGTAATGACAAGGGCATGGAGCATTGTGATGAGAAGGGCATCGAGCATTGTGATGACCAGGTTATGCATTATTGTGAAGAGAGGTGTCATGGAGCATTGTGATGACATATGTAATGGCTCATTGTGATGACAATGTCATGGAGCATTGTGATGCCAAATGTCATGGAGGATTCAGATGACAAAGGTAACGGAGCTTTGTGATGAAAATGGCTTGAAGCATTGTGATGACAAGGGTCAGGAAGTATTGTTCTGACAAGTGCATGGAGAATTGTAATGACAATGGTCATGGAGCATTCTGATGACAAGCTTGTGGAGTATTTTGATGACAATGGCATGGAGCATTGTGATGAAAATGGCATGGGGTTTTGTGATGAAAAATGCATGGAGCCTTTTTTTGACAGTTTTCAAGGAGCATTATGACGACAAGTGTCAGAGAACATTGTGATGACAAGTGTATTGAGAATTGTGATGACAAAGGTCATGAAGCACTGTGATAAAAAGGGCATGGATTATTGTGATGACAGGCATCATGGAGCGTTGTGATGAAAACTGTTATGGAACATTGTGATCACAAGTGTTTGTAGCCTTGTGATGACAGAGGTCATGGATCATTTTGATTTCAAGGAGCATGGAGCTTCGTGATGACAAGGGCATGAAGCAATGTGATCCTAGGTTCATGGAGGATTGTGATGACAATGGTAATGGAGTACTGTGATGACAAGCGCATAGAGCATTGTAATGACAAGGTCATGTAGCATTTTGCTGACAAAGTCATGGAGCATTGTGATGACAGGTGTCATGGAGCATTGTGATGACAAGCGTCACGGAGCATTGTGAATACAGGGGTCATGGAGCATTGGGATGACAAGGGCATGGATGACTGTGATGAAAAGTGTCATGGAGCATTGGGCTGAAAATGTTCATGGAGCATTGTGATGACTAGGGAATGGAGAATTGTGATGACAAGAGTCCCGGATCATTGTGTTGTCAGGTGTCATGGAGTGTTGTGATGAGAGTGGTCATGGAGCATTTTGATGATATTTGACATGGAGCACTGTGATGAGAATTTCATGGAGCATTGGGCTGAAAATGTTCATGGAGTATTGTGATGACAGGGGTCATGAAGCATTGTGATGACAAGGGAATGGAACATGGTGATGACAAGGTCCTGGAGCACTGTGATGATAAGAGCATGGAGATTTGTGATGACAAGTCTCATGGAGCATTCTAATGAAAAGGGGCATGGAGCACTGTGATTACAGGGGTCTTGGAACATTCTGATGACATGTGTCATGGAGCTTTGTGATGACAAAGGCATGGAGCACTGTGATTACAGGGGTCTTGGAGCATTGTGAGGAAAATTGCATGGATCATTGTGATGAAAAGGCATGGAGCCTTGTCATGACAGGGTTCAAGGAGCATACTGACGACATGTGTCAGGGAGCATTGTGATGACAAGTGTACTGAGAATTGTGATGACAAATTTCATGGAGCATTGTGATGAGAAGACCATGGATAATTGTAATGCTGAGCATCAGAGGGTGTTGTGATGATAAGTGTTATGGAACTTTGTGATCACAAGGGTTTGGAGCATTATGATGACAGTGTTCTTGGATAATTTTGATTTCATTGTGATGACAATAGCCTGAAGCATTATGATGATGGGCATGTAGCATTGTGATGAGAAGGCCATGGAACATTCTGATGGCATGTGTCATGGAGCTTTGCGATGACAAGGGCATGGAGCATTGTGATTACAGCGGTTTGGAGCATTGTGATGACAAGGTTCATGGAGCTTTGTGATGACAAGGCCATGGAATATTGTGATGGCAGGGGTCATGGAGCATTGTTATGACAGAGGTAATGGATCATTGTGATGAGAAGGGCATTGAGCATTGGTCTGAAATATTTCATGGATTACTGTGATGAGAAGGGCATTGAGCATTGTGATAAAAATGTCATGGAGCTTTGTGATGACAAGGGCATGGAGCAATGTGATGAGAAGGCTCATGGAGCATGGTGATGACAATTGCATGGAACATTGTGATGCCAAGGGTCATGGAGCTTTGTGATGACAAAGGTCATGGAGCATTTTGATGACAGGGGTTATAGAACATTGTGATGCCAGGGGTCATGCAGCTTTGGGATGAAAACTGTCATGGAGCATTTTGATGACAGCGGTTATGGAACATTGTGATGTCAGGGGTCACAGAACATTGTGCTGATAAGAGGATGTAGCATTGTGATGACAGGGTTCATGGAACATTGTGATAACAGGGGTGAGGGAAGATTGTGATGACTAGTGATGGAACATTGTGATATCTCATGTGAGAGAGCATTTGGATGAGAAGTGCATGGAGCATTGTGCTTACAAGTTTTATGGAGCATAACGATGACAAGGTTGTGGATCATTGTGATGAAAAGCGCATGGCACACTGTGATGACAAGTGTCATGGAGCATTGTTCTGACAAAGGCATGGAACATTGTAATGACAAGGGTCACACAGCTTTGTGATGAAATGTTCATGGAGCATTGTGGTTACAAAGGTCACAGAGCCTTGTCATGACGCGGGCATGGACCGTTTTGATGACAAACATTATGAAGCATTGTGATGACTGGAGTCAAGGAGCACTGTGATGACAAGGGTCATGCAGCATTGTGATGACAAGGGCATGGAGCATTGTGATGACAGGGGCATGGAGCATTGGTCTGACAACTTTCATAGATTATTGTGATGACATTGGACATGGTGCTTTGTGATGATAAGGGAATGGAGCCTTTTAATATGAAGGCCATGGAACATTCTGATGACATGTGTCATGGAGCTTTGTGATGACAAGGGCATGGAGCATTGTGATTACAGGGGTCTTGGAGCATTGTGATGACAAGCGTCATGGAGCCTTGTGATGACAAGGCCGTGGAACATTGTGATGGCAGGGGTCATGGAGCTTTGTTATGACAGGGGTCATGGAGCAATGTGATGACAAGGGCATGGATCATTGTGATGACAGGGGCATGGAGCATTGGTCTGACAATTTTCCTAGACTATTGTGATGACAGTGGACATGGTGCATTTTGATTACAAGGGCATGGAGCATTGTGATAACAAGGGCATGGAATATTCTGAAGACTGGTGTCAGGGAGCATTGTGATGACATATGTCATGGTCCATTGCGATGACAATGGCATGGAGCATTGTGATGCCAAATGTAATGGAGGATTGTGATGACAAATATAATGGAGCATTGTGATGACAAGGGCTTGGAGCATTATGATGACAAGGGCCATTGAGGATTTTCATGAAAATGTCGTGAAGCATTGTGATGACAACGTCCTGGAGCATTGTGATGAGAAAACCATGGAGACTTGTGATGACAAATCTCATGGAGCATACTGATGAAAAGGGGCATGGAGCATTCTGATTACAGGGGTTTTGGAACATTGTGATAACTAGGATATGGAGCATTGTGATGACAAGGGCATGCAGCATTGGTCTAATAAGTTTCATGGATTATTGTGATGAAACTTGGAGTGGCGCATTGTGATGACAAGGGCATGGAGCATTGTGATGACAATGGCTTGGAGCATTGTGATGACAAGGGTCAGGGAGCATTGTGCTGACAACTGCATGTAGAATTGTGATGACAAGTGTCATGGAGCATTCTGATGACAACCTTGTGGAGTATTTTGATGACAATGGCATGGAGCATTGTGATGAAAACGGCATGGGGCTTTGTGATGAAAAATGCATGGAGCGCTTTTCTGACAGGGTTCAATGAGCATTCTGACGACAAGTGTCAGGAAGAATTGTGATGACAATTGTATTGAGAATTGTGATGAGAAAGATCATGGAGTATTGTGATGAAAAGGCCATGGAGTATTGTGATGACAGGCATCATGGAGCGTGGTGATGTCAAGGGCATGAAGCAATGTGATCCCAATGTTCATGGAGGATTGTGATGACAATTGTAATGGAGTATTGTGATGACAAGCGCATAGAGCTTTGTAATGAGAAGGTCATGTAGCATTTTGCTGACAAAGGCATGGAGCATTGTGGTGACAGGTGTCATGGAGCATTGGGATGACAAGGGCATAGATCATTGTGATCACAAGGGTCATGGAGCATTGGGCTGAAAAAGTTCATGGAGTATTTTGATGACAGGGGTCATGGAGCATTGGGATAACAAGGGCATGGAGCTTTGTGATGACAAGGGCATGGAGCATTTTGATTACAGGTGTCTTGGAGCATTGTGATGACAAGGGTCATGGAGCCTTGTGATGACAAGGCCGTGGAACATTTTGATGGCCGGGGTCATGGAGCATTGTTATGACAGAGTTAATGGAGCATTGTGATGAGAAGGGCATTGAGCATTGGTCTGAAATATTTCATGGATTATTGTGATGAGAGTGGGCATGAAGCATCGTGATGACAAGGGCACGGAACACTGTGATACCTGTGTCATGGAGGATTGTAAGGACAAGGGCATGGAGCAATGTGATGAGAGACTTCATGGAGCATTGTGATGACAATGACATGGAGCATTGTGAGGAGAAGTCCATTGAGCATTCCGATTACATGCATCAGGTAGCTTTGTGATGACAAGGGCTAGGAGCATTGTGATTACAGGGTTCTTGGAACATTGTGATGAAAAGGGCATGGATAATTGTGATGAAAAAGGCATGGAGCCTTGTCATGACAGGGTTAAAGGAGCATACTGACAAGTGTCAGGGAGCATTGTGATGACAAGTGTATTGAGCATTGTGATGACAAAGATCATGGAGCATTGTGATGACAAGACCATGGATAATTGTGATGATGATCATCATGGGGTGTTGTGATGATAAGTGTTATGGAACATTATGATCACAACGGTTGGGAGCATTTTGATGACAGAGGACATGAAGAATTTTGATTTCATTGTAATGATAATAGCCTGAAACATTATGATGATGGGCATGGTTCATTGTGATGACAGGGTTCATGGAAAATTGAGATGAAAAAGGGCATGGAGCATTGTGATTTAAGGGGTCTTGTAGCATTGTGATGACAAGCACATAGAGCATTGTAATGACAAGGTCATGTAGCATTTTGCTGACGAAGGCATGGAGCATTGTGATGACAGTTGTCATGGAGCACTGTGATGACATGTGTCACGGATCATTGTGAATACAGGGGTCATGGAGCATTGGGATGACAAGGTCATGGATCATTGTGATGAAAAGGGTCATGGAGCACTGCCCTGAAAATGTTCATGGAGTATTGTGATGAGAGGAGTCATGGAGCATTGTGATGACAGAGGTCATAGAGAGTTTTGATTTCATTGCACTGACAATAGCCGGAAGCATTATGGTGATGGGCATGATGCAGTGTGATGACAGGGTTCATGGAGCATTGAGATGAAAAGGGGCATGGAGCCTTGTGATTACAGGGGTCCTGGAGCACTGTGATGACAAGGGCATGCCTCATTTTTATTAGCGGGCCATGGAACATTCTGATGACATGTGTCATGGAGCTTTGTGATGACAAGTGCATGGAGAATTGTGATTACAGGGGTCTTGGAGCATTGTGATGACAATTGTCATGGAGCCTTGTGATGACAAGACCGTGGAACATTGTGATGTCAGGGGTCATGGATCATTGTTATGACCGGGGTAATGGAGCACTGTGATGAGAAGGGCATGGAGCATTGAGATTACAATGTTTATGGAGCATTGTGATGACAAATTTGTGGACCGTTGTGATGAAAAGCGCGTGGCACATTTTGATGACAAGGGTCATGGAGTATTTTTCTGACAAAGGCATTGAACATTGTGATGACAAGTGTCACGGAGCATTGTGATGAAAAGTTCATGGAGCATTGTGGTAACAAAGGTAACAGAGCCTTGTGATGATGCGGGCATGGACCACTGTGATGACAAATGTTATGAAGCATTGTGATGACGGGAGTCACAGAGCATTGTGATGACAGGGGTCATGAAGCTCTGTGATGACAAGGGCAAGGAGCATTGTGCTTAGACAGGCATACAGCATTGTGATGACAAGGGTCAAAGGGCATTGTGATAAAAAGTTAATGGAACATTATGGTTAAAAAGGTCACAGAGACTGTTGATGATGAGGGCATGGACCATTGTGATGACAAAGTTCCTGAAGCACTGTGATGACTGGAGTCATGGAGCATTGTGATAAAAAGGGCATGGAGAATTGTGATGACAAAGCATGGAGCATTGGTCTCATAAGTTTCCTGGATTATTGCGATGACAGTTGGAATGGCACATTGCGATGAGAAGGGCATGGAGCATTGTGATGACCAGGTCATGCAGTATTGTGAAGACAGTTGTCAGGGAACATTGTGATGAGATATGTAATGGCCCATTGTGATGACAATGGCATGGAGCATTGTAATGCCAAGTGTCATGGAGGATTCAGATGACAAAGGTAATGGAGCATTGTGATGACAATGCCTTGGAGCATTGTGATGACAAGGGTCAGAGAACATTGTGCTGACAAGTGCATGGAGAATTGTGATGACAAGGGTCATGGAGCATTCTGATGACCAGCTTGTGGAGTATTTTGATGACAATGGCATGGAGCATTGTAATGAAAACAGCATTGGGCATTGTGATGAAAATGGCATGGAGCCTTTTCATGACAGGTTTCAAGGAGCATTCTGAGGACAAGTTTCAGGAAGCATTGTAATGACAAGTGTATTTAGAATTGTGATGACAAAGGTCATGGAGCATTCTGAGGAAAAGTCCATGGAGTATTGTGATGACAGGCATCATGGAGCGTTGTGATGACAAGTGTTATGGAACATTGTGATCACAAGGGTTTGGAGCATTGTGATGACAGAGGTCATGGATCATTTTGATTTCAAGGAGCATGGAGCATTGTGATGACAAGGGCATGAAGCAATGTGATCCCAAGGTTCATGGAGGATTGTGATGACAATGGTAATGGAGTATTGTGATGACAAGCACATAGAGCATTGTAATGACAAGGTCATGTAGCATTTTGCTGACAAAGTCATGGAGCATTGTGATGACAGGTGTCATGGAGCACTGTGATGACAACCGTCACGGAGCATTGTGAATACAGGGGTCATGGAGCATTGGGATGACAAGGGCATGGATCATTGTGATGACAAGTGTCATGGAGCATTGGGCTGAAAATGTTCATGGAGTATTTTGATGACAGGGGTCATGGAGCATTGTGATGACAGAGGTCATATTGAATTTTGATTTCATTTTGCTGACAATAGCCAGAAGTATTATGATGATGTGCATGATGCACTGTGATGACAGGGTTCATGGACCATTCATATGAAAAGGGGCATGGAGCACTGTGATAACAGGGGTCTGGGAGCATTGTGATGAAAATGGCATGGAGCATTTTGATGAGAAGGCCATGGAAACTTCTGATGACATGTGTCATTGAGCTTTGTGATGACAAGGTCATAGAGCATTGTGATTACAGTGTTCTTGGGGCATAGTGATGAGAAGGGTCATGGAGCCTTGTGATGAAAAGGCCATGGATCATCGTGTTGGCTTGGGACATGGAGCATTGTTATGACAGGGGTATTGGAGCATTGTGATGGCAAGGGCATGGAGCATTGCGATGAGAAGGCCATGGAACATTCTGATGACATGTGTCATGGAGCTTTGTGATGACAAGGGCATGGAGCAATGTGATGAGAGCGTTCATGGAGCATCTTGATGACAAAGACATTGAGCGTTGTGATGCCAAGCGTCATGGATCTTTGTGATGACAAATATCATGGAGCATTTTGATGACAAGGGCGTTGTACATTGTGATGAGAAGGGCAGGAGCATTGTGATAAAAGGGTCATGGAGCAATTTGATGAAAAGAGTCATGGAATATTTTGATGACAGGGCTTATGGAACATTGAGATGTCAGGGGTCATGTAGCATTTTGATGAAAAGGGTCATGGAGCATTTTGATGACAGGGGTTTTGTAACATTGTGATGTCAGTGGTCATCAAACATTGTGATGATAATGCATGTAGCATTGTGATGACAGGAGTAATGGAATATTGTGATGACAGGGGTGAGGGAGTATTGTGACGAATAGTGATGTAACATTGTGATATCAGTGGTGAGAGAGGAATTTGATGAGAAGTGCATGGAGCATTGTGATGACAAGGTTTATGGAGCATTGTGATGACAAGTTTGTGGAGCACTGTGATGACAAGCGCATGGTGCATTGTGATGACATGTGTCTTGAAGCATCGTGCTGACAAGCTCATGGAGCATTGTGATGGCAAGGATCATGGAGCATTGTGCTGAGAAAGGCATAGAGCATGGTGATGACAAGGGTCAAAGAGCATTGTGATGAAAAGTTCATGGAGCATTGTGGTTAAAAACGTCACAGAGACTGTTGATGATGAGGGCATGGACCATTGTGATGACAAAGGTCAAGAAGCATTGTGATGACGGGAGTCACAGAGCATTGTGATGACAGGGGTCATGGAGCATTGTAATAACAAGGGAATGGAGCATTGTGATGACAAGGACATGGATCATTAGTCTAATAAGTTTCATGGATTATTGCGATGAGAGTTGGAATGGCGCATTGTGATGACAAGGGCATGGAGCATTGTGATGACCAGGTCATGCAGTATTGTGAAGACAGTTGTCAGGGAGCATTGTGATGACATATATAATGGCCCATTGTGATGACAATGGCAAGAAACATTGCGATGCCAAGTGTCATGGAGGATTCTGATGACAAAGGCAATGGAGCATTGTGATGACAATGGCTTGGAGCATTGTGATGACAAGGGTCAGGTAGCTTTGTGCTGAGAATTGCATGGAGAATTATTTTGTTTTGTTTTGTTTTTGCGGTACGCGGGCCTCTCACTGTTATGGCCTCTCCCGTTGTGGAGCACAGGCTCCGGACGCGCACGGGCCCAGCCACTCCGCGGCATGTGGGATCTTCCCAGACCGGGGCACGAGCCCGCGTGCCCTGCATCGGCAGGCGGACTCTCAACGACTGCGCCACCAGGGAAGCCCTGCATGGATAATTATGATAACAAGGGTCATGGAGCATTCTGATGACAAGCTTGTGGAGTATATTGATGACAATGACATGGAACATTGTGATGAAAACGGCATGTGGCATCGTGATGAAAAAGTCATTGAGCCTTTCGTGACAGGGTTCAAGGAGCATTCTGACGACAAGTGTCAGGGAGCATTGTGATGACAAGTGTATTGAGATTTGTGATGACAAAGGTCATGGAGCATTGTGATGAAAAGGTCATGCAGTATTGTGATGACAGGCATCATGGAGTGTTGTGATGACAAGTGTTATGGAACATTGTGATCACAAGGGTTTGGATCATTGCGATGACAGAGGTCATGGATCATTTTGATTTCAAGGAGCATGGAGCATTGTGATGACAAGGTCATGAAGCAATGTGATCCCAAGGTTCATGGAGGATGTTGATGACAATGGTAATGGAGTATTGTGTTGACAAGTGCATAGAGCATTGTAATGAAAACGTTATTTAGCATTTTGCTGACAAAGGCATGGAGCATCGTAATGACAGGTGTCATGGAGCACTGTGATGACAAGCGTCACGGAGCATTTTGAATACAGGGGTCATGGAGCATTGGGATGACAAGAGCATGGATCATTGTGATGACAGGGATCATGGAGCATTGTGATGACAGAGGTCATGGAGAATTTTGATTTCACTGTGCTGACAATAGCCGGAAGCATTATGATGATGGGCATGGTGCATTGTGATGACAGGGTTCATGGAGCATGGAGATGAAAAGGGGCATGGAGCATTGTGATTACAGGCGTCTGGGAACATTGTGATGAAAAGGGAATGGAACATTTTGATGAGAAAGCCATGGAACATTCTGATGACATGTGTCATGGAGCTTTGTGATGACAAGGGCATGGAACATTGTGATTAGAGGTGTTTTGGAGCATTGTGATGACAAGGGTCATGGTGCCTTGTGATGGCAAGGCCATGGAACATTTTGATGGCAGGTGTCATGGAACATTGCTATGACAGGTGTAATGGAGCATTTTGATGAGAAGGGCATGGAACTTTCTGATTACAAAATTTATGGAGCATTGCCATGACAAATTTGTGGACCGTTGGGGTGAAAAGCGCGTGGCACGTTGTGATGATAAGGGACATGGAGTATTTTTCGGACAAATGCATGGAGCATTGTGATGACAAGGGTCACAGAGCATTGTGATGAAAAGTTCATGGAGCATTGTGGTTACAAATGTAACAGAGCCCTGTGATGACGCGGGCATCGACCATTGTGATGACAAATGTTATGAAGAATTGCAATGACTGGAGTCAAAGAGCATTGTGATGACAGGGGTCATAGAGCATTGTGATGAAAAGGGCAAGGAGCATTGTGCTGAGAAAGGCATATAGCATTGTGATGACAAGGGGCAAAGAGCATTGTGATGAAATGTTCATGGAGCATTGTGGTTAAAAAGGTCACAGAGACTGTTGATGATGAGGGCATGGACCATTTTGATGACAAAGGTCATGGAGCATTGTGATGACTGGAGTCACGGAGCATTGTGATGACAGGGGTCACGGAGCATTGTGATAACAAGGGCATGGAGCATTGTGATGACAAGGGCATGGAGCATTGGTCTAATATGTTTCATGGATTATTGCGATGAGAGTTGGAATGGCATATTGTGATGACAAGGGCATGGAGCATTGTGATGACCAGGTTTGCATTATTGTGAACACAGGTGTCAGGGTGCATCGTGATGATATATGTAATGGCCCATTGTGATGACAATGGCATTGAGCATTGTGATGCCAAGTGTCATGGAGGATTCTGATGACAAAGGTAATGGAGCATTGTGATGACAATGGCTTGGACCATTGTGATGACAAGTGTCAGGGAGAACTGTGCTTACAAGTGCATGGAGAATTGTGATGACAACGGTCATGCAGCGTTCTGATGACAAGCTTGTAGATTATTTTGATGACAATGGCATGGAGCATTGTGATGAAAATGGCATGGGGCTTTGTGATGAAAAAGGCATGGAGCCTTTTCATGACAGGGTTCAAGGAGCATTCTGACGACAAGTGTCAGGGAGCATTGTGATGACAAGTGTATTGAGAATTGTGATGAAAATGGTCAAGGAGCATTGTGATGAAAATGGCATGGAGTATTGTGATGACAGTCATCATGGAGAGTTGTGATCACAAGTGTTATGGAACATTGTGATCACAAGGGTTTGGAGCATTGTGATGACAGAGGTCATGCATCATTTTGATTTCAAGGAGCATGGAGCACTGTGATGACAAGGGCATGAAGCAATGTGACCAAAATATTCATGGAGGATTGTGATGACAATGGTAATGGAGTATTGTGATGACAAGTGCATAGAGCATTGTAATGACAAGGTCATGTAGCATTTTGCTGACAAAGGCATGGAACATTGTGATGATTGGTGTCATGGAGCACTGTGATGACAATCGTCACGGAGCATTGTGAATACAGGGGTCATGGAGCATTGGGATGACAAGGGCATGGATCATTGTGATGACAACTGTCATGGAGCAGTGGTCTGAATATGTTCATGGAGTATTGTGATGACAGGGGTCATGGAGCATTGTGATGACAGAGATCATGGAGAATTTTGATTTCATTGTGCTGACAATAGCTGGAAACATTATGATGATGGGCATGATGCATTGTGATGACAGGTTTCATGGACCAATGAGTTGAAAAGGGGCATGGAGCATTGTGATTACAGGGGTCTGGGAGCATTGTGATGACAAGGGCATGAAGCATTTTGATGAGAAGACCATGGAACATTCTGATGACATGTGTCACGGAGCTTTGTGATGACAAGGACATGGAGCATTTTGATTACAGGGGTCTTGGAGCACGGTGATGACAAGGGTCATGGAGCCTTGTGATGACAAGGCCGTGGAACATTGTGATGGCAGGGGTCATGGAGCATTGTTATGACAGGGGTAATGGAGCATTGTGATGTGAAGGGCATGGAGCATTGTGATTACAAGATTTATGGAGCATTGCGATGACAAATTTGTGGACGGTTGGGATGAAAATCACGTCGCCCATTGTGATGACAAGGGTTATGGAGCATTTTTCTGACAAAGGCATGGAGCATTGTGATGACAAGTGTCTCGGAGCATTGTGATGAAAAGTTCATGGAACATTGTGGTTACAAAGGTGACAGAGCCTTTTGATGGCGCGAGCATTGACCACTGTGATGACAAACGTTATGAAGAATTGTGATGACAGGAGTCACGGAGCATTGTGATGACAGGGGTCATGGAGCAATGTGATGACAAGGGCATGGAGCATTGTGCTAAGAAAGGCATAGTGCATTGTGATGACAAGTGTCAAAGAGCATTGTGATGAAATATTCATGGAGCATTGTGCTTAAAAAAGTCACAGAGACTGTTGATGATGAGGGCATAGAACACTGTGATGACAAAAGTCATGGAGCATTGTGATGACTGGAGTCACGGAGCATTGTGATGACAGGGGTCATGGAACATTGTGATAACAAGGGCATGGAGCATTGTGATGACAAGGGCATGGAGCACTGGTCTAATAATTTTCATGGAGTATTGCGATGAAACTTGGAATGGCGCATTGTGATGACAAGGGCATGTAGCCCTGTGATGACCAGGTCTTGCAGTACTGTGAAGAGAGGTGTGAGGGAGCACTGTGATGACATATGTAATGGCCCATTGTGATAACAACGGCCTGGAGCATTGTAATGCCAAGTTTCATGGAGGATTCTGATGACAAAGTTAATGGAGCTTTGTGATGACAAGTGTCAGGGAGCATTGTGCTGACAAGTGCATGGAGAATTGTGATGACAAGGGTCATGGAGCATTCTGATGACAAGCTTGTGGAGTATTTTGATGACAATGGCATGGAGCATTGTGAAGAAAATGGCATGGGGCTTTGTGATGAAAAAGGCATGGAGCCTTTTCGTGACAGGGTTCAAGGAGCATTTTGACGACAAGTGCCAGGGAGCACTGTGATGACAAGTGTATTGAGAATTGTGATGACAAAGATCATGGAGCATTGTGATGAAAAGGGCATGGAGTATTGTGATGGCAGGCATCATGGAGCGTTGTGATGACAAGTGTTATGGAACACTGTGATTCCAAGTGTTTGGAGCATTGTGATGACAGGGGTCATGGATCATTTTGATTTCAAAGTGCATGGAGCATTGTGATGACAAGGGCATGAAGCAATGTGATCCCAAGGTTCATGGAGGTTTGTGATGACAATGGTAATGGAGTATTGTGATGACAAGTGCATAGAGCATTGTAATGACAATGTCATGTAGCATTTTGCTGACAAAGGCATGGAGCATTGTGATGCCAAGTGTCATGGAGCATTGGGCTGAATATGTTCAGGGAGTACTGTGATGACAGGGGTCATGGAGCATTGTGATGAGTAGGGAATGGAGCATTGTGATGACAAGAGTCCCGGATCATTGTGTTGTCAGGTGTCATGGAGTGTTGTGATGACAGTGGTCATGGAGCATTTTGATGATATTTTTCAAGGAGCATTGTGATGAGAATTTCATGGAGCACTGGGCTGAAAATATTCATGGAGTATTGTGATAACAGTGGTCATGGAGCATTGTGATGACAAGGGAATGCAGCATGGTGATGACAAGGTCCTGGAGCATTGTGATGATAAAAGCATGGAGACTTGTGATGACGAGTCTCATGGAGCATTCTGATGAAAAGGGGCATGGAGCATTGTGATTACAGAGGTCTTCTAGCATTGTGATGACAAGGGTCTGGAGCATTGTGAGGAGAAAGCCATGGAGCATTCTGATGACATGTGTCATTGAGCTATGAGATGACAAGGGCATGGAGCACTGTGATTACATTTGTCTTTGAACATTGTGATGAAAAGGCATGGATCATTGTGATGAAAAGGCATGGAGCCTTGTCATGACAGGGTTCAAGGAGCATACTGACGACAAGAGTCAGGGAGCATTGTGATGACAAGTGTATTGAGTATTGTGATGACAAAGGTCATAGAGCATTGTGATGTGAAGACCATGGTTAATTGTGATGATGAGCGTCATAGGGTGTTGTGATGTTAAGTGTTATGGAACATTGTGATCACAAGGGTTTGGAGCATTATGATGACAGTGGTCATGGATAATTTTAATTTCATTGTGATGACAGTAGCCTGAAGCATTTTGATGATGGGCATGGAGCATTCTGATGAGAGGCTTCATGGGGCATTGAGATGAAAAGTAGCATGGAGCATTGTGAATACAGGCGTCTTGGAGCATTGTCATGACAAGGGCATGGAGGATTGTGATGAGAAGGCCATGGAACATTCTGATGGCATGTGTCATGGGGCTTTGTGATGACAAGGGCATGGAGCATTGTGATTACAGGGGTCTTGGAGCATTGTGATGACAAGGGTCATGGAGCCTTGTGATGACAGGGCCGTGGAACATTGTGTGGGCAGATGTCATGGAGCATTGTTATGACAGAGGTAATGGAGCATTGTGATGAGAAGGGCATTGAGCATTGGTCTGAAAGGTTTCATGGATTTTTGTGATGAGATGGGGCATATAGCACTGTGATGACAAGGGCACGGAACACTGTGATACATGGGTCATGGAGGATTGTAATGACAAGGGCATGGAGCATTGTGATGAGAAGGGCATCGAGCATTGTGATGACCAGGTTATGCATTATTGTGAAGAGAGGTGTCATGGAGCATTGTGATGACATATGTAATGGCTCATTGTGATGACAATGTCATGGAGCATTGTGATGCCAAATGTCATGGAGGATTCAGATGACAAAGGTAACGGAGCTTTGTGATGAAAATGGCTTGAAGCATTGTGATGACAAGGGTCAGGAAGTATTGTTCTGACAAGTGCATGGAGAATTGTAATGACAATGGTCATGGAGCATTCTGATGACAAGCTTGTGGAGTATTTTGATGACAATGGCATGGAGCATTGTGATGAAAATGGCATGGGGTTTTGTGATGAAAAATGCATGGAGCCTTTTTTTGACAGTTTTCAAGGAGCATTATGACGACAAGTGTCAGAGAACATTGTGATGACAAGTGTATTGAGAATTGTGATGACAAAGGTCATGAAGCACTGTGATAAAAAGGGCATGGATTATTGTGATGACAGGCATCATGGAGCGTTGTGATGAAAACTGTTATGGAACATTGTGATCACAAGTGTTTGTAGCCTTGTGATGACAGAGGTCATGGATCATTTTGATTTCAAGGAGCATGGAGCTTCGTGATGACAAGGGCATGAAGCAATGTGATCCTAGGTTCATGGAGGATTGTGATGACAATGGTAATGGAGTACTGTGATGACAAGCGCATAGAGCATTGTAATGACAAGGTCATGTAGCATTTTGCTGACAAAGTCATGGAGCATTGTGATGACAGGTGTCATGGAGCATTGTGATGACAAGCGTCACGGAGCATTGTGAATACAGGGGTCATGGAGCATTGGGATGACAAGGGCATGGATGACTGTGATGAAAAGTGTCATGGAGCATTGGGCTGAAAATGTTCATGGAGCATTGTGATGACTAGGGAATGGAGAATTGTGATGACAAGAGTCCCGGATCATTGTGTTGTCAGGTGTCATGGAGTGTTGTGATGAGAGTGGTCATGGAGCATTTTGATGATATTTGACATGGAGCACTGTGATGAGAATTTCATGGAGCATTGGGCTGAAAATGTTCATGGAGTATTGTGATGACAGGGGTCATGAAGCATTGTGATGACAAGGGAATGGAACATGGTGATGACAAGGTCCTGGAGCACTGTGATGATAAGAGCATGGAGATTTGTGATGACAAGTCTCATGGAGCATTCTAATGAAAAGGGGCATGGAGCACTGTGATTACAGGGGTCTTGGAACATTCTGATGACATGTGTCATGGAGCTTTGTGATGACAAAGGCATGGAGCACTGTGATTACAGGGGTCTTGGAGCATTGTGAGGAAAATTGCATGGATCATTGTGATGAAAAGGCATGGAGCCTTGTCATGACAGGGTTCAAGGAGCATACTGACGACATGTGTCAGGGAGCATTGTGATGACAAGTGTACTGAGAATTGTGATGACAAATTTCATGGAGCATTGTGATGAGAAGACCATGGATAATTGTAATGCTGAGCATCAGAGGGTGTTGTGATGATAAGTGTTATGGAACTTTGTGATCACAAGGGTTTGGAGCATTATGATGACAGTGTTCTTGGATAATTTTGATTTCATTGTGATGACAATAGCCTGAAGCATTATGATGATGGGCATGTAGCATTGTGATGAGAAGGCCATGGAACATTCTGATGGCATGTGTCATGGAGCTTTGCGATGACAAGGGCATGGAGCATTGTGATTACAGCGGTTTGGAGCATTGTGATGACAAGGTTCATGGAGCTTTGTGATGACAAGGCCATGGAATATTGTGATGGCAGGGGTCATGGAGCATTGTTATGACAGAGGTAATGGATCATTGTGATGAGAAGGGCATTGAGCATTGGTCTGAAATATTTCATGGATTACTGTGATGAGAAGGGCATTGAGCATTGTGATAAAAATGTCATGGAGCTTTGTGATGACAAGGGCATGGAGCAATGTGATGAGAAGGCTCATGGAGCATGGTGATGACAATTGCATGGAACATTGTGATGCCAAGGGTCATGGAGCTTTGTGATGACAAAGGTCATGGAGCATTTTGATGACAGGGGTTATAGAACATTGTGATGCCAGGGGTCATGCAGCTTTGGGATGAAAACTGTCATGGAGCATTTTGATGACAGCGGTTATGGAACATTGTGATGTCAGGGGTCACAGAACATTGTGCTGATAAGAGGATGTAGCATTGTGATGACAGGGTTCATGGAACATTGTGATAACAGGGGTGAGGGAAGATTGTGATGACTAGTGATGGAACATTGTGATATCTCATGTGAGAGAGCATTTGGATGAGAAGTGCATGGAGCATTGTGCTTACAAGTTTTATGGAGCATAACGATGACAAGGTTGTGGATCATTGTGATGAAAAGCGCATGGCACACTGTGATGACAAGTGTCATGGAGCATTGTTCTGACAAAGGCATGGAACATTGTAATGACAAGGGTCACACAGCTTTGTGATGAAATGTTCATGGAGCATTGTGGTTACAAAGGTCACAGAGCCTTGTCATGACGCGGGCATGGACCGTTTTGATGACAAACATTATGAAGCATTGTGATGACTGGAGTCAAGGAGCACTGTGATGACAAGGGTCATGCAGCATTGTGATGACAAGGGCATGGAGCATTGTGATGACAGGGGCATGGAGCATTGGTCTGACAACTTTCATAGATTATTGTGATGACATTGGACATGGTGCTTTGTGATGATAAGGGAATGGAGCCTTTTAATATGAAGGCCATGGAACATTCTGATGACATGTGTCATGGAGCTTTGTGATGACAAGGGCATGGAGCATTGTGATTACAGGGGTCTTGGAGCATTGTGATGACAAGCGTCATGGAGCCTTGTGATGACAAGGCCGTGGAACATTGTGATGGCAGGGGTCATGGAGCTTTGTTATGACAGGGGTCATGGAGCAATGTGATGACAAGGGCATGGATCATTGTGATGACAGGGGCATGGAGCATTGGTCTGACAATTTTCCTAGACTATTGTGATGACAGTGGACATGGTGCATTTTGATTACAAGGGCATGGAGCATTGTGATAACAAGGGCATGGAATATTCTGAAGACTGGTGTCAGGGAGCATTGTGATGACATATGTCATGGTCCATTGCGATGACAATGGCATGGAGCATTGTGATGCCAAATGTAATGGAGGATTGTGATGACAAATATAATGGAGCATTGTGATGACAAGGGCTTGGAGCATTATGATGACAAGGGCCATTGAGGATTTTCATGAAAATGTCGTGAAGCATTGTGATGACAACGTCCTGGAGCATTGTGATGAGAAAACCATGGAGACTTGTGATGACAAATCTCATGGAGCATACTGATGAAAAGGGGCATGGAGCATTCTGATTACAGGGGTTTTGGAACATTGTGATAACTAGGATATGGAGCATTGTGATGACAAGGGCATGCAGCATTGGTCTAATAAGTTTCATGGATTATTGTGATGAAACTTGGAGTGGCGCATTGTGATGACAAGGGCATGGAGCATTGTGATGACAAGTTCATGCAGTATTGTGAAGAGAGCTGTCAGGGAGCATTGTGATGACATATGTAATGGCCCATTGAGATGACAATGGCATGGAGCATTGTGATGCCAAGTGTCATGGATGATTCTGATGACAAAAGTATTGGAGCATTGTGATGACAAGGGCATGGAACATTGTGATGACAAAGGTCAGGATGCATTGTGCTGACAAGTGCATGGAGAATTGTGATGACAAGGGTCATGGAGCATTCTGATGATGAGCTTGTGGAGTATTTTGATGACAATGACATGGAGCATTGTGATGAAAATGGCACGGGTCTTTGTGATGAAAAATGCATGGAGCCTTTTGATAACAGGGTTCAAGGAGCATTCTGATGACAAGTGTCAGGGAGCATTGTGATGACAAGTGTATTGAGAATTGTGATGACAAAGGTCATGGAGCATTGTGATGAAAAGAGCATGGATTATTGTCATGGCAGGCATCATGGAGCGTTGTGATGACAAGTGTTATGGAACATTGTGATCACAAGGGTTTGGAGCATTGTGATGACAGAGGTCATGGATCATTTTATTTCAAGGAGCATGGAGCATTGTGATGCCAAGGGCATGAAGCAATGTGATCCCATGTTTCATGGAGGAATGTGATGACAATGGTAATGTAGTATTGTGATGACAAGCGCATAGAGCATTGTAATGACAAGGTCATGTAGCATTTTGCTGACCAAGGCATGGAGCATTGTGATGAAAGGTGTCATGGAGCACTGTGAATACAGGGGTCATGGAGCATTGGGATGACAAGGTCAAGGATCATTGTGATGACAAGAGTCATGGAGCTTTGGGCTGAAAATGTTCATGGAGTATTGTGATGACTGGGGTCATGGAGCATTGTGATGAGTAGGGAATGGAGCATAGTGATGACAAGAGTCCCGGATCATTGTGTTGTCAGGTGTCATGGAGTGTTGTGATGACAGTGTTCCTGGAGCATTTTGATGATATTTGTCATGGATCATTGTGATGAGAATTTCATGGAGCATTGGGCTGAAAATATTCATGGAGTATTGTGATGACAAGGGAATGGAGCATGGTGATGACAAGGTCCTTGAGCATGGTGATGATAAGACCATGGAGACTTGTGATGACAAGTCTCATGGAGCATTCTGATGAAAAGGGGCATGGAGCATTGTGATTACCTGGGTCTTGGAGCATTGTGATGACAAGGGCATGGAGCATTGTGAGGAGAAGGCAATGGAGCATTCTGATGACATGTGTCCTGGAGCATTGTGATGAAAAGGGCATGAAGTATTGTGATGACAGGGGTCATGGAGCCTTGTGATGACAAGGCCGTGGAACTCTTTGATGGCAGGGGTCATGGAGCATTGTTATGACAGAGGTAATGGAGCATTGTGATGACAAGCGTCACGGAACATTGTGAATACAGGGTTCATGGAGCATTGGGATGACAGGGGCATGGATCATTGTGATGACAAGGGTCATGGAGGATTGGGCTGAAAATATTCATGGAGTATTTTGATGACAGGGGTCATGGAGCATTGTGCTGATAAGGGGATGTAGCATTGTGATGACAGGCGTCATGGAACATTGTGATAACAGGGTTAAGGGAGGATTGTGATGACTAGTGATGGAACATTGTGATATCCCATGTGAGAGAGCATTTGTATGAGAAGTGCATGGAGAATTGTGATTACAAGGTTTATTGAGCATAGCAATGACAAGGTTGTTTATCATTGTGAGGAAATGCGCATGGCACAATGTGATGACAAGGGTCATGGAGCATTGTTCTAACAAAGGCATGGAGCATTGTGATGACAGGTGTCATGGAGCAGTGTGATGACAAGCGTCACGGAGCATTGTGATGAAAGGTGTCATGGAGCAGTGTGATGACAAGCGTCACGGAGCATTGTGAATACAGGTGTCATGGTGCATTGGGGTGAAAAGGGCATGGATCATTGTGATGACAAGAGTCTTGGAGCATTGGGCTGAAAATGTTCATGGAGTATTGTGATGACAGGTGTTATGGTGCATTGTGATGACTAGGGAATGGAGCATTGTGATGAAAAGAGTCCCGGATCATTGTATAGTCAGGTGTCATGGAGTGTTGTGATGACTGTGGTCATGGAGCATTGTGATGATATTGGTCATGGAGCATTGTGATGAGAATTTCATGTAGCATTCGGCTGGAAATGTTAATGGATTATTGTAATGACAGGGGTCATGGAGCATTGTGATGACAAGGGAATAGAGCATGGTGATGACAATGTCCTGGAGCATTGTGATGAGATGACCATGGAGACTTGTGATGACAAGTCTCATGGAGCATTCTGATGAAAAAGGGCATGGAGCATTGTGATTCCGGGGTATTGGAGCATTGTTTTGACAAGGGCATGGAGAATTGTGAGGAGAAGGCCATGGAGAATTCTGATGACATGCGTCATGGAGCTTTGTGCTGAGAAGTCCATGGAGCATTGTGATAACAGGGGTCTTGGAAAATTGTGATGAAAAGGCATGGATCATTGTGATGTAAAAGGCATGGAGCCTTGTCATCACAGGGTTCTAGGAGCATACTGACGACAGGTGTCAGGGAGTATTGTAATGACAAGTGTATTGAACATTGTGATGACAATGATCATGGAGCATTGTGATGAGAACACCATGGACAACTGTGATGATGACCGTCATGGGGTGTTGTGATGATAAGTATTATGGAACATTGTGATCACAAGGGTTTGGAGCATTATGATGACAGAAGTCATGGAGAATTTTGATTTCATTGTAGTGACAATAGCCTGAAGAATTATGAAGATGGGCATGGTGCATTGTGATGACAGGGTTCTTGGTGCATTGAGATGAAAAGGGGCATGGAGCATTGTGATTACAGCGGTCTTGGAACATTGTGATGACAAGGGCATGGAGCATTGTGATGAGAAGGCCATGGCACCTTCTGATGACATGAGTCATGGAGCTTTGTTATGACAAGGGCATGGAGAATTTTGATTACATGTTTATTGGAACATTGTGATGACAAGGGTAATGGAGCCTTGTGATGACAAGGCCGTGGAACATTTTGATGGCAGTGGTCGTGGTGCATTGTTATGACAGAGGAAATGGAGCATTGTGATGAGAAGGGCATTGAGCATTGGTTTGAAATATTTCATATTTTATTGTGATGAGAGTGGACTGGAGCATTGTGATGACAAGGGCACGGAACACTGTGATACATGGGTCATGGAGGATTGTAATGACAAGTTCATGGAGCAATGTGATGAGAGTGTACATGGAGCATTGTGATGACAATGCCATGGCGCATAGTGAGGAAAAGGCCATGGAGCATTCTGATGACATGCGTCATGGAGCTTTTGATGACAAGTGCATGGAGCATTGTGATTACAGGTGTCTTGGAGCATTGTGATGAAAAGGGCATGGATCATTGTGATGAAAAAGGCATGGAGCCTTGTCATGCCAGTGTTCGAGGAGCATACTGACGACAAGTGTCAGGGAGCATTGTGAAGACAAGTGTATTGAGCATTGTGATGAAAAAGATCAGGGAGCATTGGGATCAGAAGACCAAGGATAATTGTGATGATGATCGTCATGGGGTGTGGTGATGATAAATGTTATAGAACATTGTGATCACAAGGGTTTGGAGCATTATGATGACAGATGTCATGGAGAATTTAGATTTCATTGTGATGACAATAGCATGAAACATTATGATGATGGGCATGGTGCATTGTGATGACTGGGTTCATGGAGCATTGAGATGAAAAGGGGAATGGAGCATTGTGATTACCGGGGTCTTGGAGCATTGTGATGACTAGGGCATGGAGCATGGTGATGAGAAGGCCATGGAAAATTCTGATGACATGCATCATGGAGCACTGTGATGACAAGGGCATGGAGCATTGTGATTACAGGGGTCTTGGGGTATTGTGATGACAAGGATCATGGAGCCTTGTGATGACATGCCGTTGAACAATGTGATGGCAGGTGTCATGGAGCATTGTTATGACAGAGGTAAAGGAGCATTGTGATGAGAAGGGCATTGAGCTTTGGTCTAAAATATTTCATGGATTATTGTAATGAGAGTGGGCATGGAGCATTGGGATGACAAGGGCACGGAACACTGTGATACATGGTTCATGGAGGATTGTAATGACCAGGACATGGAGCATTGCGATGAGAACGGCATCGAGCATTGTGATGACAACTGTCATGGAGCTTTGTGATGACAAGGGCATGGAGCAATGTGATGAGAGTGTTCATGGAGCATTGTGATGACAATGACATGGAGCATTGTGATGCCAAGGGTCATGGAGATTTGTGATGACAAATAACAGGGAGCATTTCGATGACAATGGTGTGGTGCATTGTGATGAGAAGGGCAGGGAGCATTTTGATTAAGGTTCATGCAGCAATTTGATTAAAATATAATGGAATATTTTGAGAGCAGGGGTTATAGAACATTGTGATGTCAGGGGTCATGGAGCTTTGGGATGAAATGGGTCATGGAGCATTTTGATGACAGGGGTTATGGAACATTGTGATGTCAGGGATCATGGAACATTGTGATGATAAGGGTATGTAGCACTGTGATGACCAGGGTCATGGAACATTATGATTACAGGGGTGAGGGAGTATTGTGATGACTAGTGATGGAACATTGTGATATCTCTGGTGAGAGAGCATTTGGATGAGAAGTGCATGGAGCATTGGGATTACAAGGTTTATGAAGCATAGCGATGACAAGGTTGTGGACCGATGTGATGAAAAGCACGTGGCATATTGTGATGACAAGGGTCATGGAGCATTGTTCTGACAAAGGCATGGAGCATTGTGATGACAAGGGTCATGGAGCATTGTGATGAAAAGTTCATGGAGCATTTTTGTTACAAAGGTCACAGAGCCTTGTGATGACACGGGCAAGGACCGTTTTGATGACAAACATTATGAAGCATTGTGATGACTGGAGTAACGGAGCACTGTGATGATAGGGGTCATGGAGCATTGTGATGACATGGGCATGGAGCATTGTGATGACAGGGGCATGGAGCATTGGTCTGACCAGTTTCATAGATTATTGTGATGACAGTGGACATGGTGCATTGTATTGACAAGGTTATGGATCATGGTGATGAGAAGTTCATGGAGTATTGTGAAGACAGGTGTCAGGGTGCATTGTGATTACATATGTCATGGTCCATTGCGATGATAATGGCATTGAGCATTGTGATGTCAAATGTAATGGAGGATTGGGATGACAAATAAAATGGAGCATTGTGATGACTAGGGCTTGGAGCACTATGATGACAAGGGCCATTGAGAATTTTCATGACAAGGTCGTGAAGCATTGTGATGACAAGGTCCTGGAGCATTGTGATGAGAAATCCATGGAGCCTTGTGATGACAATCTCATATAGCATACTGATCAAAAGGGGCATGGACCATTGTGATTACAGGGGTCTTGGAACATTGTGATGACAAGGGCATGGATCATTGTGAAGAGAAGTCCAAGGAGCATTCTGAGGACATGCATCATTGAGCTTTGTGATGACAAGCGCATGGAGCATTGTGATTACAGGGGTCTTGTAGCATTGTGATGAAAAGGGCATGGAATTTTGTGATGAAAAATGCATGGAGCCTTGCCATGACAGGGTTCAAGGAGCATACAGACAACAAGTGTCATGGAGCATATTGATGACAAGTGTATTGAGCATTGTGATGACAAAGGTCATGGAGCATTGTGATGAGAAGTCCAAGGAGCATTCTGATGACATGTGTCATGGAGCTTAGTGATGACAAGGGCATGGAGCAATGTGATGCCAAGGGTCATGTATATTTGTGATGACAAAGGTCATGGAACATTTTGATGACAAGGGTGTTTTGTATTGTAATGAGAAGTGCAGGGAGCATTGTGATGACATGGTCACGGAGAAATTTGATGAAAAGTGTCAAGGAACATTTTGATGACAGGGGTTATGGAACATTGTGATGTCATGGGTCATCGAACATTGTGATGATAAGTGCATGTAGCATTGTGATGACAGGAGTCATGGAAAATTGTGATGACAGAGGTGAGGGAGTATTGTGTCGAATAGTGAAGTAACTTTGTGATATCAGTGGTGAGAAAGCATTTTGATGAGAAGTGCATGGAGCATTGTGATGACAAGGTTTATGGAGCATTGTGATGACAAGATTGTGGAGCACTGTGATGACAAGATTGTGGAGCACTGTGATGACAAGCGCATTGTGCATTGTGATGACATGTGTCATGGAGCATTTTGAGGACAAGTGTCATGGAGCATTGTGCTGAGAAAGGCATAGAGCATTGTGATGACAAGGGTCAAGGAGAATTGTGATGAAAAGTTCATGGAGCATTGTGGTTAAAAATGTCACAGAGACTGTTGATGACGAGGGCATGGACCATTGTGATGACAAAGGTCATGAAGCATTGTGAAGACTGGAGTCACGGAGCACTGTGATGAGAGGGGTCATGGAGCATTGCGATGAAAAGGGGCATGGAGCATTGTGATGACAAGGGCATGTATCATTGGTCTCATAATTTTCATGGATTATTGCGATGACTGTTGGAATGGTGCATTGTGGTGACAAGGGCATGGAGCATTGTGATAAAGAGGTCATGCTGTATTGTGAAGACTGGTGTCATGGAGCATTGTGATGACAGGGTTCATGCAGCATTGTGATGTCTAGGGAATGGAGAACTGTGATGACAAGAGTCCCGGATCATTGTGTTGTCGGGTGTCATGGAGTGCTGTGATGACAGTGGTCATGGAGCATTGTTATGATATTGGCCATGGAGCATTGTGATGAGTAGGTCGTGGAGCATTGGGCTGAAAATGTTCATGGATTATTGTGATGACAGGGTTCATGGAGCATTGTGATGACAAGGGAATGGAGCATGGTGATGACAAGGTTGTGGAGCACTGTGATGAGAAGACCATGGAGACTTGTGATGATAAGTCTCATGGAGCATTCTGATTAAAAGGGGCATGGAGCATTGTGCTTACAGGGGTCTTGGAGCATTGTGATGACTAGGGCATGGAGCATTGTGATGAGAAGGCCATGGAGCCTTCTGATGACATGCGTCATGGAGTTTTTGATGACACGGGCAAAGAGCATTGTGATTACAGGGGTCTTGGAACATTGTGATGACAAGGGCATGGAGCATTGTGAGGAGAACACCAAGGAGAATCTTGATGGCATGCGTCATTCAGCTTGTGATGACAAGGGCATGGAGCATTGAGATTACATGGGTCTTGGAGCACTGTGATGAAAACGACATGGATCATTGTGATGAAAAAGTCATGGAGCCTTGTCATGACAGGATTCAAGGAGCATACAGACAACAAGTGTCAGGGAGCATTTTGATGACAAGTGTATTGAGCATTGTGATGGCAATGGTCATGGAGCATTGTGATGAGAAGACCATTGATAGTTGTGATGACGAGCGTCATGGGGCATTGTGATGACAAGTGTTATTGAATATTGTGATCAAAACTGTTTGGAGCATTGTTATGACAGAAGTCATGGAGCATTTTGATTTCATTGTGATGACAATAGCATGAAGCATTATGATGATGGGCATGGTGCATTGTGATGACAGGGTTCATGGATCATTGAGATGAAAATGGGCATAGAGCACTGTGATTACAGGGTTCTTGGAGCAATGTGATGAGAAGGGTCATGGAGCTTTGTGATGACGAGGCCATGGATCATCGTGATAGCAGGGGTCATGGAGCATTGTTATGACTGGGGTAATGGAGCATTGTGATGGCAAGGGCATGGAGCATTGTGATGAGAAGGCCATGGAGAATTCTGATGACATGTGTCATGGAGCTTTGTGAAGACAAGGGCATGGAGCAATGTGATGAGAGTGTTCATGGAGCATTGTGATGACAATGACATTGAGCATTGTGATGCCAAGGGTCATGGATCTTTGTGATGACAAAGGACATGGAGCATTTTTTTTTAAATGTTGGGTGTAGGAGTTTTTATTATTTAATTTATTTATTTTTGCTGTGTTGGGACTTTGTTTCTTTTTTTTTTCTCCTGAAAAAAAAATTTTTTTTGCTTTATAACAAATTTAATCAGTTATACATATACCTATATTCCCATTTCCCCTCCCTTTTGCGTCTCCCTCCCACCCTCCCTATCCCACCCCTCCAGGCGGTCAGAAAGCACCAAGCTGATCTCCCTGTGCTATGCGGCTGCTTCCCACTAGCTATCTACCTGACGTTTGGTAGTGTATATATGTCCATGCCGCTCTTTCACTTTGTCACAGCTTACCCTTCCCCCTCCCCATATCCTCAAGTCCATTCTCTAGTAGGTCTGTGTCTTTATTCCTGTCTTACCCCTATGTTCTTCATGACATTTTTTTCTTAAGTTCCATATATATGTGTCAGCATACAGTATTTGTCTTTCTCTTTATGACTTACTTCACTCTGTATGACAGACTCTAGGTCCATCCACCTCATTACAAATAGCTCAATTTCATTTCTTTTTATGTCTGAGTAATATTCCATTGTATATATGTGCCACATCTTCTTTATCCATTCATCTGATGATGGACACTTAGGTTGTTTCCATCTCCGGGCTATTGTAAATAGGGCTGCTATGAACATTTTGGTACATGTCTCTTTTTGAATTATGGTTTTGTCAGGGTATATGCCCAGTAGTGGGATTGCTGGGTCATATGGTAGTTCTATTTGTAGTTTTTTAAGGAACCTCCATACCGTTCTCCATAGTGGCTGTACCAATTCACATTCCCACCAGCAGTGCAAGAGTGTTCTGTTTTTTCCACACCCTCTCCAGCATTTATTGTTTCTAGATTTTTTGATGATGGCCATTCTGACAGGTGTGAGATGATATCTCATTGTAGTTTTGATTTGCATTTCTCTAATGAGCAAAGATGTTGAGCATCCTTTCATGTGTTTGTTGGCAGTCTGTATATCTTCTGTGGAGAAATGTCTATTTAGGTCTTCTGCCCATTTTTGGATTGGGTTGTTTGTTTTTTTGTTATTGAGCTGCATGAGCTGCTTATAAATTTTGGAGATTAATCCTTTGTCATTTGCTTCATTTACAAATATTTTCTCCCATTCTGAGGGTTGTCTTTTGGTCTTGTTTATGGTTTCCTTTGCTGTGCAAAAGCTTTGAAGTTTCATTAGGTCCCATGTGTTTATTTTTGTCTTTATTTCCATTTCTCTAGTAGGTGGGTCAAAAAGGATCTTGCTGTGATTTATGTCATAGAGTGTTCTGCCTATGTTTTCCTCTAAGAGTTTGATAGTGTCTGGCCTTACATTTAGGTCTTTAATCCATTTTGAGCTTATTTTTGTGTATGGTGTTAGGGAGTGATCTAATCTCATACTTTTACATGTCCCTATCCAGTTTTCCCAGCACCACTTATTGAAGAGACTGTCCTTTCTCCACTGTACATTCCTGCCTCCTTTATCAAAGATAAGTTGACCATATGTCCGTGGGTTTATCTCTGGGCTTTCTATCCTGTTCCACTGATCTATATTTCTGTTTTTGTGCCAGTACCATACTGTCTTGATTACTGTAGCTTTGTAGTATAGTCTGAAGTCAGGGAGCCTGATTCCTCCAGCTCCATTTTTCGTTCTCAAGATTGCTTTGGCTATTCGGGGTCTTTTGTGTTTCCATACAAATTGTGAAATTTTTTGCTCTAGTTCTGTGAAAAAATGTCAGTGGTAGTTTGATAGGGATTGCATTGAATCTGTAGATTGCTTTGGGTAGTAGAGTCATTTTCACAATGTTGATTCTTCCAATCCAAGAACATGGTACATCTCTCCATCTATTTGTATCATCTTTAATTTCTTTCATCAGTGTCTTATAATTTTCTGCATACAGGTCTTTTGTCTCCTTAGGTAGGTTTATTCCTAGATATTTTATTCTTTTTGTTGCAATGGTAAATGGGAGTGTTTTCTTAATTTCACTTTCAGATTTTTCATCATTAGTATATAGGAATGCCAGAGATTTCTGTGCATTAATTTTGTATCCTGCAACTTTACCAAATTCATTGATTAGCTCTAGTAGTTTTCTGGTAGCATCTTTAGGATTCTCTATGTATAGTATCATGTCATCTGCAAACAGTGACAGCTTTACTTCTTCTTTTCCGATTTGGATTCCTTTTATTTCCTTTTCTTCTCTGATTGCTGTGGCTAAAACTTCCAAAACTAGGTTGAATAAGAGTGGTGAGAGTGGGCAACCTTGTCTTGTTCCTGATCTTAGTGGAAATGGTTTCAGTTTTTCACCATTGAGGACGATGCTGGCTGTGGGTTTGTCATATATGGCCTTTATTATGTTGGGGAAAGTTCCCTCTATGCCTACTTTCTGCAGGGTTTTTATCATAAATGGGTGTTGAATTTTGTCGAAAGCTTTCTCTGCATCTATTGAGATGATCATATGGTTTTTCTCCTTCAATTTGGTAATATGGTGTATCACGTTGATTGATTTGCGTATATTGAAGAATCCTTGCATTCCTGGAATAAACCCCACTTGATCATGGTGTATGATCCTTTTAATGTGCTGTTGGATTCTGTTTGCTAGTATTTTGTTGAGGATTTTTGCATCTATGTTCATCAGTGATATTGGCCTATAGTTTTCTTTCTTTGTGACATCCTTGTCTGGTTTTGGTATCAGGGTGATGGTGGTCTCATAGAATGAGTTTGGAAGTGTTCCTCCCTCTGCTATATTTTGGAAGAGTTTGAGAAGGATAGGTGTTAGCTCTTCTCTAAATGCTTGATAGAATTCACCTGTGAAGCCATCTGGCCCTGGGCTTTTGTTTGTTGGAAGATTTTTTATCACAGTTTCAATTTCAGTGCTTGTGATTGGTCTGTTCATATTTTCTATTTCTTCCTGATTCAGTCTTGGCAGGCTGTGCATTTCTAAGAATTTGTCCATTTCTTCCAGGTTGTCCATTTTATTGGCATAGAGTTGCTTGTAGTAATCTCTCATGATCTTTTGTATTTCTGCAGTGTCAGTTGTTACTTCTCCTTTTTCATTTCTAATTCTATTGATTTGAGTCTTCCCCTTTTTTTTCTTGATGAATCTGGCTAATGGTTTATCAATTTTGTTTATCTTCTCAAAGAACCAGCTTTTAGTTTTATTGATCTTTGCTATCGTTTCCTTCATTTCTTTTTCATTTATTTCTGATCTGATTTTTATGATTTCTTTCCTTCTGCTAACTTTGGGATGTTTTTTGTTCTTCTTTCTCTAATTGTTTTAGGTGCAAGATTAGGTTGTTTATTCGAGATGTTTCCTGTTTCTTAAGGTGGGATTGTATTGCTATAAACTTCCCCCTTATAACTGCTTTTGCTGTGTCCCATAGGTTTTGGGTCGTCGTGTCTCCATTGTCATTTGTTTCTAGGTATTTTTTTAATTTCCCCTTTGATTTCTTCAGTGATCACTTTGTTATTAAGTAGTGTATTGTTTAGCCTCCATGCGTTTGTATTTTTTACAGCTCTTTTCCTGTAATTGATATCTAGTCTCATAGCATTGTGGTCAGAAAAGATACTTGATACAATTTCAATTTTCTTACATTTACCAAGGCTTGATTTGTGACCCAAGATATGATCTATCCTGGAGAATGTTCCATGAGCACTTGAGAAAAATGTGTATTCTGTTGTTTTTGGATGGGATGTCCTATAAATATCAATTAAGTCCATCTTGTTTAATGTATCATTTAAAGCTTGTGTTTCCTTATTTATTTTCATTTTGGATGATCTGTCCATTGGTGAAAGTGGGGTGTTAAAGTCCCCTACTATGATTGTGTTACTGTCGATTTCTCCTTTTATGGCTGTTAGTATTTGCCTTATGTATTGAGGTGCTCCTATGTTGGGTGCATAAATATTTACAATTGTTATATCTTCTTCTTGGATCGATCCCTTGATCATTAGGTAGTGTCCTTCTCTGTCTCTTCTAGTAGTCTTTATTTTAAAGTCTATTTTGTCTGATATGAGAATTGCTACTCCAGCTTTCTTTTGGTTTCCATTTGCATGGGATATCTTTTTCCATCCCCTTACTTTCAGTCTGTATGTGTCTCTAGGTCTGAAGTGGGTCTCTTGTAGACAGCATATATATGGGTCTTGTTTTTGTATCCATTCAGCCAATCTGTGTCTTTTGGTGGGAGCATTTAGTCCATTTACATTTAAGGTAATTATTGTTATGTATGTTCCTATTCCCATTTTCTTTATTGTTTTGGGTTCGTTATTGTAGGTCTTTTCCTTCTGTTGTGTTTCTTGCCTAGAGAAGTTCCTTTAGCATTTCTTGTAAAGCTGGTTTGGTGGTGCTGAACGCTTTCAGCTTTTGCTTGTCTGTAAACGTTTTAATTTCTCCATCAAATCTGAATGAGATCCTTGCTGGGTAGAGTAATCTTGGTTGCAGGTTTTTCTCTTTCATCACTTTAATTATGTCCTGCCACTCCCTTCTGGCTTGTAGAGTTTCTGCTGAGAGATCAGCTCTTATCCTGATGGGGATTCCCTTGTGTGTTATTTGTTGTTTTTGCCTTGCTGCTTTTAATATGATTTCTTTGTGTTTAATTTTTGACAGTTTGATTAATATGTGTCTTGGCGTATTTCTCCTTGGATTTATTCTGTATGGGACTCTCTGTGCCTCCTGGACTTGATGAACTATTTCCTTTCCCATATTAGGGAAGTTTTCCACTATAATCTCTTCAAATATTTTCTCAGTCCCTTTCTTTTCCTCTTCTTCTTCTGGAACCCCTATAATTCGAATGTTGGTGCATTTAATGTTGTCCCAGAGGTCTCTGAGACTGTCCTCTGTTCTTTTCATTCTTTTTTCTTTATTTTGCTCTGCAGCAGTTATTTCCACTATTTTATCTTCCACCTCACTTATCCGTTCTTCTGCCTCAGTTATTCTGCTATTGATCCCATCTAGAGTACTTTTTATTTCATTTATTGTGTTTTTAATCGATGCTTGATTCATCTTTAGTTCTTCTAGGTCCTTGTTAACTGTTTCTTGCATTTTGTCTATTCTATTTCCAAGATTTTGGATCTGGAAAATAGAATCTTGGATCATCTTTACCATCATTATTCTGAATTCTTTTTCAAGTACACTGCCTATTACCTCTTCATTTGTTAGGTATGGTGGGTTTTTATCTTGCTCCTTCTCCTGCTGTGTGTTTTTCTGTCTTCTCATTTTGCTTATCTTACTGTGTTTGGGGTCTCCTTTTTGCAGGCTGCAGGTTCGTAGTTTCCGTTGTTTTTGTTGTCTGTCCCCAGTGGCTAAGTTTGGTTTAGTGGGTTGTGTAGGCTTCCTGGTGGAGGGGACTAGTTCCTGTGTTCTGGTGGGTGAGGCTGGATCTTGTCTTTCTGGTGGGCAGGTCCACGTCTGGTGGTGTGTTTTGGGGTGTCTGTGGACTTTTTATGATTTTAGGCAGCCTCTCTGCTAATGGGTGGCGTTGTGTTCCTGTCTTGCTAGTTGTTTGGCATAGGTTGTCCAGCACTGTAGCTTGCTGGTCGTTGAGTGAAGCTGGGTGCTGGTGTTGAGATGGAGATCTCTGGAAGATTTTCGCCGTTTGATATTATGTGGAGCTGGGAGGTCTCTTGTGGACCAGTGTCCTGAAGTTGGCTCTCCCACCTCAGAGGCACAGCACTGACTCCTGGCTCCTCAATTTGGGATGATTTGTTGTCCATTCATGTATTCCACAGATGCAGGGTACATCAAGTTGATTGTGGAGCTTTAATCCGCTGCTTCTGAGGCTGCTGGGAGAGGTTTCCCTTTCTCTTTGTTCTCACAGCTCCTGGGTCTCAGCTTTGGATTTGGCCCCGCCTCTGAATGTAGGTCGCCGGAGGGCGTCTGTTCTTCACTTAGACAGGACAGGGTTAAAGGAGCAGCCTCTTCGGGGACTCTGGCTCACTCAGGCCGGGCGGGAGGGAGGGGCACGGAGTGCGGGACGAGCCTGCAGCGGCAGAGGTCGGCGTGATGTTGCACCAGCCCGAGGCACACGGTGCGTTCTCCCAGAGAAGCCGCCCCTGGATCCCGGGACCCCGGCAGTGGCGGGCTGCACAGGCTCCAGGAAGGGCGGTGTGGACAGTGACCCACGCTCGCACACAGGCATCTTGCCGGTGGCAGCAGCAGCCCCAGCGTCCCACGCCCGTCACCGGGCTCCGCGCCTTCAGTCGCGTCTCGCGCCCGTCTGTGGAGCCCCTTTAAGCAGCGCTCTTAATCCCCTCTCCTCGCGCACCAGGAAACCAAGATGAAAGAAAAAGTCTCTTGCCTCTTCGGCAGCTCCAGAGTTTTCCCGGACTACCTGCTGGCTAGCTGTGGCTCATTAGCCCCCTTCCGGCTGAGTTCTCGCTGCCAGCCCCAGTCCTCTCACTGCGCTCTGACCGAAGCCCGAGCCTCAGCTTCCAGCGACGCCGGGGCGAGCGGACAAGCCTCTCGGGCTGGTGAGTGCCGCTCGGCACCGATCCTCTGTGCGGGAATCACTCCGCTTTGCCCTACCAAGGAATGTGGGGAGTTTCTTGCCTTTTGGGAGGTCCGGGGTCCTCTGCCAGCATCCAGCAGGTGTTCTGTAGAAGTTGCTCCACGTGCAGCTGTATTTCTGGTGTATCCGTGGGGAGGACGGTGACCTCCACGTCTTACTCTTCCGCCATCTTAACCGGAAGTCTCTCGACATGGAGCATTTTGATGGCAAGGGCGTTGTGCATTGTGATGAGAAAGGCAGGGAGCATTCTGATAACAGGGTCATGGAGCAATTTGATGAAAAGTGTCATGGAACATTTTGATTACAGGTGTTATGGAATATTGTGATGTCAGGGGTCATCGAACATTGTGATGATAAGTGCATGTAACATTGTGATGACAGGAGTCATGGAACATTGTGATGACAGGGGTGAGGGAGTATTGTGACAAATAGTGATGTAGCATTGTGATATCAGTGGTGAGAGAGCATTTTGATGAGAAGTGCATGGAGCATTGTGATTACAAGGTTTATGGAGCATGGCAATGACAATATGTGGACCTTTGTGTTGAAATGCGCGTGGCACATTTTGAAGACAATGGTCATGGAGCATTGTTCTCACAAAGAAATGGAGCATTGTGATGACAAGGGTCACAGAGAATTGTGATGAAATGTTCATGGAGAATTGTGGTTACAAAGGTCACAGAGCCTTGTGATAACACGGGCATGGACCATTGTGATGGCAAACGTTATGAAGCATTGTGATGACTGGAGTCACGGATCATTGTGATGACAGGGGTCATGGAGCATTGTGATGACATGGGTCACGGAGCATTGTGCTGACAAGTGCATGGAGCATTGTGATGTCAAGTGTCATGGAGCATTGTGCTGAGAAAGGCATAGAGCATTGTGATGACAAGGGTCAAAGAAGATTGTGATGAAAAGTTCATGGAACATTGTGGTTAAAAAGGTCACAGAGACTGTTGATGACGAGGGCATGGACCATTGTGGTGACAAAGGTTATGAAGCATTGTGATGACTGGAGTCACGGAGCATTGTGAAGACAGGGGTCAAGGAGCCTTGTGATAACAAGGGCATGGAGCATTGTGATGACAAGGGCATGGATCATTGATCTAATAAGTTTCAAGGATTATTGCGATGACAGTTGGAATGGTGCATTGTGATGAAAAGGGCATGGAGCATTGTGATGACCAGGTCATGCAGTATTGTGAAGACAGGTGTCAGGGAGCATTGTGATGACATATGTAATGGCCCATTGTGATGACAATGGCATGGAGGATTCTGATGACAACGGTAATGGAGCATTGTGATGACAATGGCTTGGAGCATTGTGATGACAAGGGTCGGGAGCATTGTGCTGACAAGTTCATGGAGAATTGTGATGACAAGGGTAATGGAGCTTTCTGATGACAAACTTCTGGAGTATTTTGATGACAATGGCATGGAGCATTGTGATGAAAACGGCATGGGGCATTGCGATGAAAAAGCATGGAGCCTTTTCGTGACAGGTTTCAAGGAGAATTCTGATGACAAGTGTCAGGGAGCATTGTGATGACAAGTGTATTGAGAATTGTGATGAGAAAGGTCATGGAGCATTGTGATGAAAAGGGCATGGAGTACTGTGATGACAGGCATCATGGAGCGCTGTGATGACAAGTGTTATGGAACATTGTGATCACAAGACTTTGGAGCACTGTGATGACAGAGGTCATGGATCATTTTGATTTCAAGGAGCATGGAGCATTGTGATGACAAGGGCATGAAGCAATGTGATCCCATCTTTCATGGAGGATTGTGATGACAATGGAAATGGAGTATTGTGATGACAAGCGAATAGAGCATTGTAATGACAAGGTCATGTAGCATTTTGCTGACAAAGGCATGGAGCACTGTAATGACATGTGTCATGGAGCACTGTGATGACAAGCATCACGGATCATTGTGAATACAGGGGTCATGGAGCATTGGGATGACAAGTGCATGGATAATTGTGATGACAAGTGTCATGGAGCACTGGGCTGAAAATTTTCTTGGAGTGTTGTGATGACAGGTGTCATGGAGCATTGTGATGTCTAGGGAATGGAGCATTGTGTTGACAAGAGTCCTGGATCATTGTATTGTCAGGTGTCATGGAGTGTTGTGATGACAGTGGTCAGGGAGCATTGAAATGATATTGGCCATGGAGCATTGTGATGAATAGGTCGTGGAGCATTGGGCTGAAAATATTCATGGATTATTGTGATGACAGGGGTCATGGAGCATTATGATGACAAGGTAATGGAGCATGGTGATGACAAGGTCCTGGAGCATTGTGATGAGAAGACCATGGATACTTATGATGACAATTCTCCTGGAGCATTCTGATGAAAAGGGGCATGGAGCATTGTGATTACAGGTGTCTTGGAGCATTGTGATAAGTAGGACATGGAACATTGTGATACATGGGTCATGGGTCATGGAGCTTTGTGATGACAAGTCATGGAGCATTGTGATGACAAGGGCATGGAGCATTGTGATGACAGGGGCATGGAGCATTGGTCTGACAAGTTTCATAGATTATTGTGATGACAGTGGACATGGTGCATTGTGATGACAAGGGCATGGATCATTGTGAAGAGAAGGTCATGGAGTATTTTGAAGACAGGTGTCAGGGAGCATTGTGATGACATACGTCATGGTCCATTGCAATGACAATGGCTGGGAGTATTGTGATGCCATATGTAATGGAGGATTGTGATGACAATTATAATGGAGCATTGTGATGACTAGGGCTTGGAGCATTATGATGACAATGGCCATTGAGAATTATCATGACAATGTCGTGAAGCATTGTGATGACAAGGTCCTGGAGCACTGTGATGAGAAAACCATGGAGCCTTGTGATGACAAGTCTCCTGGAGCATACTGATGAAAATGAGCATGGAGCATTGTGATTAGAGGGGTCTTGGCCCATTGTGATGACAAGGGTATGGAGCATTGTGAGGAGAAGACCAAGGAGCATTCTGATGGCATGCGTCATTGAGCTTTGTGAGGACAAGTGCATGGAGCACTGTGATTGCAGGGGTCTTGCAGCATTGTGATGAAAAGGGCATGGATCATTGTGATGAAAAATGCACGGAGCCTTGTCATGACAGGATTCAAGGAGCATGCAGACAACAAGTGTCAGGGAACATTTTGATGACAAGTGTACTGAGCATTGTGATGACAAAGGTCATGGAGCATTTTGATGAGAAGACCATGGATAACTGTAATGACGAGCATCATGGGGCATTGTGATGACAAGTGATATGGAATATTGTGATCACAAGGGTTTGGAGCATTGTTATGACAGAGGTCATGGAGCATTTTGATTTCATTGTGATGACAACAGCATGAAGCATTTTGATGATGGGCATGGTGCATTGTGATGACAGGGTTCATGGATCATTGAGATGAAAAGGGACATAGAGCATTGTGATTAGAGGGTTCTTGGAGCATTGTGATGAGAAGGGTCCTGGAGCTTTGTGATGACAAGGCCATGCAACATCGTGATAGCAGGGGTCATGGAGCATTTTTATGACTGGAGTAATGGAGCACTGTGATGGCAAGGGAATGGAACATTGTGATGACAAGTCATGGAGCATTTTGATGACAAGAGTGTGGTGCATTTTGATGAGAAGGTCAGGTAGCATTTTGATGACAGGGTCATGGAACAATTTGATGAAAAGGGTCATGGAACACTTTGATGACAGGTGTTATGGAACATTGTGATGTCAGTGGTCTTGGAGCATTTTGATGAAAAGGATCATGGAGCAGTTTGATGACAGGTGTTATGGAACATTTTGATGTCAGGTGTCATCGAACATTGTGATGATAAGTGCATGTAGCATTGTGATGACAGATGCCATGAAACATTGTGATGATATTGGTGAGGGAGTATTGTGACAAATAGTGATGTAGCATTGTGATATCAGTGGTGAGAGAGCATTTTGATGAGAAGTGCATGGATGATTGTGATGACAAGTTTTATGGAGTATTGTGATGACAAATTTGTGGAGCATTGTGATGACAAGCGTATGGTGCATTGTGATGACATGTGTCATGGAGCATTGTGCTGAGAAAGGCATAGAGCATTTTGATGACAAGGGTCAAAGAGCATTGTGATGAAAATTTCATGGAGCATTGTGATGAAAAAGGTCACAGAGAGGGTTGATGACGAGGACCTGGACAATTGTGATGACAAAGTTCATGAAGCATTGTGATGACTGGAGTCACGGAGAATTGTGATTACAGGGGTCATGGAGCATTGTGATAACAAGGGCATGGAACGGTGGTCTATTTAGTTTCATGGATTATTGTGATGACAGTTGGAATGGGGCATTGTGATGACAAGGGCATGGAGAATTGTGATGCCAGTTGTAATGTAGGATTCTGCTGTCAAAGATAATTGAGCATTGTGATGACAATGGCTTGGAGCATTGTGCTGAAAAGGGTCAGGGAGCATTGTGCTGACAAGTGCATGGAGGTTTGTGATGACAAGGGTCATGGAACATTCTGATGACAAGCTTGTGGAGTATTTTGATGACAATGCAATGGAGCATTGTGATGAAAACGGCATGGGGCATTTTGATGAAAAAGGCATGGAGCCATTTCGTGACAGGGAACAATGAGCATTCTGACGACAAGTGTCAGGGAGCATTGTGATGACAAGTGTATTGAGAATTATGTAGAGAAGGTCATGGAGCATTGTGATGAAAAGGGCATGGAGTATTGTGATGACAGGCATCATGAAGCATTGTGATGACAAGTGTTATGGATCATTGTGATCACAAGAGTTTGGAGCATTGTGATGACAGAGGTCATGGATCATTTTGATTTCAAGGAGCATGGAGCATTGTGATGACAAGGGCATGAAGCAATGTGATCCCAAGGTTCATGGAGGATTGTGATGACAATAGAAATGGAGTATTTTGATGACAAGCCCATAGAGCATTGTAATGACAAGGTCATGTAGCATTTTGCTGACAAAGGCATGGAACATTTTAATGACAGGTGTCATGGAGCACTGTGATGATAAGCGTTACGGATCATTGTGAATACAGGGGTCATGGAGCATTGGGATGACAAGTGCATGGATAATTGTGATGACAAGTGTCATGGAGCACTGGGCTGAAAATATTCATGTAGTGTTGTGATGACAGGGATCATGGAGCATAGTGATGAGTAGGGAATGGAGCACTGTGATGACAATAGTCTGGGATCATTGTGTCGTCTGGTGTCATGGAGTGTTTTGATGACAGTGGTCATGGAGCATTGAGATGATATTGGCCATGGAGCATTGTGATGATTAGGTCGTGGAGCATTGGGCTGAAAATATTCATGGATTATTGTGATGACAGGGGTCATGGAGCATTGTGATGACAAGGTAATCGAGCATGGTGATGACAAGGTCCTGGAGCACTGTGATGAGAAGACCATGGATACTTATGATGACAATTCTCATGGAGCATTCTGATGAAAAGGGACATGGAGCATGGTGATTACAGGGGTCTTGGAGCATTGTGATGACTAGGGCATGGAACACTGTGATACATGGGTCATGGAGCTTTGTGATGATAAATCATAGAGCATTGTGATGACAAGGGTATGGAGCATTGTGATGACAGGGGCATGGAGCATTGGTCTGACAAGATTAATAGATTATTGTGATGAGAGTGGACATGGTGCATTGTGATGACAAGGGCATGGATCATTGTGAAGAGAAGGTCATGGAGTATTGTGAAGACAGGTGTCAGGGAGCATTGTGATGACATATGTCATGGTCCATTGCGATGACAATGGCTGGGAGTACTGTGATGCCAAATGTAATGGAGGATTGTGATGACAAATATAATGGAGCATTGTGATGACTAGGGCTTGGAACACTATGATGACAATGGCCATTGAGAATTTTCATGACAAGGTCGTGAAGCATTGTGATGACAAGGTCCTGGAGCACTGTGATGAGAAAACCATGGAGCTTTGTGATGACAAGTCTCCTGGAGCATACTGATGAAAATGGGCATGGAGCATTGTGATTAGAGGGGTCTTGGCACATTGTGATAACAAGGGCATGGAGAATTGTGAGGAGAAGGCCAAGGAGCATTCTGATGGCATGCGTCATTGAGCTTTGTGATGAAAAGGGCATGGAGCACTTTGATTACAGGGGTCTTGGAGCATTGTGATGAAAAGGGCATGGATCATTGTGATGAAAAATGCATGCAGCCTTGTCATGACAGGATTCAAGGAGCATGTAGACAACAAGTGTCAGGGAACATTTTGATGACCAGTGTACTGATCATTGTGATGAAAAAGTTCATGGAGCATTGTGATGACTGGAGTCATGGAGCATTATGATGACAGGGGTCATAGAGCATTGTGATAACAAGGGCATGGAACATTGTGATGACAAGGGCATGGAGCATTGGTCTAATAAGTTTCATGGATTATTGTGATGACAGTTGGAATGGTGCATTGTGATGACAAGGGCATGGAGCATTGTGATGACCAGGTCATGCAGTATTGTGAAGACAGGTGTCAGGGAGCATTGTGATGACATATGTAATGGCCCATTCTGATGACAATGGCATGGAGCATTGTGATGCCAAGTGTCATGGAGAATTCTGATGACAAATGTAATGGAGCATTGTGAGGACAATGGCTTGGAGCACTGTGATGACAAGAGTCAGGGAGCATTGTGCTGACAAGTGCATGGAGAATTGTGATGACAAGGGTCATGGAGAATTCTGATGACAAGCTTGTGGAGTATTTTGATGACAATGGCATGGCACATTGTGATGAAAAAGGCATGGGGCGTTGTGATGAAAAAGTCATGGAGCATTTTCGTGACATGGTTCAAGGAGCATTCTGAAGACAAGTGTCAGGGAGCATTGTGATGAAAAGTGTATTGAGAATTGTGATGAGAAAGGTCATGGAGCATTTTGATGAAAAGGGCATGGAGTATTGTGATGACAGGCATCTTGGAGCGTTGTGATGTCAAGTGTTATGGATCATTGTGATCACAAGGGTTTGGAGCATTGTGATGACAGAGGTCATGGATCATTTTGATTTCAAGGAGCATGGAGCATTGTGATGACAAGGGCATGAAGCAATGTGATCCCAAGATTCATGGAGGATTGTGATGACAATAGAAATGGAGTATTTTGATGACAAGCCCATAGAGCATTGTAATGACAAGGTCATGTAGCATTTTGCTGACAAAGGCATGGAACATTTTAATGACAGGTGTCATGGAGCACTGTGATGACAAGCGTTACGGATCATTGTGAATACAGGGGTCATGGAGCATTGGGATGACAAGTGCATGGATAATTGTGATGACAAGTGTCATGGAGCACTGGGCTGAAAATATTCATGTAGTGTTGTGATGACAGGGGTCATGGAGCATAGTGATGAGTAGGGAATGGAGCACTGTGATGACAATAGTCCGGGTTCATTGTGTCGTCTGGTGTCATGGAGTGTTTTGATGACAGTGGTCATGGAGCATTGAGATGATATTGGCCATGGAGCATTGTGATGAATAGGTCGTGGAGCATTGGGCTGAAAATATTCATGGATTATTGTGATGACAGGGGTCATGGAGCATTGTGATGACAAGGTAATCGAGCATGGTGATGACAAGGTCCTGGAGCACTGTGATGAGAAGACCATGGATACTTATGATGACAATTCTCATGGAGCATTCTGATGAAAAGGGGCATGGAGCATTGTGATTACAGGTGTCTTGGAGCATTGTGATAAGTAGGACATGGAACATTGTGATACATGGGTCATGGGTCATGGAGCTTTGTGATGACAAGTCATGGAGCATTGTGATGACAAGGGCATGGAGCATTGTGATGACAGGGGCATGGAGCATTGGTCTGACAAGTTTCATAGATTATTGTGATGTCAGTGGACATGGTGCATTGTGATGACAAGGGCATGGATCACTGTGAAGAGAAGGTCATGGAGTATTGTGAAGACAGGTGTCAGGGAGCATTGTGATGACATATGTCATGGTCCATTGCGATGACAATGGCTGGGAGTACTGTGATGCCAAATGTAATGGAGGATTGTGATGACAAATATAATGGAGCATTGTGATGACTAGGGCTTGGAACACTATGATGACAATGGCCATTGAGAATTTTCATGACAAGGTCGTGAAGCATTGTGATGACAAGGTCCTGGAGCACTGTGATGAGAAAACCATGGAGCTTTGTGATGACAAGTCTCCTGGAGCATACTGATGAAAATGGGCATGGAGCATTGTGATTAGAGGGGTCTTGGCACATTGTGATAACAAGGGCATGGGGAATTGTGAGGAGAAGGCCAAGGAGCATTCTGATGGCATGCGTCATTGAGCTTTGTGATGACAAGGGCATGGAGCACTTTGATTACAGGGGTCTTGGAGCATTGTGATGAAAAGGGCATGGATCATTGTGATGAAAAATGCATGCAGCCTTGTCATGAGAGGATTCAAGGAGCATGTAGACAACAAGTGTCAGGGAACATTTTGATGACCAGTGTACTGATCATTGTGATGAAAAAGTTCATGGAGCATTGTGATGACTGGAGTCATGGAGCATTATGATGACAGGGGTCATGGAGCATTGTGATAACAAGGGCATGGAACATTGTGATGACAAGGGCATGGAGCATTGGTCTAATAAGTTTCATGGATTATTGTGATGACAGTTGGAATGGTGCATTGTGATGACAAGGGCATGGAGCATTGTGATGACCAGGTCATGCAGTATTGTGAAGACAGGTGTCAGGGAGCATTGTGATGACATATGTAATGGCCCATTCTGATGACAATGGCATGGAGCATTGTGATGCCAAGTGTCATGGAGAATTCTGATGACAAATGTAATGGAGCATTGTGAGGACAATGGCTTGGAGCACTGTGATGACAAGAGTCAGGGAGCATTGTGCTGACAAGTGCATGGAGAATTGTGATGACAAGGGTCATGGAGAATTCTGATGACAAGCTTGTGGAGTATTTTGATGACAATGGCATGGCACATTGTGATGAAAAAGGCATGGGGCGTTGTGATGAAAAAGTCATGGAGCCTTTTCGTGACATGGTTCAAGGAGCATTCTGAAGACAAGAGTCAGGGAGCATTGTGATGACAAGTGTATTGAGAATTGTGATGAGAAAGGTCATGGAGCATTTTGATGAAAAGGGCATGGAGTATTGTGATGACAGGCATCATGGAGCGTTGTGATGACAAGTGTTATGGATCATTGTGATCACAAGGGTTTGGAGCATTGTGATGACAGAGGTCATGGATCATTTTGATTTCAAGGAGCATGGAGCATTGTGATGACAAGGGCATGAGGCAATGTGACCCCAAGTTTCATGGAGGATTGTGATGACAATGGAAATGGAGTATTGTGATGACAAGCGCATAGAGCATTGTAATGACAAGGTCATGTAGCATTTTGCTGATAAAGGCATGGAGCATTGTAATGACATGTGTCATGGAGCACTGTGATGACTAGCGTCACAGATCATTGTGAATACAGGGGTCATGGAGCATTGGCATGACAAGTGCATGGATCATTGTGATGACAAATGTCATGGAGCACAGGGTTGAAAATTTTCATGGAGTGTTGTGATGACAGGGGTCATGGAGCCTAGTGATGAGTAGGGAATGGAGTATTGTGATGACAATGTCCGGGATCATTGTGTCGTCATGTGTCATGGATTGTTGTGATGACACTGGTCATGGAGCATTGAGATGATATTGGCCATGGAGCATTGTGATGAATAGGTCGTGGAGCATTGGGCTGAAAATATTCATGGATTATTGTGATGACAAGGGTCATGGAGCATTGTGATGACAAGGTAATGGTGCATGGTGATGACCAAGTCCTGCAGCATTGTGATGAGAAGACCATGGATTCTTATGATGACAATTCTCATGGATCATTCTGATGAAAAGGGGCATGGAGAATTGTGATTACAGGGGTCTTGGAGCATTGTGATGACAAGTCATGGAGCATTGTGATGACAAGCGCATGGAGCATTGTGATGATAGTGGCATGGAGCATTGTGATGACAAGATTCATAGATTATTGTTATGACAGTGGACATGGTGCACTGTGATGACAAGGGCATGGATCATTGTGAAGAGAAGGTCATGGAGTATTGTGAAGACAGGTGTCAGGGAGCATTGTGATGACATATGTCATGGTCCATTGCGATGACAATGGCTGGGAGTATTGTGATGCCAAATGTAGTGGAGGATTGTGATGACAAATATAATGGAGTATTGTGATGACTAGGGCTAGGAGCATTATGATGACAATGGCCATTGAGAATTTTCATGACAAGGTCAGGAAGCATTGTGATGACAAGTTCCTTGAGCATTGTGATGAGAAAACCATGGAGCCTTGTGATGACAAGTCTACTGGAGCATACAGGTGAAAATGGGCATGGAGCATTGTGATTAGAGGGGTCTTGGCACATTGTGATGACTAGGGCATGGAGCATTGTGAGGAGAAGGCCAAGGAGCATTCTGATGGCATGCGTCATTGAGCTTTGTGATGACAAGTGCATGGAGCACTTTGATTACAGGGGTCTTGGAGCATTGTGATGAAAAGGGCATGGATCATTGTGATAAAAAATGCATGCAGCCTTGTCATGACTGGATTCAAGGAGCATGCAGACAACAAGTGTCAGGGAACATGTTGATGACAAGTGTACTGAGCATTGTGATGACAAAGGTCATGGAGCTTTCTGAGGAGAAGACCATGGATAAATGTGATGACGAGCATCATGGGGCATTGTGATGATAAGTGATATGGAATATTGTGATCACAAGGGTTTGGAGCATTGTTATGACAGAGTTCATGGATCATTTTGATTTCATTGTGATGACAATAGCATGAAGCATTATGATGATGGGCATGGTGCATTGTGATGACAGGGTTCATGGATCATTGAGATGAAAAGGGGCATAGAGCATTGTGATTAGAGTGTTCTTGGAGCATTGTGATGAGAAGGGTCATGGAGCTTTGTGATGACAAGGCCAATCAACATCGTGATAGTAGGGGTCATGGAGCATTGTTATGACTGGGGTAATGGAGCACTGTGATGGCAAGGGCATGGAGCATTGTGATGACAAGTCATGGAGCATTTTGATGACAAAGGTGTGGTGCATTTTGATGAGAAGGGCAGGGAGCATTTTGATGACAGGGTCATGGAACAATTTGATGAAAACCGTCATGGAACATTTTGATGACAGGTGTTATGGAACATTGTGATGTCAGGGGTCATGGAGCATTTTGATGAAAAGGATCATGGAGCAGTTTGATGACAGGTGTTATGGAACATTTTGATTTCAGGGGTCATCCAACATTGTGATGATAAGTGCATGTAGCATTGTGATCACTGATGCCATGAATCATTGTGATGACATTGGTGAGGGATTATTGTGACAAATAGTGATGTAGCATTGTGATATCAGTGGTGAGAGAGCATTTTGATGAGAAGTGCATGGAGCATTGTGATGACAAATTTTATGCAGTATTGTGATGACAAATTTGTGGAGCATTGTGATGACAAGCGCATGGTGCATTGTGATGACATGTGTCATGGAGCATTGTGCTGAGAAAGGCATAGAACAGTTTGATGACAAGGGTCAAAGAGCATTGTGATGAAAATTTCATGGAGCATTGTGGTTAAAAAGTCACAGAGACTGTTGATGACGAGGACATGGACAATTTTGATGACAAAGTTCATGAAGCATTGTGAGGACTGGAGTCATGGAGCATTGTGATGACAGGGGTTATGGATCATTGTGATAACAAGGGCATAGAGCATTGTGATGACAAGGGGATGGAACAGTGGTCTCTTTAGTTTCATGGATTATTGTGATGACATTTGGAATGGGGCATTGTTATGACAAGGGCATGGATAATTGTGATGCCAATTGTAATGTTGGTTTCTGCTGTCAAAGATACTTGAGCATTGTGATGACAATGGCTTGGAGCATTGTGATGACAAGGGTCAGGGAGCATTTTGCTGACAAGTGCATGGAGATTTGTGATGACAAGGGTCATGGAGCATTCTGATGACTAGCTTGTGGAGTATTTTGATGACAATGGCATGGAGCATTGTGATGAAAACGGCAAGGGGCATTGTGATGAAAAAGGCAAGGAGCCTTTTCCTGACAGGTTTCAAGGAGCATTCTGACGACAAGTATCAGGGAGCGTTGTGATGACAAGTGTATTGAGAATTGTGATGACAAAGGTCATGGAGCATTGTGATGAAAAGGGCATGGAGTATTGTGATGACAGGCATCATGGAGCGTTGTGATGAAAAGTGTTATGGAACAAGCTGATCACATGGGATTTGAGCATTTTGATGACAGAGGTCATGAATCATTTTGATTTCAAGGAGCATGGAGCATTGTGATGACAAGGGAAAGGAGCATGATGATGACAAGGTCCTGGAGCATTGTGATTAGAAGACCATGGAGACTTGTGATGACAAATCTCATGGAGCATTCTGATGAAAAGTGTCATGGAGCATTTTGATTACAGGGGCCTTGGAGCATGGTGATGACAAGGGCATGGATTATTGTGTTGACAAAGGCATGGAGCCTTTTCATGACTGGGTACAAGGAGCATACTGACGACAAGTGTCAGGGAGCATTGTGATGACAAGTGTATTGAGCATTGTGATGACAAAGATCATGGACCATTGTGATGAAAAGACCATGGATAATTGTGATGATGAGCATCATGGCGTGTTGTGGAGATAAGTGTTATGGAACATTGTGATCACAAGGGTTTGCAGCATTATGATGACAGAGATCATGGAGAATATTGATTTCATTGTGATGACAATGGCCTGAAGCATTATGATGATGGGCATGGTGCACTGTGATGACAGGGTTCATGGAGCATTGAGATGAAAAGGGGCATGGAGCTTTGTGTTTACAGGGGTCTTGGAGCAGTGTGATGACAAGGGCATGGAGCATTGTGATGTGAAGGGCATGGAACATTCTGATGACATGTGTCATGGAGCTTTCTGATGACAAGGGCATGGAGCATTGTGATTTAAGCGGCCTTCAGCATTGTGATGACAGGTGTCATGTAACCTTGTGATGAATAGGCCGTGTTACATTGTGATGGCAGGGTTCATGGTGCATTGTTATGACAGAGGTACCGGAGCATTGTGATGAGAAGGGTATGGAACATTGCTCTGAAATGTTTCTGGGATAATTGTGATGAGAGTGGGCATGGAGCATTGTGATAACAATGGCATGGAGCATTGTGATGACAAGGTAGGTCATGAAGTATTGTGAAGACAGGTGTCAGGGAGCATTGTGATGACATATGTAATGGCCCATTCTGATGACAATGGCATGGAGCATTGTGATGCCAAGTGTCATGGAGGATTCTGATGACAAAGGTAATGGAGCATTGTGATGACAATGGCTTGGAGCATTGTGATGACAAGTGTCAGGGAGCATTGTGCTGACAAGTGCATGGAGAATTGTGATGACAAGGGTCATGGAGCATTCTGATGACAAGCTTGTGGAGTATTTTGATGACAATGGCATGGAGCATTGTGATGAAAACGGCATGGGGCATTGTGATGAAAAAGGCATGGAGCCTTTTCGTGACGTTGTTCAAGGAGCATTCTAATGACAAGTGTCAGGGAGCATTGTGATGACAAGTGCATGGAGAATTGTGATGACAAGGGTCATGGAGCATTCTGATGACTAGCTTGTGGAGTATTTTGATGACAATGGCATGGAGCATTGTGATGAAAACAGCATGGGGCATTGTGATGAAAAAGGCATGGAGCCTTTTCGTGACGTTGTTCAAGGAGCATTCTGACGACAAGTGTCAGGGAGCATTGTGATGACAAGTGTATTGAGAATTGTGATGAGAAGGTCATGGAACATTGTGATGAAAAGGGCATGGAGTATTGTGATGACAGGCATCATGGAGCGTTGTGATGACAAATGTTATAGAACATTGTGATCACAAGAGTTTGGAGCATTGTGATGACAGAGGTCATGGATCATTTTGATTTCAAGGAGCATGGAGCATTGTGATGACAAGGGCATGTAGCAATGTGATCCCATGTTTCATGGAGGATTGTGATGCCAAGCAAAGAGAGCATTGTAATGACAAAGTCATGTAGCATTTTGCTGACAAACGCATGGAGCATTGTGATGACAGGTGTCATGGAGCACTGTGATGACAAGCGTCACGGAGCATTGTGAAAACAGTGGTCATGGAGCATAGGGATGACAACGACATGGATCACTGTGATGACAAGGGGCATGGAACATTGGGCTGAAAATATTCATGGAGTATTGTGATGACAGGTGTCATGGAGCATTGTGATGACGAGGGAATGGAACATTGTGATGACAAGAGTCCCGAATCATTGTGTTGTCAGGTGTCATGGAATGTTGTGATGACAGTGGTTATGGAGAATTGTGATGATATTGGCTATGGAGCATTGTGCAGAGCAGACCTTGGGTAATTGTGATGTCGAGCATCATGGAGCACTGTAATGACAAGGGGCATGAAGCATTGTGATGACAGGTGTCAGTGAGCATTGTGATGACAGGGGTCATGGAGCATTGTGATGACAAGTGCATGGAGCTTTGTGATGACATGAGCATGGAGCATTGTGATGACAAGTGCATGGAGCATTGCAATGTCAAGTGGATGGTGAATTTTGATGACAAGAGCATGTAACATTTTGATGAGTAGTGTCATGTAGCATTGTGATGACAAGGACGTGGAGAATTTTGATGACAAGGATCATGGAGCATTTTGATAACCAGGCCATGGTGCATTGTGATGACAGGGGTCATGGAGCATTATTATGAGAACGGCCATGGTGCATTCTGACATAAGATATCACTTATGAAGAGAATGTAAACATGGCTACATATGAACTGATTTAGGGAAGAGAACAGAGTATCAGATTTAGAAAACATTCTAACGCTTGCTTAAGGGGAAAGAGAGGTGGCGAGATGCACAAAACATAAGATTGATATTAGCACAGGTACCGTTCCATAATCCAAAAACAGAAGAGACAAGCCCTACACCTTCCTCAGTGAACGGAACTCACCAACCCTATTCCCCGCAGAGAAATATATCTGGCTAGTAAGAATTTTAAAACCTAGGTATTGATATGTCTCCATAAGGGAACCAAGTGTGTCTAGAACGACATAAACATGGCAGTGAGAATCAGCTCAAACCCACTATAAAAATGAATTTCAAAACAAAACATAAAAACAGTAAAATTCTTACACAATACCTTCAGGGGTTCTGATGAAACCTGGAATGACCGTATCTACAATGTCAGCTGGATGTGGCATAACGCTGGTCACTTGGGACTGAGAGGATTGGTGAGATTGGGTGAAAAAATGCAGACCCTTTAAAGCAATAATGCCTGCCACCCATTCCATGGTTCCCATCTCTCCAGGTAAAAGGGAATATCACTACAGTTATAACGTGTATGGGAACCTAGAGAATGGAAACCATCTGATGGTGAAAGGTTTCTAAAACTCTACTACTTTTTTCTCTCCTTGTGCTCCAATTTGACATTCCAACTGCTTGACTATCAATCTCCCAACTTGGAAAGTCAGCCCCTATAACCTCCTGGTTCGCATAGTTGCTAAATTGTGCAGAGGATATAAGGGAAGAGAGAGAACCAATGAGAGAGTAGCTGTAGGCATTTGGACGGCCACATGACTCTCTAATTTCCCATCACAAAGAGGAATTAACCAAAGTATCAGCCTGCCCCCCAGAACCAGTATAAGTCCAGAAGCAAAACTGTTGATTTGCGGACAGCTCACAAAAACGCGAGTTGAAAAATGGAGCTCAGGGCCACAGCAATTCACTAACCTGCAGAGTTATAAAGGACTACTCTCTTCGAAAAATCTGTTGAGGGAAAACCACGAGGCGGAATGGAAAATGAGGCAGAATGGCATGAAACAGATTTCAAGAGGTACATTGGAATCGCCTTTAAACACAGGAAAAGCATTACAACTTCGAAAATTATGGAAATGGCCATAAAGGGCATATGGGTTTTCACGTGAATATATTCAGGAGAAAACGCATATGCCCATTTTGGACAAGCAAGGAAGCGGGCAATGCAAATCTGCACTACAAAGAAGTATCACTTCCCACCGGTCAAAAGGGACATCCACAAAATGGGTAAAAACCAGAAAGGCAAGCCAGGCCCTGGAGAACAGGGAGCCTTGTTATGCTGATGGGCGGGAGGTAAACTGCCCACTACCTCTCTCGAGGAGTGCATTGTGTTCCCTAAAACAAGTAAACAACAGAGCTACAGAGCCAAGGGCACTTCCAGTCTAGGGAATATACCTTGGGAAAACTGAAAATAAATAAGACAGATCCACACCAAAATTCAGGGCTGCACTGCTTACAAAAACCTCAACTTGTGTACACCTTAAATATCCCAGGAAAGACAAAAATGGTTCAAGAAATTGTGGTACTTACGTATGATGGAATATCGCTCAGCCATGAAATCAATGTCATAAGGCCAGTAGCAGCAAAATGAGTGGATTCAGGTACGATAATTCTAAGTGAAATAAGTCACACAGAAAAAGAAACGTATCATAAGATATCACTTATGAAGATCCTGTAAACATGGCTACATATGAACTGAGTTAGGAAAGCGAAGAGAGACTCACATTTAAATAAAAACGCTTATGCCTGCTTAAGGGGGAAGGAGAGGTGGGGTGATGCATAAAATCAGATTTTGATATTAGTACAGGTACCGTTCCAAAAACCAAATACGAAATAGACAAGACCTACACATTCCTCAGTGAAAGGGACTCAACACCTCGTATACAAGACAGAGTAATATAACTTACTAGTATGAATCTTAAAACCTATGTATTGATATGTCTCCATAAGGGAATCAAGTGTGTCTAGACTGGCATAAACGTGGCAGTGAGAATCAGCTCAAACCCACTATAAAAAGGAATTTCATAAACAAAACAAAAAAACAGGGAAATTTCTTACAATTCCTTCAGGGTCTCTGATGAAACCTGGAATGACCCTATCTACAATGACAGCTGGATTGGCATAAGGCTGGACACTTGGGACTGAGAGGATTGGTGAGATTGGGTGAGCAAATGCAGACCCTTTAAAGCAATAATGAGTGGAACCCATTCCATTGGTCCCAACTCTCCAGGTTGAAGGGAATATTACTACAGCTATAACATGTACGGGAAACCTAGAGAATGGACACACTGTGAATACAAAAGGTCTCTAAAAGTCAACTAATAGTCCCTTTCCTGGTGCTCCGGTTTGACTTTCCATTTGCTTTACTGTCAATCTCCCAACTCGGAGAGACAGCCCCTTTAACCTCCTGGTTCTCACAAGTTGCCAATTTGGAAGAGGATGAAAGGGAAGAGGGAGAACCAATAAGAGAGTAGCTGTTAGGCATTTGGATGGGAACATGTCCCTCTAATTTCCCAGCCGGAAGAAAAATTAACCAAAGTCTCAGCCACCCACCACACACCAGTATAGGTCCTGATCCAAAGTTTGGACTTGCATTCAGCTTACAAGAAAACGAGTTGAAAAATGGAGCTCATGGGCACAGCAATTCACAAACTGGCAGAGAAATACAGGACAACTATCGTCCAAATATTTGTTTAATGGAAGGCAATGAGGCGGACTTGAAAGCGAGGCAGAATAGCAGGAAACAGATTTCGAGAGGTATGTTGGAATCGCCTTTAAAGCACAGGAAGAGGGGCACAACTTCGACAATGATGCACTTGGCCAAAAAGGGCGTATGCCTTTTCTCCTGAATATATTCAGGAGAAAACGAATACGCCCTTTTTGGCCATCCAGCAAGCAGACAATGCAAATCTGCACTACAAAGAATTATCACCTCAAACCAGTCAAAAGGGATATCCGCAAAATGTGTAAAAAACAGAAAGACAAGACAGCCCCTGGAGAACTGGGAGCCTTGTTATGCTGACTGGCGGGATTAAGTTGCCAACTGCCTCTCTGGAGGAGTGCACTGTGTGCCGTGAAACAAATAAACAACAGAGCTACAGAGCCAAGGGCACGTCCAGTCTAGGAAATATACATTGGGAAAACTGAAAATCAATAAGACAGAGCCACCCCAAAATTTATGGTTTCACTTCTTTCAAGAACCTCAACTTGGGTACACCTTAAATATCCCAGGAAAGACAAAAATGGTTCAAGAAATTGTGGTAGTTATGTACAAGGAATATCCCTCAGCCATGTAATCAATGTCATAAGGCCAGTGGCAGCAAAATGAGTGGATTCAGGTACGATGATTCTAAGTGAAATAAGTCACACAGAAAAAGAAAATTACCATAAGATATCACTTATGAAGATCCTGTAAACATGGCTACACATGAACTGAGTTAGGAAAGAGAAGAGAGTCTCACATTTAGAAAACATTCTTATGCCTGCTTAAGGGGGATTGAGAGGTGGGGTGATGCATAAAACCAGAGTTTGAATTAGTACAGGTACCTTTCCAAAAACCTAATAAGGAATAGACAAGACCTACACCTTCCTCAGGGAAAGGAACACAACAACCCATATTCCCGGCAGAGGAATATATCTTACTAATAAGAATCTTAAAACCTATGTATTGATATATCTCCGTAAGGGAATCAAGTATGTCTAGACTGGCATAAACATGGCAGTGAGAATCAGCTCAAACCCACTATAGAAAGGAATTTCAAATTCAAACCAAAAAAACAGGGAAATTCTTTACAATTCCTTCAGGGTCTCTGATGAAACCTGGTATGACTATCTACAATGACAGCAGGATGTGTCCTATGGCTGGACACATGGGACAGAGAGTATTGGTGAGATTGGGTGAGTAAATGCAGAACCTTAAAGCAATAATGTGTGGCAGCCATTCGATGGGTCCCAACTCTCCAGGTTGAGGAGAATATTACTAGAGCTATAACATGTACGGGTAACCAAGAGAATGGACCCACTGTGAATATGAAAGGTTTCTAAAACTCAACGAATAGTCCCTATCCTGGTGCTCCGGTTTCACTTTCCAATGCCTTTAATATCAATCTCCCAACTTGGAGAGACAGCCCCTTTAACCTCCTGGTTTGCACAGGTTGACAATTTGGCAGAGGATGAAAGGGAAGAGGAAGAACCAATGAGAGAGTAGCTGTTAGGTATTTGGAGGGGCACATGTGACACTAATTTCACGGCAGGAAGAAGAATTAACCGAAGTCTCAGCCACCCGCCGGGAAGCAGTATAGGTCCTGAACCAAAATTTTGGACTTGCATTCAGCTCACAAAAAACGAGTTGAAAAATGGAGCTCAGGGGCACAGCAATTCACAAACTGGCAGAGGAGTAAAGGACCGCTATCGTGCAAAAATCTGTTGAGGGAAGGCAACGAGGCGGATTTGAAAGCGAGGCAGAATAGGCGGAAACAGATTTCAAGAGGTACGTTGGAAGTGCCTTTAAAGCACAGGAATAGGGGCACAACTTTGACAATGATACACTTGGCCAAAAAGGGCGTATGAGTTTTCTCCTGAATATATTCAGGAGGAAACACATAGAACCTTTTTGGCCAGGCAATCAAACGGGCAATGCGAATCTGCACTACAAAGAAGCATCACTTCCCACCGGTCAAAAGGGACATCCGCAAAATGTGTAAAAACCAGAAAGGAAAGACAGGCGCTGGAAAACTGGGAGCCTTTTTATGATGATGTTCGGGACGTAAGTTGCCAACTGCCTCTCTGGAGGAGTGCATTGTGTTCCCTAAAAAAATAAACAACAGAGCTACAGAGCCAAGGGCATTTTCAGGCTAAGGAATATACCTTGGGAAAATTGAAAATCAATAAGCCAGAGCCACCCCAAAATTTAGGTTTGCACTGCTTAAAAGAGCCTCAACTTGTGTCCACCTTAAATATCCCAGGAAAGACAAAAGGGCTTTAAGAAATTGTGGAACTTACGTACGATGGAATATCCCTCAGCCATGAAATCAATGTCATAAGACCAGTAGCAGCTAAATGAGTGGATTCAGGTACGATGATTCTAAGTGAAATAAGTCACACAGAAAAAGAAACTTATCATAAGATATCACTTATGAAGATCCTGTAAACATGGCTACACATGAACTGAGTTAGGAAAGAGAAGAGAGTCTCACATTTAGAAAACACTCTTATGCCTGCTTAAGGGGGAAGGAGAGGTGGGGTGATGCATAAAACCAGAGGTTGATATAAGCACAGGTACCGTTCCAAAAACCAACTATGGAATAGACAAGACCTACACCTTCCTCAGTGAAAGGGACTCAAAAACCCATATTTCCCACAGAGGAATATATCTGACTAGTAAGAATCTTAAAACCTATGGATTGATATGTCTCTTTAAGGAATCAAGTGTGTCTAGACTGGCATAAACATGGCAGCGAGAATCAGCTCAAACCAACTATAAAAAGGAATTTCAAAAATAAAAAAAGGGAAATTCTTTAAAATTCCTTCAGGGTCTCTGATGAAACCTGGAATGACCCTATCTACAACGACAGCTGGATGTGGCATAAGGCTGGACACATGGGACTGAGAGGATTGGTGAGATTGGGTGAGCAAATGCAGACCCTTTAAAGCAATAATGCATGGCACACATTCCATGGGTCCCAACTCTCCAGGTTGAAGGGAATATTACTACAGCTATAACATGTACGGGAAACCTAGAGAATGGACACACTGTGAATACGAAAGGTCTCTAAAACTCAACAAATAGTCCCTCTCCTGGTGCTCCGGTATGACTTTCCAACTGCTTTACTATCAATCTCCCAACCTGGACAGACAGCACCTTTAACCTCCTGTTTCGCACAGGTTGCCAATTTAGCAGAGGATGAATGGGAAGAGGGACAACCAATGAGAGAGTAGCTGTAAGGCATTTGGATGGGCATATGTCACACTTATTTCCCTGGAGGAAGAAGAATTGTCCAAAGTCTCAGCCACCCACCGGGAACCAGTATAGGTCCTGAACAAAATTATTGGATTGCGTACAGCTCAGAAAAAACGAGTTAAAAAACGGCGCTCAGGGGCACAGCAATACACAAAGTGGCAGAGTAATAAAGGGCAACTATCGTCCAAAAATCTATTGAGGGAAGTCAACGAGGTGGACCTGATATCGAGGCAGAAGAGCCGGAAACAGATTTCAAGAGGTCCGTTGGAATCACATTTAAAGCACAAGAAGGGGGGCACAACTTCGACAATGATGCACTTGGCCAAAAAGGGCTTATGCATTTTCTCCTGAGTATATTCAGGAGAAAACGCATATGGCACTTTTGGCCAAGCAAGCAAGTGGGCAATGCAAGTCTGCACTACAAAGATGTATCACTTCCCACTGGTCAAAAGGGACATCCACACAATGGGTAAAAACCAGAAAGGCAAGACAGGCCCTGGAGGACAGGGAGCCTTGTTATGCTGATGGCCGGAATGTAAATTGCCATCTGCCTCTCTGGAGGTTTGCATGGTGTTCCCTAAAACAAGTAAACAACAGAGCTACAGAGCCAAGGACACTTCCAGTCTAGGGAATATACCTTGGGAAAACTGAAAATCAATATGACAGAGCCACCCCAAAATTGAGGGCTGCACTGCTTACAAGAACCTCAACTTCGGTACACCTTAAATATTCCAGGAAATATAAAAATGGTTCAAAAACCTGTGGTACTTACGTATGATGGAATATCCATCAGCCATGAAATCAATGTCATAAGACCAGTAGCAGCAAAATGAGTGGATTCAGGTACGATGATTCTAAGTGAAATAAGTCAAACAGAAAAAGAAACGTATCATAAAATATCACTTATGAAGATCCTGTAAACATGGCTACACATGAACTGAGTTAGGAAAGAGAACAGAGTCTCACATTTACAAAACACTCTTATGCCTGCTTAAGGGGGAAGGAGAGGTGGGGTGATGCATAAAACCAGAGTGTGATATAAGCACAGGTACCGTTCCAAAAACCAACTATGGAATAGAGAAGACCTACACCATCCGCAGTGAAAGGGACTCAAAACCCCATATTTCCCGCAGAGGAATATATCTGAGTAGTAAGAATCTTAAAACCTATGTATTGATATGTCTCCATAAGAGAATCAAGTGTTTCTAGACAGGCATAATCATGGCAGCGAAAATCAGCTCAAACCCACTATAAAAAGGAATTTCAAAAACAAAACAAAAAAACAGGGAAATTCTGTACAATTCCTTCAGGGTCTCTGATGAAACCTGGAATGACCCTATCTACAACGACAGCTGGATGTGGCATAAGGCTGGACACATGAGACTGAGAGGATTGGTGAGATTGGGTGAGCAAATGCAGACCCTTTAAAGCAATAATGCAAGGCACCCATTCCATGGGTCCCAACTCTCCAGGTTGAAGGGAATATTACTACAGCTATAACATGTACGGGAAACCTAGAGAATGGACACACTGTGAATACGAAAGGTCTCTAAAACTCAACGAATAGTCCCTCTCCTGGTGCTCCGCTTTGACTTTCCAACTGCTTTACTATCAATCTCCCAACCTGGAGAGACAGCACTTTAACCTCCTGTTTCGCACAGGTTACCCATTTCACAGACGATGAATGGGAGGAGGGAGAACCAATGAGAGAGTAGCTGTTAGGCATTTGGACGGGCATATGTCACTCTTATTTCCCGGGAGGAAGAAGAATTGACCAAAGTCTCAGCCACCCACCGGCAACAGGTATAGGTCCTAATCGAAAATATGGGACTTACGTTCAGCTCACAAAAAACGAGTTAAAAAATGGAGCTATAGGGCAGAGCAATTCACAACCTGGCATAGTAATAAAGGACAACTATCATCCAAAAATCTGTTGAGGGAAGGCAAACACGCGGACTTGAAAGTGAGGCAGAATAGCATGAAACAGATTTCAAGAGATATGTTGGAATCACCTTTAAAGCACAGGAAGAGGGGCACAATCTCGACAATGATGCACTTGGCCAAAAAGGGCGTATGCGTTTTCTCCTTAGTATATTCAGGAGAAAACACATACGCCCTTTTTGGTCAAGCAAGCAAGTGGGCAATGCAAGTATGCACTACAAAGAAGTATCACTTCCCACCGGTCCAAAGGGACGTTCACAAAAAGGGTAAAACCAGAAAGACAAGACAGGCCCTGGAGAACAGGGAGCCCTGTTATGCTGATGGGCGGGATGTAAACTGCCAACTGCCTCTCTGGAGGAGTGCATTGTGTTCCCTAAAACAAGTAAACAACAGAGCTACAGAGCCAACGACACTTCCAGTCTAGGGAATATACTTTGGTAAAATTGAAAATCAATAAGACAGAGCCACCCCAAAATTTAGGGCTGCACTGCTTACAAGAACCTCAACTTTGGTACACCTTAAATATCCCAGGAAATATAAAAATGGTTCAAAAAATTGTGGTACTTACGTACGATGGAATATCCCTCAGCAATGAAATCAATGTCATAAGACCAGTAGCAGGAAAATGAGTGGATTCAGGTACGATGATTCTAAGTGAAATAAGTCACACAGATAAAGAAACTTATCATAAGATATCACTTATGAAGATCCTGTAAACATGGGTACACATGAACTGAGTTAGGAAAGAGAACAGAGTCTCACATTTAGAAAAACCTCTTATGCCTGCTTAAGGGGGAAGGAGAGGTGGGGTGATGCATAAAACCAGAGTTTGATATAAGCACAGGTACTGTTCCAAAAACCAACTATGGAATAGACAAGACCTACACCTTCCTCAGTGAAAGGGACTCATAACCCCATATTTCCCATAGAGGAATATATGTGACCAGTAAGAATCTTAAAATCTATGTATTGATATGTCTTCTTAAGGGAATCAAGTGTTTCTAGACTGGCATAAACATGGCAGCGAGAATCAGCTCAAACCCACTATAAAAAGGAATTTCAAAAACAAAACATAAAAACAGGGAAATTCTTTACAATTCCTTCAGGGTCTCTGATGAAACCTGGAGTGACCCTATCTACAATGACAGCTGGATGTGTCATAAGGCTGGACACATGGGACTGAGAGGATTGGTGAGATTGGGTGAGCAAATGCAGACCCTTTAAAGCAATAATGCATGGCACCCATTCCATTGTTCCCAACTCTCCAGGTTGAAGGGGATATTACTATAGCTATAACATTTATGGGAAACCTAGAGAATGGACACACTGTGAATATGAAAGGTTTCTAAAAATCAACAAATTGTCCCTCTCCATGTGCTACAGTTTGACTTCCCAACTGCTTTACTATTAAGCTCCCAACTTGGGGTGACAGCCCCTTTAACCTCCTGGTTCGCACAGGTTGCCAATTTGGCAAAGGATGAAAGGGAAGTGGGAGAACCAATGAGAGAGTAGCTGTTACGCATTTGGACGGGCACATGTCACTCTTATTTCCCGGGAGGAAGAAGAATTAACCAAAGTCTCAGCCACCCACCGAAAACCAGTATAGGTTCTGAACCAAAATATTGGACTTGCGTTCAGCTCACAAAAAACGAGTTAAAAAATGGAGCTCAGGGGCACAGCAATTCACAAACTGGCAGAGTAACAAAGGGCAACTATCGTCGAAAAATCAGTTGAGGGATGGAAATGATGCGGACTTGAAAGTGAGGCAGAATAGCAGGAAACAGATTTCAAGAGGTACGTTGGAATTGCCTTTAAAGCACATGAAGAGGGGCACAATTTCGACTATGATGCACTTAGACAAAAAGAGTGTATGCGTTCAGGAGAAAACGCAACGCCCTTTTTGGCCAAGCAAGCAAGCGGGCAAAGCAAATCTGCACTACAAAGTAGTTTCACTTCCCACCGGACAAAAGGGACATCCGCAAAATGTCTAAAAATCAGAAAGGCAAGACAGGCCCTGGAGAACAGGGAGCCTTGTTTTGCTGATGGGCGGGATGTAAATTGCCAACTGCCTCTCTGGAGGAGTGCATTGTGTTCCCTAAAACAAGTAAACTACAGAGCTACAGAGCCAAGGGCACTTCCAGTCTAGGGAATATACATTTGGAAAACTGAAAATCAGTACGTCAGAGCCACCCCATATTTAGGGCTGCACTGCTTACAAGAACCTCAACTTGGGTACACCTTAAGTATCCCACTAAAGATAAATATGGTTCAAAAAATTTTGGTACTTTTGTACGATGGAATATCCCTCAGCCATGAAATCAATGTCATAAGACCAATAGCAGCAAAATGAGTGGATACAGGTACGATGATTCGAAGTGAAATTAGTCACACAGAAAAAGAAACTTATCATAAGATATCACTTATGAAGGTGCTGTAAACATGGCTACACATGAACGGAGTTAGGAAAGATTACAGAGTAACTAATCTTATCATAAGTTATCACTCATAGCGGGAATGTACACATGACTACACATGAACTGAATGACAAACACAACAGATTCACACATTTAGAAAACATCTTCTGCCTGCTTAATGGGAAAGCAGAGGTGGGGTGATGCATAAAACCACAGTTTTAAATTAGCACAGATACCGTTATATAATCCATGTATGTAATAGACAACACCTACTCCCGGCACAATGAACTGGACTCAACACCCCCTATTCATTGCAGAGGAATATGTCTGACTCTAAGTATTTTAAAACATATGTATTCTCATGTCTCCTTAAAGGAATCATGTGTGTGTATAACGGCATGAACACAGAACTGAAATTCAGTTGAACCCACTTATAAAAATAAATTTCAAAAGCAAAATGCAAAAACAGATAGAAAGTTTTAAAAACTACGTTCAGGGCCTGTGATGCAAGCTAGATTGACCACCTTTACACCCACAGCTGGATGAGACATAAGACTGGACACTTGGGGCTGACAAGATTGCTGAGGTTGTGTGAACAAAAGAACACCACTTAGAGCAATACTGTGTGCTATCCATTCTAGTGGTCCCAAATCTCCAGGTTTAAGGGAATCTTCCTACAGTTAAAACATGCATGGGAAACCCAGTGGATGGTACACTGTGTAATTGGGAAAATTTTCTAAAAGGTACCTCATTTTTCTTTTGTCGTGCTCGGCTTCGCCATTCCATCTGCATTACTCAAAATCTCCCCACTTGGAGTGTCAGCGCCTTTACCCTCCCGTTATGCACAGTTTGAAAATTGTGCAGAGGATGAACAGGAAGAGGGGAAATAAATGAGAGATTAGCTGTAGGTGTTTGGATGGGCACATGTCACTCTAGTTTCCCATCAGGAAGAAGAATTAACCAAAGGCTCAGCCTGAAGCCCCGGAACCAGACTAGGGCCTAAAGCCATCCTGCGGTATTGCAGCCAGCTCACAAATAGGCGAGTTGAAAAATGGAAATCAGGGGCACAACAATTCACAAACTTGCAGAATTATAAAGGACAACTATCATCCAGAAATATATTGAGGAAAGGCAGTGAAGAGGATTTGAATGCAAGGCAGAATTGAAGGAAACAGATTACAAGAGGTAGACAGGAGTCGTCTTTAAAGCACATGAAAAGCGACAGAATTTCGACAATGTTGCCCTTGGCTGAAAAGGGATTATATGTATTTTCTTGAATATATTCGGGAAAAAATGCATATGCCCTTTTTGGCTAAGCAAGCCCTCAGGCATTGAAAATCCACACTACATAGAAGTGTCCCTTACCTCCAGTCAAAAGGGCCATCCACAAATAGTGTAAAAACCACAAATGCAGGACAGGCCATGGAGAAAAGGGAGCCTGGTTACGCCGATGGACAGGATGTAAATTGCCAACAGCGTCTCTGGAGAACTGTATGTTGTTTTCTAAAACAGAGCTACAGAGCATAGCACACTTCCACTCATGGGCGTGTATTTTGAGAAAACTAAAAATCCACAACACACAGCCAGCCCAAACTTTAGGGCTGCTCTGTTGACAAGAACCTCGGCTTCGGTACACTTTATATATCCCAGTAAAGGAAAAAAAATGGATATAGATGTTGTGGTACTTATATACAATGGAATGTCACTCCGATATAAAATCAATGTCATAAGGCCAATAGCAGCATAATGAGTGGCTTTAGGTACGATGATGCTAAGTGAAATGAGCCACAAAGAAAAAGAAACTTATTGTAATATATCACTTATAGAGGAAATGTAAACATGGCTACACATGAACTGAATTTCAAAAGAGAACAGAGTTACACATTTAGAGAACACACTTATGCCTCCCTAACGGGAAAGGTGACATGGGGTGATGTGTAAAAGCAGAGTTTGAAATTAGCACAGATCCCATTCCATCTACCAAATATGTAATAGACAAGACCTACTCCTTTCTCAATGAACTGGACACAAAACACCCTATTCACTGAAGAGGAATATATCTGACTGGTAATAACCTTGAAACCTATGTATTTATATGTCTCCATAATGGAATCAAGTGTATGTAGATTGGCATAAACACAGATCAATGGAACAGGACAGAAAGCCCAGAGATAAACCTACATACCTATGTCTATCTCATCTATGAAAAAGGAGCTAAGGATATACAATGGAGAAAAGACAGTCTCTTCAGTAATTGGTGCTGGGAAAATTGGACCCCTACACATAAAGGAATGAAATTAGAACACTCCATAACACTATACACAAAAATAAACTCTAAATTGATTAGAGATCTAAATATAAGACCAGACACTATAAAACACTTAGAGGAAACCATAGGCTGAACACTCTATGACATAAATCACAGCAAGATCCTTTTTGACCCACCTCCTAGAGAAATGGAAATAAAAACAGAAATCAACAAATGGGACCTAATGAAACTTAAAAGCTTTTACACAGTACAGGAAAACATAAACAAGATGCAAAAACAACCCTCAGAATGGGAGAAAATATTTTCAAATGAAGCAATTGACAAAGGATTAATCTCCAAACTTTACAAGCACCGCATGTAGCTCAATATCACAAAAACAAACAACCCAATCTAAAAACGGGCAGAAGACCTAATAGACATTTCTCCAAAGAAGATATACAGATTACCAAAAAACACATGAAAGGATGCTGAACATCACTAATCATTAGAGAAATGCAAATCAAAACTACCGTGAGGTATCACCTCACAGCAATCAGAGTGGCAATCATCAAAAAAATCTACAAAACAATAAATGCTGGAGAGGCCTTTATTGGAGAAAAGGGAACACACTTGCACTGTGGGTGGGAATGTAAATTGATATGGGCACTAGGGAGAACAGTACGGAGGGTCCTTTAAATAACTAACAATAGAAGTACCATACGACACAACAATCCAACTACTGGGCATTTGCCTTGCGAAAACCATAATTCAAAAAGAGTTATGTACAAAAATGTTCATTGCAGCTCTATTTGCATTAGCCAGAACATGGAAGCAACCTAAGTGTCCATCGACAGATGAATGGATAAAGAAGATCTGGCACATATATACAATCAAATATTACTCAACCATAAAAAGAAGCAAAACTGAGTTATTTGTACTGAGGTGGATGGACTTAGAATCTGTCCTACACAGTGAAGTAAGTCAGAAAGGGAAAAACAAATACTGTATGTTAACAGAGATATATGGAATCTAATGAAGAAAAAAAAAAGATTTTGAAGAACCTAGTGGCAGGACAGGATTAAGGACACAGACATAGAGAAAGGACTTGAGGACACCGGAAGGGGGATGGGTAAGCTGGGACGAAGTGAGAGAGTGCCATGGACATAAATACATTACCAAATGTAACACCGATAGCTACTGAGAATCAGCCACATAGAACAGGGAGATCAGCTCGGTGCTTTGTGACCACATAAAGGGGTGGGATATGGAGTGTGGGAGGGAGATGCAAGAGGGAGGGTATCTGGTGATATTTGTATATGTATAGCTGATTAACTTTTTTATACAGCAGAAACGAACACTCCATTGTAAAGCAATTATACTTCAATAAACGTGTAAAAGGAAAAAAAAAAAAGCCCAAGGATAAACCTACACACTTATGGTCAACTAATCTATGACAAAGGAGGCAAGACTATACAATGGAGATAAGACAGTCTCTTCAATCATTGGTGCTGGGAAATATGGAGAACTACATGTAAAAGAATGAAATTAGAACACTCCCCAACACCATACATAAAAATATATTCAAAATGAATTAGAGACTTTAATGTAAGACCAGACAGTATAAAACTCTGAGAGGAAAACTTACGAAGGATACTCTGACGTAAATCACAGCAAGATCTCTTTTGATCCACCTCCTATAGTAATGAAATAGAAAAGAAAACTAAACAGATGGGACCTAATGAAACGTAAAAGCTTTTGCAAAGCAAAGGAAACTACAAACAAGACGAAAAGACAACCCTCAGAATGGCAGAAAATATTTGCAAACGAATCAATGGACAAATGATTAATCTCCAATATATATAAACAGCTCATGCAGCTCAACAGTAATAAAACAAACAACCCAATACAAAAATGGAAGATCTAAATAGACATTTCTTCCAAGAAGACATAGAGATGGCCAGTACGCACATGAAAATCTGCTGAACATCACTAATTATTAGAGAAATGGAAATCGAAACTACAATGAGGTATCATGTCACACCTGTTAGAATGGGCATCATCAGAAAATCTACAAACAACAAATGCTGGAGAGGGTGTGGAGAAAAGGAACCTTCTTCAACTATTGTTGGGAATGTAAATCGATACAGTCTCTATGGAGAACAGTATGGAGGTTCCTTAAAAAAGTAAAAATAGAATTACCATATAAACCAGCAATCCCAGTACTGGTCATATACCCAGAGAAAACCATAAATCAAAAAGACACATTCACCACAATGTTCACTGCAGCACTATTTACAATAGACAGGTAATGAAAGCAACCTAATTGCCCACAGACAGACGAATGGATAAAGACGTGGTACATATATACAACGGAATATTACTCAGCCATACATAGGAATGAAATTGGGTCATTTGTAGAGACCTCGATGGATCTAGAGACTGTCATACAGAGTGAAGTAAGTCAGAAAGAGAAAAACAAATATTGTATATTAATGCATATATGTGGAACCTAGAAAAATGGTACAGATGAAACAGTTTGCAAGGCAGAGATAGAGACAGATGTAGAGAACAAACATATGGACACCAAGGAGGGAACGCCATGTGAGGGTGGTGGTGGGATGGATTGGGAGACTGTGATTCACATGTGCACACTTATATGTATAAAATACGTATCCAATAAGAACCTGCTGTATAAAAGAAATAAATTTAAAAAAAATAAAAATAAATAAATAACATTTAATAAAATAAAACAGAAAAAAAGTTTTTCCCTTCACCTAGACGTCTTTATATTAATCCATTATTTCCATGTTTATATCTCCAACTTAAAAAAAAAAGAGGAATGAATAAAATCTAACTTGAACCAAAAAGAAAAAAAGAAAGAAAAAAAAACAGAACTCACCAGTTATACAGAGGAAAATCGTATCAGGGCATTTGCTCCAGTGGTAAAAAATTCTTAAGTTGGTCAGAGGTGGGAAATCGTCTCCCATGCCGTCAGCAGCGCTCTCCCCCACAAGGAGCATCCTCATTGCAAAGCTGGGGGACTTTGTTGAGGCGTCTGTGAGTAAATGTGAGCTGAGCCCCAGTCCTGCTGCAGCTGAACTCTTCCCACCCTTTCCAGGTAAAACACCTGAATATGTACAAGCACTTGCAAGCCTACAGGAAGGGCTGTGGAGCCACACTAGCGAGAGCACGCAGGCCGACTTGGTGCCTGCAGGCCAGCCAGGAGGGTCCTGGCCCCAGATGCTCTTCTGGAATCTTTTCATTTCCCTGCCTGAGATACCCCTCCTGCCACAGCCCACACTGCTTTTTTACTTCCTCACCTCTGCCTGGGGAGAAATTCCAGTGGCAGGTATGGGTGACACATCCTCTTCTTTAGCAGGTGGCAGCCTGGCAACTCCTGCAGAAAGCCCAGCAGAGCCCCACTCACACTGGGCCACCCACAAAGCCACGGCCCGTCCCTCCCTCCCACCACACCAGCACCGAAACTGCTGATGGGGCAGAGAATATGGCGTCAGTCACAGCTACAGGGGCTCTTGCTGACTGGAGAGGTGTTTATATTGACCTCAACCCAGGCACACCTGTGGGGGGGGTTGGCAGGCAGTGTCAGGCTGCCCAAATCAGCCAATCCTCACCCCTCAGGGGCTCACAGTTGCAGAAAATGAACCTTGCTAAACGGGTCAGTCCCAAGGAACAGGTGTGGGCCTTGAGAGTTAGGATAGACAAGGGGCTGCAGCTGCGGCTTGTTTTCTTATCATTTTATCTGGTCCATGAGTGGAAAACAACTTCAAGAAGACACTATCCTAATGAGAGGAACCCAGGAGTCAGGGAGAGGAGTGATGGTGGGTGGAGACAGAGGCCTGGAGCCCTGGCTGCAGTGGAAGTGTCTGGAAGACCAGGCAGAGAGAGGCTGCACAGAGTGATAGCCAGGGTCACAGACCTGTCAGAGCTGCTGTTTGTTAGTTCAAGTCCTGCTCTGAGGTGTTCTGTGTCAGCTGTGAGTGACAGGTGAGCTGGGGGTTCTCTGCAAGGTGGGCTATGTGCACAGTTCCTGTGTGTCCAGCCCTGCTGGGGTACCTGCCCAGGGGAGCTCCGTATCCTGGGAGGGGCCTGACTATGAGAGCCCCATGGGCTGCTGGGTAGCTTCAGAGGAGATCTCCATACCCTGGGAAGGACTTGAATACGAGAGCCCCGTGGGCTGTGGGGTGCGGGATGCAGCCCAGGTGAGCTCCATATCCTGGGATTGGCCTAACCACGAGAACCCCATGGGCTGCTGGAGACCTGGGAAAGGACATCAGGACAGTCAGTGAAGCCACCGAGGATATACATCCAGTAGCTCCTATTTCCTACACCCTGCTGCTCATTCTACCATCCACCAGGCCTTGGCATTCTGTATTACACTTCAATGATGCCTTCTTCTGTATTCCATTCATCTCAGAGTCACAAGAATTTTTGGCTTGTGTGTGGCAGGACACAACATGCAACACAAGCAATAATGCTGGGCCGTCCTGCCCCAATGGTTCAAAAATCCCCACACCATCATTGGGGATATGTCCTCTAAAAACCTAAACGTTCTACCTCTGTTAAAGGGAACCCTCCTTCAATATGCAGATGACATTCTGATTGCCAGGCCTACTAAAGACGCCTCGGAACTACCTAGCCAAGAAAGGATAGAAGGTGTCCACGAAAAAGGCTCAAATATCACAGGCTCAGGTGACTTGCCTGGGCTTCATTCTCACAGATATTTGGAGAAACGCATCCCAGGATAGGGAAGAAGCCATTTGCAGCCTTACCTCTTCTAAAACTAGAAGACAGCTTAAGGGTTCCTGGGGAGGCCAAGGTTTTCTGCATCTGGATCCCTAACTACAGTCTAATAGCTGGGCCTCTACCTGAAACACTGACACGAAAAGATGATGATCCTTTTGAAGAGAATCCAGAAGCGGCCTTTCAAGAATGGAAAGAGCAGTCAATTCAGATCCTTGCCCAGGAACTCGCTAATTTAGCTAAACCCTTTGACCTTTACATACCCGGTCAAAGGTTAATCGCCCTTGGAGACTTAGTACAAAAACTGGGACCACTTGAAATGGAGCAACACAAGAATGCCCTTCAGGTATGATAAACTATGGTCACCAAGGGCTTTGCCCACCGACACATCAGGCCAGGATACTGGGGTATCTAAAAAGCTGGAAATCAGCAGCCCACAAGGCCAGCTCCCTCCTAAGGGAATAGGACCCCACGTGGTGATCCTAACCACCCACCATGTCCTGAAGTTGCAGGGGTTGCTCTGTGGACACACTGACCTCGAGTGAGGAGGCCCTCCAACTCCAACCTCCAGAGAGACAAATGGGGGCAACAGGCCCCCAAGATGACTCGTGTGACCATCACTTGACCAGGAGTTTCTCTCAGAAAACAACAAGACTGTGCCCCGAAAGAGCAGACTACTGCTTGCAGGACTTACTGCACCCAGAGGGGAGCTAATAAGCTTGGCAGGGAAAACGTATATCACGCTTTCACCATAGAAAACCCTACAGACACCGCGGTGATGGTGGCCAATATGACCGGCTGGACTGCTGGCTACTTCTAAAGGCCGTTGACTCAGTGGACGTCATGGTCCTGGATCACCACTGACCCTGGACTGTCTGGGAGTTGCGCAGGCAGGGCTCTGACACATGGTGCTGTTTGTACATTAATTCAGGGACCTAATTAAAGAAAGCACAGACTACTGGTCAGGGCATCTAGGCTGGCAAAAAAACGTCAGCCTAATGTCACCGAACAAATGTGGGGTGGGGTGAAACCTGCCACCACAGCATCTCTGCGCATCTCTTTCCTTGACCCTTAAAGGTCATTAGAATATATAACACTTCCAATGCTGGTGCTCAGGCGGACGAGAAGTGAGGCAGGAGGCTTTGGGACAATCAACATCACCTGGAGGCTGGTGGGGAGACGTTTTGCCCCTCCCCCCATGTATCAGGGCTGCCACCACAGCATGAAGCAGTTACAAAATAGGGGTCTGCACCCTCAACACCCCAAGAATGAGGAACGGAACAAAATGCAGAGGAGGTGTTCGTCTCTGGCAACGTTCATTAAAAATTCATGGGAGATAAAAAGAGAATCTGGGCAATAAAATAAAGTCTAACCTGTTTTTCCTTTGTGCTTTGTCTAATTTCACGTGCTCCTATGGTTCCGCATGCAGAGGTCCCACACCCAGCACTTCAGACACCATTTCGTAGTGCAGAATGGCTGGGTCGACACCTCAGCTAGCGGAGTCCCATGCAGACTCCACAGCATAGAGCCTGAGCTGCAGCCAACCCAGCCTTCGAGAGCTCCATCCCCTAACTCCCACTGACGCTGCCGGGATCCCTACACAGTAGCCCAGCCCATAGCCCGTGGGGGAGTGCACGCTCTCACCTCTCCATTCGGTTTTCAAAATAATGTTTCTTTTGCTTCTGAACCAAACTCAGTCTTGATCTGTTGGCTCCAATGACACTGGGCTCGTGGACTCCTGTTGGGGTCCACTCTGGAGGATCAGTAACAGAAATTGAGAACATTGTAACTTCAATGAACAGATGTGTGAGCCAAACTGTAGTTAACATAGAGCAGTGTATAATGCTCGGGTATAATAAGATTATTCTAAGACTTATATTTGATAATTCCATCACTTTACTATAGGCAAGTTCAGTGAAGACGTCTGTCTTATTTGTCAGGTCAACATTAGAGAAATGAAGTGATTTATTTCCATGGTTGTACATCGAATACTCTTGGCTGAAGCTTCAATCTTGTTTTGAATGCTTTTCCATTGAAAAGATACCTCTCTTTCAGCTCCCCCATGCCTGAGAAGTATAAAATCTTATAATTTATTATTACCAAAGGGGAAAGGTAGGAAAAGGGATAAATTAACAGTTTGGGATTAACACATACACACTGCTATGTATAAAATAGATCATCAACAAGGAACTACTGTATAGCACAGGGAACTACACTGAATATTTTGCAATAACCTATAAGGGGAAATAATCTGAAAACGAATCGATATATTTATTGACATCATCTATCAATGACAGATAAAATGTAACCTAAGCAAGGCCGATGGTGAGCGCTTCTGAACCTGAAGATTTCAATCATCTAAAATTTGGGCTCTGCCTATTTCCCAAGGCCCTTAATGGACATACGTGTAGCCGTAGCTTAAAAATTCCCCAGTTTGGGGTTCGGGGAGGCACTGATTTGGAAAAATCCCTGGTGTTCTCCTTCCATGCACGGGACCCTTCCTACAGCTAAAACATGCCTGTCACACCTAGAGGATGGTACACCGTTTGATCGGAAAGAGTTTGGAAAAGGCACCTCATCTCCTCATTGCCTGGTGCTCGGGTTCACCCCTCCAGCATATTTCCTAACAATCTCCTCACATGGGGATATCAGCACCGTCAACATCCTGTTGCACACAGTTTGGAATTTGTCCAGAGGATGAAGCGGAAGGATGAGAAAAATTTAGAGACAAGTCTTAGTTGTTTGGACAGGCACATGCCACTCTAATTTCCAATCTGGAAGACAAATTCATCAAAGGCTAGAATTGCCCACGGAAACAGAATTGGTCTAGAGGTAATCCCGCTGTTTTGTGTCCAGTTTCCAAAAACACAAGTTGAAAAATGGAACTCAGGGGCACTAAAATTCATGAAACTGCAGAGTTGAAAATATCTATCGTCGAAAAATGTCTTGAGGTAAGTCACAGAAAAGGAGTTGTAAGCAAGGGAGAGTGGCAGGAAACAGATTTGAAGAGGTAGAAAGGACTCCCCATTAAAGCACAAGAAAAGGGGCTGAACATCGCCAATGATGCAGTTGGCCCAGAAAGGCGTATGCATTTTTTTCTGAATATATTCAACTAAAGGCCATACACACTTTTTATCCAACCAAACAGGTGGGCACTGGAAATCAATACTACAAAATATATCACTTCACATCAGTCAGAAGGGTCATCCACATAAAGTGTAAACACCAGAAATGCAGGACAGGGTGAGGAGAAAAGGGAGCCCTGTGAGGCTGATAGTGGAAATATAATGAGCCAACGGCCACTCTGGAGAAGTGTATTGTGTTTGCTAAAACATCTGAAAACTGAGCTACAGAGCATAGGGCACTTGCACTCATGGGCATATACCTTGGGAAAAACAAAAAAATGACAGAAAACAGGCACTCCAACGTTTACCACCTCTCTGTTAAAAAGGGCCTCCACTTGGATATAACCTAAATGTCCCTGGAAGGATAAAATGGATAAAAGAGATGGGGTACTTATGTAGAGTGGAATATTACTCATCCAGAAATCAATGAAATAAGGCCAGTTGGAACAACTCTGGAGGAGTTACATACGATCATTCTAAGTGACACATGTCAGAAAGAAAAAGACACATATCATAAGATGTCACTTAAAGGTGGAATCAAAAATGGCTACACATGAAATAAACTACAAAACAGAAACATAGTCAAATATGTAGAAAATAGACATAAGGCTGCTAAATGGGAAAGGTGGGGAATGGTGAGGTATTATCCAGGAAGTTGAAATTAGCAAAGATACCATTCCAAGTACCAAATTGAATAACTGGCAAGGCCTACACGGTACCTCAAAGAACTGCATTCAGTCCACTCAAGTCACTGGAAAATAACACATATGACTCGTAGGAATCTGAGAAAGAATTTATTGTTGTCACACAGTACATGAATCAAGTGGATGTACAGCAGCAAAAAACAGAGCTTTGAAAATCAGCTGTAACCAATATAAAAATAAATTTAAAAATATTTATAAAAACAGTGAGACAGACAAAAATTCTTGCAACTTTTGTTGAAGGGCTACGATGTAACATGGATTGAACACATGTAGACCCACAGCAGGATGATATATAAGGCTGGAAGCTATGCACGCTGAGAGATGTGAGAGAGGCTGGGTGAGGAAATGCAGACCTTTTAAACTAATACTGCCTGGTACCCATTCCATGGGTCCCAAATCGGCAGGTTCAAGGGAATCTTCTGACAGTGAAAACATGCCTGGGAAACCGAGATGAATGTTCACCGTGTGCTCAGGAAAGGTGTCTAAAATGCACCTCATTTTTGATCTCCTGGTGCTGGGGTTCGCCATTCCAGCCACATTACTAACAATCTCCCCACTTGGAGAATCAGCACCTTTAACCTCCTGTTTCACACAGTTTGCAATTTTTGAAGAGGATAAATGGGAAGAGGAGGAACCAGTGAGTGATTAGCTGTAGGAGTTTTGACAGGCAAATGTCACTCTAATATCCCTTTAGGAAGAAGAATTAACCAAAGGCTCAGCCTGCCTCCCCAGAACCAGAATAGGGCCGGAATCAATCCAATGGTTTGGCGGCCAGCTCACAAAAAAAGCGAGTTGCAAAATGGAGCTCAGGAGCAGACAATTCAAAGACCTGCAAAGATATAAATGATAACCAACGTCCAAAAATATATTCAGGTAAGGCAACGAAGAGGTTCTGAATGAGAGGCAGAATTGCAGGAAACATTTTTCAAAAGGTAGATTGTACTCACATTTAAAGCATATGAAAAGCAGCAGAATTTCTAAAATGATGCAGTTGGGCAAATGGTGAATGCGTTTTTTTCGTGAATATCTTCAGGAAAAAAAACACAAACAGAGTTTTTGGCCAACCAAGCAAGAGGGAAATGCAAATCCGCACAATAAAGAAGTCTCAATTTCCACTGCTCAGAAAGGCCATCCAAAAAATGTGTACAAATCAAAAATGCAGGAGAGGCCATGAAAAACAGGGAGACTAGTCACGCTGATGGGTGGGGTATAAATATCCAAGAGCTACTCTGAAGAAGTGTATGCTGTTTCCTAAAACATCTAAAATACAAAGCCCCCGAGCAAAGGGGACTTCAACTCATGGACATATAACTTGGGAAGACTAAATATCAACAAGACACAGGCACCCCAAAGTTTAGGGCTGCTCTGCATACAAGAACCTCAACTTCGGTACACCTAAAGTATCCCAGGAAAAAGAGAAATGCATAAAGAACTTGTGGTAATTTTGTACAATGGAATATCACTCAGACGTGAAATCAATGTCATAAGGCCAGTAGCAGCATAATGAGAGGATTTAGGTATGATGATTCTAAGGGAAATTAGTCACACAGAAAAAGAATCTTATCATAAGATATCACTTACAGAGGGAATGTCAACATCACAACACATGAACTGAATTAGGAAAGAGAGCAGCGTCTCACATTTAGAAAACACTCTTATGCCTCCTTAAGGGGAAAGGAGAGGTGGGGTGATGCATAAAACCAGAGTTTGATATTAGCACAGGTACCATTCCATAAACCAAATACAGAATAGACAAGACCTACACCTTCCTCAGTGAACGGGACTCAAAACCCCTATTCCCCACAGAGGAATATATCTGATTAGTAAGAATCTTAAAACCTATGTACTGATATGCCTCTGTAAGGGAATCAAGTGTGTCTAGACCGGCATAAACACGTCAGGGAAAATCAGCTCAACCCCATTATAAAAATGAATTTCAAAAACAAAACAAAAAACAGCGAAATTCTTACACAATTCCTTCAGGGGTTCTGATGAAACCTAGAATGACCCTATCTGCAAAGACAGCTGGATGAGACATAAGGCTGGACACTTGGGACTGAGAGGACTGGTGAGATTGGGAGAGAAAATGCAGACCCTTTAAAGTAGTAATGCATGCCACCATTCCATGGGTCCCAAATTTCCAGGTAGAAGGGAATATCACTACAGTTATAACATGTATGGGAAACCTAGAGAATGGACACCCTGTGATGGCGAAAGGTTTCTGAAAGTCTCCTACTTTTTCCTCTCCTTGTGCTACACTTTGGCATTCCAACTACTTTACTATCAATCTCCCAACTTAGGAGAGTCATCCCCTATAACCTCCTGGTTCGCACAGTTTGCTAATTGTGCAGAGGATGAAAGGGAAGAGGGAGAACCAATCAGAGAGTAGATGTAGGCCTTTGGACGGACACATGTCACTCTAAATTCCCGTCAGGAAGAAGAATTAACCAAAGCCTCAGCCACCCACAGGGAACCAGTATAGCCACCCCTGGAACCAGTATAGTTCCTGAAGCAAAATTGTGGATTTGCGGTCAGCTCCCAAAAATGGGATTTGAAAATTGGAGCTCAGGGGCAAAGCAAATCAAAAACCTGCAGAGTTATAAAGGACTACTCTGTTCCAAAAATCTGTTGAGGACAGGCAACAAAGCGGACTTGAAAATGAGGCGGAATTGCACAAAACATATATCAAGAGGTAAATTGGAATCGCCTTTAAAGCACAGGAAAGGCATCACAACTTCGAGAATGATGCACTTGGCCAAAAACAGCATATGAATTTTCTCCTGAATATATTCAGGAGAAAAGGCATAGGCCCTTTTTGGCCAATCAAGCAAGTGCGCAATGCAAATCCACACTACAAAGAATTGTCACTTCCCACCGGTCAAAAATGACATCCGAAAATCTGTAAAAACCAGAAAGGCAAGATAGAGATGACAAGGGCATAAAGCAATATGATCCCAAGGGTCATGGAGGATTGTGATGACAAGCGCATGGAGCATTGTGATGACAAGATTATGTATCATTTTGCTGTCAAAGGCATTGTGATGACAAGGTTCATGGAGCACTGTGATGACAAGCGTCATGGAGCATTGTGATTACAGGGTTCATGGAGCATTGGGATGACAACGGCATGGAGCATTTTGATGACAAGATTCCCGGATCATTGTGTTGTCAGGGTTCAAGGAGTGTTGTGATGACAGTGGTCATGGCGCATTTTGATGACAGAGGTCATGGAGCATTGTGATGAGAACGTCATGGAGCATTGGGCTGAAAATGTTAATGGAGTATTGTGATGACAGGGGTCAAGGAGCATTGTGAAGACAAGGTACTGGAGCATTGTGATGAGAAGACCATGGAGCCATGTGATGACAAGTCTCATGGAGCATTCTGATGAAAAGGGTCATGGAGCATTGTGATTACAGGGGTCTTGGAGCATTGTGATGACAAGGGCATGGAACATTGGGATGAGAATGTCATGGAGTGTTCTGATGACATGCATCATGGAGCTTCGTGATGACAAGGGCATGGAACATTGTGATTACAGGGCTCTTGGAGCATTGTGATGACAAGGGCAGTGAACAATGGGATGAGAATGTCATGGAGCGTTCTGATGACATGCATCATGGAGCTTTGTGATGCCAAGGGCATGGAGCATTGTGATTACAGGGGTCTTGGAGCACTGTGAGGGAAAGGGCATGTAACATTGTGATGAAAAAGGCATGGAGCCTTGTCATGACAGGGTTCAAGGAGCATACTGATGACAAGTGTCAGGGACCATTGTGATGACAAGGGTATTGAGCACTGTGATGACAAATGTCATGGAGCATTGTGATTAGAAGACCATGGATACTTGTGATGACGAGCGTTATGGGGCGTTGTGATGATAGGTGTTATGGAATATTGTGATCACAAGGATTTGGAGCATTGTGATGACAGAGGTCATAGAGCATTTTGATTTCATTGTGATGACAATAGCATGAACCATTATGATGATGCACATTTTGTGCATTGTGATGACAGCGTTCATGGAGCATTGTGATGAAAAGGGGCATGAAGCATTATGATTACAGGAGTCTTGGATCATTGTGATGAAAAGGGCATGGAACATTGGTCTGAAATGTTTCATGGATTATTGTGATGAGAGGGGGCAAGGAGAATTGTGATAACAATGGCACGGAACACTGTGATACATGGTTCATGGAGGATTGTAATCAGAAGCGCATGGAGCATTGTGAGAAGAATGGCATCGAGCATTGTGATGAAATGCATCATGGATCCTGTGATGACAAGGGCTTGGAACAATGTGATGAGAGGTTTTTGGAGCATTGTGATGACAATGGCATGGAGCATTGTGATGCCAAGGGTCATGAAGTTTTGTGATGACAAAGGTCATGGAGCATTTTGATTACAAGGGTGTGGTGCATTCTCTTGTGATGGGCAGGGAGCATTGTGATGAAAGGGTCATGGAGCAATGTGATGAAAAGTGTCATGGAACATTTTGATGACGGGTTATGGAACATTGTGATGTCAGGAGTCATGGAACATTTTCATGACGGTGTTGTGGACCATTGTGATGACAGGGGAGTGGGTGTATTGTGAAGACTAGTGAGGGAAGATTTTGATATCATTCGTGAGAGAGCATTTTGATAAGAAGTGCATGGAGCATTGTGATGACAAGTTTTATGGAGCATTGTGATGAAAGATTGTGGAGCACTGTGATGACAAGCACATGGTGCATTGTGATGACATGGGTCATGGAGCACTGTGCTGACAAAGGCATAGAGCAATGTGATGACAAGGGTCACCGAGCATTGTGATGAAAATTTCATGGAGCATTTTGGTGACAAATGTCACAGAGCCTTGTGATGACGAGGGCATGGACCATTGTGATGACAAAGGTCATGAAGCATTGTGATGACTGGAGTCACGGAGCATTGTGATGACAGGGGTCATAGAGCTTTGTGATGAAAAGGCAATGAGCATTGTGATGACAGGGGCATGGAGCATTGGCCTGTCATGTTTCATGGATTATTGTGATGACAGTGCACATGGTGCAATGTGATGACAAAGGCATGGAGCATTGTGATGAGAAGGTCATGGAGTATTTTGAAGACAGTTCTCAGGGAGCATTGTGATGACATATGTCATGGTCCATTGCGATGACAATGGAATGGAATATTGTGATGCCAAGTGTCATGGAAGATTGTGATGACAAATGTAATGGAGCATTTTGATGACAAGGGCTTGGAGCATTGTGATGACAATGGACATGGAGCATTGTGATGACAAGGGCATGGAGCATTGTGATGACAAGGGCCATTGAGAATTTTGATGACAAGTTCATGAAGCATTGTGATGAGAAGCACATGGAGCTTCCTATGACAGGGGTCATGGAGCATTGCGATGAAAAATGCATACAGAGTTTTGATGACAAATCATGTAACACGGTGATGAGAAGTGTCATGGAGCATAGTGATGCCAAGAACGAGGAGAAATGTGATGACAGGGGACATGGAGCATTGTGATGACCAGGGCATGGAGCATTGTGATGGCAAGACCGTGGAGCTTTGTGATGAGATGACCATGGATAATTGTGATGACGAGCGTCATGGAGCACTGTAATGACAAGGGGAATAGAGCATTGTGATGAGAGTGGCCATGGAGCATTGTGATGACAAGGGTCATGGAGCATTTTGATGACAAGGGCATGGAACATTGTGTGGAGAAGGACATGGAACATTCTGATGACATGTGTCATGGAGTTTTGTGATGACAAGGGCATGGAGCATTGTGCTTACAGGAGTCTTGGAGCATTGTGATGACAAGTGTCATGGAGCCTTGTGAAGACAAGGCCGTGGAACATTGTGATGGCAGTGGTAATGGAGCATTGTTATGACAGGGGTAATGGAGCATTGTGATGACAAGGGCATGAAGCAATGTGATTCCAAGGTTCATGGAGGATTGTGATGACAATGGAAATGGAGTATTTTGATGACAAGCGCATAGAGCTTTGTAATGGAAAGGTCATGTAGCATTTTGCTGACAAAGTCATGGAGCATTGTGATGACAGGTGTCATGGAGCACTGTGATGACAAACGTCACGGAGCATTGTGAATTCAGGGGTCATAGAGCATTGGGATGACAAGGGCATGGATCATTGTGATGACAAGTGTCATGGAGCAGTGGGGTGAAAATGTTCATGGAGTATTGTGATGACAGGGGTCATGGAGCTTTGTGATGACAGAGGTCAAGGAGAATTTTGATTTCATTGTGCTGACAATAGCCAGAAGCAATATCATGTTGGGCATGATGCATTGTGATGACAGGGTTCATGGAGCATGGAGATGAATAGGGGCATGGAGCATTGTGATTACAGGGGTCTTGAAGCACTGGGATTACAGGGGCATGGAGCATTTAATGAGAAGTCCATGGAACATTCTGATGACATGTGTCATGGTGCTTTGTGATGACAAGGGCATGGAGCATTGTGATTATAGGGGTCTTGGAGCATTGTGATGACAAGTGTCATGGAGCCTTGTGATGACAAGTCCATGGAACATCGTGATGGATGGGGTCATGGAGCACTGTTATGACAGGGGTAATGGAGCATTGTGATGAGAAGGTCATGGAGCATTGTGATTACAAGATTTATGGAGCATTGCAATGAGAAAATTGTGGACCGTTGTGATGAAAAGTGCGTGGCAAATTGTGATGAAAAGGGTCATGGAGCATTTTTTTGACAAAGGCATGGAGCATTGTGATGACAAGGGTCACGGAGCATTGTGATGAAATGTTCATGGAGCATTGTGGTTACAAACGACACAGAGCCTTGTGATGACGCGGGCATGGAGCATTGTGATGACAAATGTTATGAAGCATTGTGATGACTGGAGTCACGGAGCATTGTGATGACAGGGGTCATGGAGCATTGTGATGACAAGGGCATGGAGCATTGTGATGAAAGGGGCATGGAGCATTCGTCTGACAAGTTTCATAGATTATTGTGATGACAGTGGACATGGTGCATTGTGATGACAAGGACATGGATCATTGTGATGAGAAGGTCATGGAGTACTGTGAAGACAGTTTTCAGGGAGCATTGTGATGACATATGTCATGGTCCATTGCGATGACAATAGCAGGGAGCCTTGTGATGCCAAATGTAATGGAGGATTGTGTTGACAAATATAATGGAGCACTGTGATGACTAGGGCTTGGACCATTATGATGACAAGGGCCATTGAGAATTTTCAGGACAAGGTCGTGAAGCATTGTGATGACAACGTCCTGGAGCATTGTGTTGAGAAAAACATGGAGCCTTGTGATGACAAATCTCATGGAGCATACTGATGAAAATGGACATGGACCATTGTGATTACAGGCGTCTTGGAACATTGTGATGACATGTGCATGGAGCATTGTGAGGAGAAGGCCAAGAGCATTCTGAAGACATGCGTCATTTAGCTTTGTGATGACAAGGGCATGGAGCATTGTGATTACAGGGGTCTTGGAGCATTGTGATGAAAAAGCATGGAGCCTTGTCATGACAGGGTTCAAGGAGCATACAGACAACAAGTGTCAGGGAGCATTTTGATGACAAGTGTATTGAGCATCGTGATGACAATGGTCATGGAGCATTGTGATGAGAAGTCCATGGATAACTGTGATGACGAGCATCATGGAGCATTGTGATGACAAGCGTTTTGGAATATTGTGATCATAAGCGTTTGGAGCATTGTTATGACAGAGGTCATGGAGCATTTTGATTTCATTGTGATGACAATAGCATGAAGTATTATGATGATGGTCATGGTGCATTGTGATGACAGGGTTCATGAATCATTGAGATGAAAATGGGCATGGATCATTGTGGTTACAGGGTTCTTGGAACATTGTGATGAGAAGGGTCATGGAGCCTTGTGATGACAAGGCCATGGAATATCGTGATGGCAGGGGTCATGGATCATGGGTATGACAGGGATATTGGAGCATTGTGATGGCAAGGCAAGGAGCATTGTGATGAGAAGGCCATGGAGCATTCTGATGATATGTGTCATGGAGGTTTGTGATGACAAGGACATGAAGCAATGTGATGAGAACCTTAATGGAGCATCGTGATGACAATGACATGGAGCATTTTGATGACAAGTGTGTTGTGCATTGTGATGAGAAGGGTAGGAAGCATTGTGATGACAGTGTCATGGAGCAATTTGATGAAAAGTGTCATGGAACATTTTGATGACAGTGGTTATGGAACATTGTGATGCCAGGGGTCATCGAACATTGTGATGATAAGTGCATGTAGCACTGTGATGACAGGAGTCATGGCACATTTTGATGACAGGGGTGAGGGAATATTGTGACGAATTGTGATGTAACATTGTGATATCAGTGGTGAGAGAGCATTTTGGTGAGAAGTCCATGGAGCATTGTGATGACAAGTTTCATGGAGCATTGTGATGTCAAGATTGGGGAGCACTGTGATGACAAGCGCATGGTGCATTGGGATGACATGCGTCGAGGAGCATTGTGCTGACAAGTGCATGGAGAATTGTGATGACAAGGGTCATGGAGCATTGTGCTGAGAAAGGCATAGAGCATTGTGATGACAAGGGTCAAATAGCATTGTGATGAAAAGTTCATTGAGCATTGTGGTTAAAATGGTCAGAGAGACTGTTGATGACGAGGTCATGGACCATTTTGATGACAAAGGACATGAAGCATCGTGATAACAAGGGCATGGAGTATTGTGATGACAAGGGCATGGAGCATTGGTCTAATAATTTTCATGGATTATTGCGATCACAGTTGGAATGGCGCATTGTGATGACCAGGGCATGGAGCATTGTGATGACCAGGTCATGCAGTATTGTGAAGACAGGTGTCAGGGAGCATTGTGATAACATATGTAATGACCCATTGTGATGACAATGGCATGGAGCATTGTGATGCCAAGAGTCATGGAGGATTCTGATGACAAAGGTAATGGAGCATTGTGATGACAATGGCTTGGAACATTGTGATGACAAATGTCAGGGAGCATTGTGCTGACAAGTGCATGGAGAATTGTGATGACAAGGGTCATGGAGCATTCTGATGACAAGCTTTTGGAGTATTTTGATTACAATGGCATGGAGCATTGTGATGAAAACGGCATGGGGCATTGTGATGAAAAAGGCATGGAGTCTTTCCGTGACAGGGTTCAAGGAGCATTCTGATGACAAGTGTCAGGGAGCATTGTGATGACAAGCGTATTGAGAATTGTGATGACAAAGGTCATGGAGCATTGTGATGAAAAGTGCATGGAGTATTGTGATGACAGGCATCATGGAGCATTGTGATGACAAGTGTTATGGAACACTGTGATCACAAGGTTTTGGAGCATTGTGATGACAGAGGTCATGGATCATTTTGATTTCATGGATCATGGAGCATTGTGATGACAAGGGAAGGAAGCAATGTGATCCCAAGGTTCATGGAGGATTGTGATGACAACGGTAATGGAGTATTGTGATGACAAGCGCATAGAGCATTATAATGACAAGGTCATGTAGCGTTTTGCTGACAAAGGCATGGAGCATTGTGATGACAATTGTCATGGCGCACTCTGATGACAAGCGTCACGGAGCATTGTGAATACAGGGGTCATGTAGCATTGGGATGACAAGGGCATAGATCATTTTGATGACAGGGGTCATGGAGCATTGTGATGACAGAGGTCATGGAGAATTTTGATTTCACTGTGCTGACAATAGCCAGAAGCATTATGATGATATGCATGATGCATTGTGATGAGAGGGTTCATGGAGCATTGAGATGAAAAGGGGCATGGAGCATTGTGATTACAGGGGACTTGGATCATTTTGATGACAAGGGCATGGAGCATTGTGTGGAGAAGGACATGGAACATTCTGATGACATGTGTCATGGAGTTTTGTGATGACAAGGGCATGGAGCATTGTGCTTACAGGAGTCTTGGAGCATTGTGATGACAAGTGTCATGGATCCTTGTGAAGACAAGGCCGTGGAACATTGTGATGGCAGTGGTAATGGAGCATTTTTATGACAGGGGTAATGGAGCATCTTGATGAGAAGGGAATGGAGCATTGTGATTACAAGGTTTATGGAGCATTGCGATGACAAGTTTGTGGACCGTTGGTATGAAAAGCGTGTCGCACATTGTGATGACAATGGTCATGGAGCAGTTTTCTGACAAAGGCATGGAGCATTGTGATGACAAGTTTCACGGAGCATTGTGATGAAAAGTTCATGGAGCATTGTGTTTACAATGGTCACAGTGCCTTGTGATGACACGGTTATCGACAATTGTGATGACAAATGTTATGAAGAATTGTGATGACTGGAGTCACGGAGCATTGTGATGACAGGGTTTATGGAGCACTGTGATAAAAAGGGCATGGAGCATTGTACTGAGAATGGCATACAGCATTGTGATGACGTGTGTCATGGAGCACTGTGATGAAAATCGTCACGGAGCATTGTGAATACAGGGGTCATGGAGCATTAGGATGACAAGGGCATGGATCATTGTGATGACAAGGTTCATGGAGCACTGGACTGAAAATGTTCGTGGAGTATTGTGATGACAGGGGTCATGGAGCATTGTGATGACAATGGAATGGAGTGTGGTGATGACAAGGTCCTGGAGCATTGTGATGAGATGACAAGGGAGACTTGTGATGACAAGTTTCATGGAGCATTGTGATGAAAAGGGGCATGGAGCATTGTGATTACAGGGGTCTTGGAGCATTGTGATGACAAGGACATGGAGCATTGTGAGGAGAAGGCCATGGAATATTCTGATTACATGCGTCATGGAGCTTTGTGATGAAAAGGGCATGGAGCATTGTGATTACAGGGGTCTTGGAGCATTGTGATGACAAGAGTCATGGAGCCTTGTGATGACAAGGCCGTGGAACATTGTGATAGCAGGTGTCATGGAGCATTGTTATGATAGGGGTAATGGAACCTTGTGATGAGAAGGGCATTGAGCATTGGTCTGAAATGTTTCATGGATTGTTGTGATGAGAGTGGGCATGGAGCATTGTGATGACAAGGGCACGGAACACTGCGATACATGGGTCATGGAGGATTGTAATGACAAGTGCATGGAGCATTGTGATGACAAGTGTCATGGTGCTTTTTGATGACAAGGGCATGGAGCCATGTGATGAGAGGGTTCATGGAGCATTGTGATGACAATGACATGGAACATTGCGATGCCAAGTTTTATGGAGCTTTGTGATGACAAAGGTCATGGAGCATTTTGATGACAAGTGTGTGGTGCATTGTGATGAGAAGGTCAGGGAGCATTTTCATGACAGGGTCATGCAGCAATTTGATGAAAAGTGAAATGGAACATTTTGGTGACAGGGGTTATGAAACATTGTGATGTCAGGGGTCATGGAACATTGTGCAGATAAGAGGATGTAGCATTGTGATGACAGCGGTCATGGAACATTGTGATAACAGGGATGAGGGAGGATAGTGATGACTAGTGATGGAACATTGTGATATCTCATGTGAGAGAGCATTTGGATGAGAAGTTCATGGAGCATTGTGATTACAAGGTTTATGGAGCATAGCGATGATAAGTTTGTGGATCATTGTGATGAAAAGCACATGGCACATTTTGAGGACAAGGGTCATGGAGCATTGTTCTGACAAAGGCATGGAGCATTGTGATGGCAAGGGTCACGGAGCATTGTGCTGAAAAGTTCATGGAGCATTGTGGTTAAAATGGTCACAGAGCCTTGTGATATCGCGGGCATGGAACATTGTGATGACAAACGGCATGAAGCATGGTGATGACTGGAGACACGGGGCAGTGTGATGACAGGGGTCATGGAGCATTGTGATGACAAGGGCATGGAGCACTGTGATGACAGGGGCATGGAGCATTGGTCTGACAAGTTTCATAGATGATTGTGATGACAGTGGACATGGTGCATTGTGATGACAAGGGCATGGAGCATTATGATGACAAGGTCATGGAGTATTGTGAAGACAGTAGTCAGGGAGCATTGTGATGACATATGTCATGGTCCATTGCGATGAAAATGGCATGGAGCATTGTGATGCGAAATGTAATGGAGGATTGTAATGACAAATATAATGGAGCATTGTGATGACTACGGCTTGGAACATTATGATGACAAGGGCCATTGAGAATTTTCATGGCAATGTCGTGAAGCATTGTGATGACAAGGTCCTGGAGCATTGTGATGAGAAATCCTTGGAGCCTTGAGATGAAAATTCTCATGGAGCATACTGATGAAAAGGGGCATGGAGCATTCTGATTACAGGGGTCTTGGAACATTGTGATAACAAGGGCATGGAACATTGTGATGACAAGGGCATGGAGCATTGGTCTAATAAGTTTCATGGATTATTGTGATGACAGTTGGAATGGCGCATTGTGATGACAAGGGCATGGAGAATTGTGATGACAAGGTCAGGCAGTACTGTGAAAAGATGTGTCACGGAGCATTGTGATGACATATGTATTAGCCCATTGTGATGACAATGGCATGGAGAATTTTGATGCCAAGTGACATGGAGGATTCTGATGACAATGGTAAAAGAGCATTGTGATGACAATGGCTTGGAGCATACTGATGACAAGGTTCAGGGAGCATTGTGCTGACAAGTGCATGGATAATTGTGATGACAAGGGTCATGGAGCATTCTAATGACAAGCTTGTGGAGTATTTTGATGACAATGGCATGGAGCATTGTGATGAAAACTGCCGGGGGCTTTGTGAAGAAAATGGCAAGGAGCCTTTTCGTGACAGGGTTCAAGGAGCCTTCTGACGACATGTGTCAGGGAGCATTTTGATGACAAGTGTACTGAGAATTGTGATGACAAAGGTCATGGAGCATTGTGATGAAAAGTGCATGGAGTACTGTGATGACAGGCATCATGGAGCATTGTGATGAAAAGTGTTATGGAACATTGTGATCACAAGGGTTTGGAGCATTGCGATGACAGAGGTCATGGATCAATTTGATTTCAAGGAGCATGGAAGCATTGTGATGACAAGGGCATGAAGCAATGGGATCCCAAGGTTTATGGAGGATAGTGATGACAATGGTAATGCAGTATTGTGATGACAAGCACATAGAGCACTGTAATGACAATGTCATGTAGCATTTTGCTGACAAAGGCATGGAGCATTGTGATGACAGGTGTCATGGAGCACTGTGATGACAAGCGTCACAGAGCATTGTGAATACAGGGGTCATGGAGCATTGGGATGAAAAGTGTCATGGAGCATTTTGATGACAGTGGTTATGGAACATTGTGATGTCATGGGTCATGGAACTTTGTGATGATAAGGGGATGTAGCATTGTGATGACAGGGGTCATGGAACATTGTGATAACAGGGGTGAGGGAGGATTGTGATGACTAGTGATGGAACATTGTGATATCTCTGGTGAGAGAGCATTTGGATGAGAAGTTCATGGAGCATTGTGATTACAAGTTTTATGGAGCATAGCGATGACAAGGTTTTGGATCATTGTGATGAAAAGCGCATGGCACATTGTGATGACAATGGTCATGGAGAATTGTTCTGACAAAGGCATGGAGCATTTGATAACAAGTGTCATGGAGAATTGTGATGAAATGTTCGTGGAGCATTGTGGTTAAAATGGTCACAGAGCCTTGTGATGACGCGGGCATGGACCGTTGTGATGACAAACGTTATGAAGCATTGTGATGACTGGAGTCACGGGGCATTGTGATGACAGGGGTCATGGAGCATTGTGATGAGAAGGGCATGGAGCACTGTGATCACAGGGGCATGGAGCATTGGTCTGACAAGTTTCATAGATGATTGTGATGACATTGCACATGGTGCATTGTGATGACAAGGGCATGGAGCATTATGATGACAAGGTCATGGAGTATTGTGAAGAGTGGTGTCAGGGAGCACTGTGATGACATATGTCATGGTCCATTGCGATGACAATGGCATGGAGCATTGTGATGCCAAATGTAATAGAGGATTGTAATCACAAATATAATGGACCATTTTTATGACTACGGCTTGTAGCATTATGATGACAAGAGCAATTGAGAATTTTCATGACAATGTCTAGAAGCATTGTGATGACAAGGTCCTGGAGCACTGTGATGAGAAAACCATGGAGCCTTGTGATGACAAGTCTCATGGAGCATACTGATGAAAAGGGGCATGGAGCATTCTGATTACAGGGGTCTTGGAACATTGTGATAACAAGGGCATGGAGCATTGTGATGACAAGGACATGGGGCATTGGTCTAATAAGTTTCAGGGATTATTGTGATGACAGTTGGAATGGCGCATTGTGATGACAAGGGCATGGAGCATTTTGATGACCAGGTCATGCAGTATTGTGAGAAGAGGTGTCACAGAGCATTGTGATGACATATGTATTAGCCCATTGTGATGACAATGGCATGGAGCATTGTGATGCCAAGTTTCATGGAGGATTCTGATGACAAAGGTAAAGGAGCATTGTGATGACAATGGCTTGGAGCATAGTGATGACAAGGTTCAGCGAGCATTGTGCTGACAAGTGCATGGAGAATTGTGATGACAAGGGTCATGGAGCATTCTGATGACAAGCTTGTGGAGAATTTTGATGACAATGGCATGGAGCATTGTGATGAAAACTGCATGGGGATTTGTGATGAAAAAGGCAAGGAGCCTTTTCGTGACAGGGTTCAAGGAGCATTCTGTCGACAAGTGTCTGGGAGCATTGTGATGACAAGTGTATTGAGAATTGTGATGACAAAGGTCATGGAGCATTGTGATGAAAAGGGCATGGAGTATTGTGATGACAGGCATCATGGAGCGTTGTGATGAAAAGTGTTATGGAACATTGTGATCACAAGGGTTTGGAGCATTGCGATGACAGAGGTCATGGATCATTTTTATTTCAAGGAGCATGGAGCATTGTGATGACAAGGGCATGAAGCAATGTGATCCCAAGTTTCATGGAGGATAGTGATGACAATGGTAATGCAGTATTGTGATGACAAGCACATAGAGCATTTTAATGACAAGGTCATGTAGCATTTTGCTGACAAAGGCATGGAGCATTGTGATGACAGGTGTCATGGAGCACTGTGATGAATTGTGATGACAGGTGTCATGGAGCACTGTGATGACAAGCGTTACGGAGCATTGTGAATACAGGGGTCATGGAGCATTGGGATGACAAGTGTCATGGAGCATTGGGCTGAAAATGTTCATGGAGTATTGTGATGACAGGGGTAATGGAGCATTTTGATGACTAGGGAATGGAGCATTGTGATGACAAGTGTCCCGGATCATTGTGTTTTCAGGTGTCATTGAGTGTTGTGATGACAGTGATCATGGAGCATTGTGATGATATTGGTCTTGGAGCATTGTGATGAGAAGGTCACGGGGCATTGGGCTGAAAATGTTCATGGAGTATTGTGATGACAGGTGTCATGGAGCATTGTGATGAAAAGGGATTGGAGCATGGTGATGACAAGTTCCTGGAGCATTGTGATGAGATGACCATGGAGACTTGTGAAGACAATTCTCATGGAGCATTCTGATGAAAAGGGGCATGGAGCATTGTGATTACAGGGGTCTTGGAGCATTGTGATGACAAGGGCATGGAGCATTGTGTGGAGAAGGCCATGGAACATTCTAATGACATGCGTCATGGAGCTTTGTGATGACAAGGGCATGGAGCATTGTGATGACCAGGTCATGCAGTATTGTGAAAAGTGGTGTCACGGAGCATTGTGATGACATATGTATTGGCCCATTGTGATGACAATGGCATGGAGCATTGTGATGCAAATTGTCATGGACGATTCTGCTGAAAGAGGTAATGGAGCATTTTGATGACAATGGCTTGGAGCATAGTGATGACAATGTTCAGGGAGCAGTGTGCTGACAAGTGCATGGAGAATTGTGATGGCAAGAGTCATGGAGCATTCTGATGACAAGCTTGTGGAGTATTTTGATGACAATGGCATGGAGCATTGTGATGAAAACGGCATGGGGCTTTGTGATGAAAATGGCATGCAACCTTTTCGTGACAGGTTTCAAGGAGCATTGTGATGACAAGGGCACGGTACACTGTGATACATGGGTCATGGAGGATTGTAATGAAAAGGGCATGGAGCATTGTGATGAGAAGGGCATCGACCATTGTGATGACAAGTGTCATGGAGCTTTTGATGACAAGGGCATGGAGCAATGTGATGAGATGGTTCATGGAGCATTGTGATGAAAATGACATGGAGCATTGTGATGCCAAGGGTCATGGAGCTTTGTGATGACAAAAGTCATGGAGCATTTTGATGACAAGTGTGTTGTGCATTGTGATGAGAAGGGCAGGGAGCATTTTGATGACAGGGTCATGCAGCAATTTGTTGAAAAGTGTAATGGAACATTTTGATGACATGGGTTATAGAACATTGTGTTGCCAGGGATCATGGAGCTTTGGGATGAAAAGGGTCATGGAGCATTTTGATGACAGGGGTTATGTAACATTGTGATGTCAGGGGCCAATGAAAATTGTGCTGATAATGGGATGTAGCATTGTGATGACAGGGGTCATGGAACATTGTGATAACAGTGTTGAGCGAGGACTGTGATGACTAGTGATGGAACATTGTGATATCTCATGTGAGAGAGCATTTGGATGAGAAGTGCATGGAGCATTGTGATTACAAGGTTTATGGAGCATAGCGATGACAAGGTTGTGGATCATTGTGATGAAAAGTGCATGGCACATTGTGATGACAAAGGTCATGGAGCATTGTTCTGACAAATGCATGGAGCATTGTGATGACAAGGGTCACGGAGCATTGTGATGAAATGTTCGTGGAGCATTGGGGTTACAAATGTAACAGAGCCTTGTGATGATGCGGGCATGGACCATTGTGATGACAAACGTTATGAAGCATAGTGATGACTCGAGTCACGGAGCATTGTGATGACAGGGTTCATGGAGCATTGTGACGACAAGGGCATGGAGCATTGTGATGACAGGGGCATGGAGCATTGGTCTGGCAAGTTTCATAGATTATTGTGATGACAGTGGACATGGTGCATTGTGATGACTAGGGCATAGAGCATTGTGAAGACAAGGGCATGGAGTATTGTGAAGACAGGTGTCAGGGAGCATTTTGATGACCTATGTCATGGTCCATTGCGATGACAATAGCATGGAGCATTGTGATGCCAAATGTAATGGAGGATGTGATCACAAATATAATGGAGCATTGTGATGACTAGGGCTTGGAGCATTATGTTGACAAGGGCCATTGAGAATTTTCATGACAATGTCGTGAAGCATTGTGATGACAAGGTCCTGGAGCATTGTGTTGAGAAAACCATGGAGGCTTGTGATGAAAAATCTCAAGGAGCATACTGATGAAAAGGGGCGTGGAGCATTCTGATTACAGGAGACTTGGAACATTGTGATACAAGGGCATGGAGCATTGTGATGACAAGGGCATGCAATATTGTGAAGAGAGGTGTCAGCGAGCATTGTGATGACATATGTAATGGCCCATTGTGATGACAAAGGCATGGAGCATTGTGATGCCAAGTGTCATGGAGGATTCTAATGACAAAGGTAATGGAGCATTGTGATGACAAGGGTTTGGAGCCTTGTGATGACAAGGGTCAGGGAGCATTGTGCTGACAATTGCACGGATAATTGTGATGACAAGAGACATGGAGCATACTGATGACAAGCTTGTGGAGTATTTTGGTGACAGGTGCATGGAGCATTGTGAGGAAAATGGCATGGGGCCTTGTGATGAAAAAGGAATGGAGCCTTTTGGTGACAGTGTTCATGGAGCACTCTGACGACAATGTCAGGGAGCATTGTGATGACAAGTGTATTGAGAATTGTGATGACAAATGTCATGGAGCATTGTGATGAAAAGGGCATGGAGTATTGTGATGACAGGCATCATGGAGCTTTGTGATGACAAGTGTTACGGAACATTGTGATCACAATGGTTTGGAGCATTGTGATGACAGAGGTCATGGATCATTTTGATTTCAAGGAGAAGGGAGCATTGTGATGACAAGGGCATGAACCAATGTGATCCCAAGTTTCATGGAGGATTGTGATGACAATGGAAAAGGAGTATTGTGATGACATGCGCAAAGAGCATTGTAATGACAAGGTCATGTAGCATTTTGCTGACAAAGGCATGGAGCATTGTGATGACAAGTTTCATGGAGCACTGTGATGACAAGCGTCACGGATCATTGTGAATACAGGGGTCATGGAGCATTGGGATGACAAGGGCATGGAACATTGTGATGACAAGGGTCATGGAGCATTGGGCGGAAAATGTTCATGGAGTACTGTGATGACAGGGGTCATGTAGAATTTTGATTTCATTGTGCTGACAATAGCCGGAAGCATTATGATAATTGGCATGATGCATTGTGATGACAGGGTTCATGGAGCATTGAGATGAAGAGGGGCATGGAGCATTGTGATTACTGGGGTCTTGGAGCATTGTGATGACAAGGGCATAGAAAATTGTGATGGCAGGGGTCATGGAGCATTGTTATGACAGGGGTAATAGAGCTTTATGATGAGAAGTGCATGGAGCATTGTGATTACAAGGTTCATGGAGCATTGTGTTGACAAATATGTGGACCGTTGGGATGAAAAGTACGTGGCACATTGTGATGACAAGTGTCATGGAGCAGTTTTTTGACAAAGACATGGAGCATTGTGATGACAAGGGTCACGGAGCATTGTGATGAAAAGTTCATGGAGCATTGTGGTTACAAAGGTAACAGAGCCTTATGATGACGTGGGTATCGCCCATTGTGATGACAAATGTTATGAAGAATTGTGATGACTGGAGTCATGGAGCATTGTGATGACAGGGGTCATGGAGCATTGTGATGAAAAGGGCATGGAACATTGTGCTGAGAAAGGCATAGAGCATTGTGATGACATGTGTCATGGAGCACTGTGATGACAAGCGTCACGGACCACTGAGATTACAGGGGTCATGGAGCATTAGGATGACAAGGGCATGGATCATTGTGATGACAAGGGTCATGGAGAATTCAGCTGAAAATATTCGTGGAGTATTGTGATGACAGGTGTCATGGGGTATTGTGATTACAGGGGTCTTGGAGCATTATGATGACAAAGGTCCCAGATCATTAGGTTGTCAGGTGTCATGGAGTGTTGTGATGACAGTGGTCCTGGAGCATTGTGATGATATTGTTCATGGAGCATTGTGATGAGAAGGTCATGGAGCAGTGGGCTGAAAATGTTCATGGAGTATTGTGATGACAGGGGTCATGGAGAATTGTGATGACAATGGAATGGAGCATGTTGATGACAAGTTCCTGGAGCATTGTGATGAGATGACCATGGAGACTTGTGATGACAAGTCTCATGGAGCATTCTGATGATAAGGGGCATGGAGCATTGTGATTACAGGGGTCTTGGAGCACTGTGATGACAAGGGCATGGAGCATTGTGAGGAGAAGGCCATGGAACATTCTGATGACATGCGTCATGGAGTTTTGTGATGACAAGTGCATGGAGCATTGTGATTACAGGGGTTTTGGAGCATCGTGATGACAAGGGTCATGGAGCCTTGTGATGACAAGGCCGTGGAACACTGTGATGGCAGGGGTCATGGAGCATTGTTATGACAGAGATAATGGAGCATTGTGATGAGAAGGGCATTGAGCATTGGTCTGAAATATTTCATGGATTATTGTGATGAGAGTGGGCATGGAGCATTGTGATGACAAGAGCACGGAACACTGTGATACATGGGTCATGGAGGATTGTAATGACAAGGGCATGGAGCATTGTGATGGGAAGGGCATCGAGCATTGTGATGACAAGTTTCATGGTGCTTTGTGATGACAAGTTCATGGAGCCATGTGATGAGAGGGTTCATGGAGCATTGTGATGACAATGACATGGAGCATTGTGATGCCAACGGCCATGGAGCTTTGTGATGACAATGGTCATGGAGCATTTTGATGACAAGTGTGTGGTGCATTGTGATGAGAAGTGCAGGGAGCATTTTTATGACAGGGTCATGCAGCAATTTGATGAAAACTGTAATGGAACATTTTGATGACAGGGGTTATGAACATTGTGATGCCAGGGCTCATAGATCTTTGGGATGAAAATGGTCATGGAGCATTTTGATGACAGGGGTTATGGAACATTGTGATGACAGGGGTCATGGAACATTGCGATAACAGGGGTGAGGGAGGATTCTGATGACTAGTGGTGGAACATTGTGATATCTCATGTGAGAGAGCATTTGGATGAGAAGTTCATGGAGCATTGTGATTACAAGGTTTATGGAGCATAGTGATGACAAGGTTGTGGATCATTGTGATGAAAAGTGCATGGCACATTGTGAAGAAAAAGGTCATGGAGAATTGTTGTGACAAAGGCATGGAGCATTGTGATGACAAGGGTCACGGAGCATTGTGATGAAAAGTTCATGGAGCATTGTGGTTAAAATGGACACAGAGCCTTGTGATGACGTGGGCATAAGCCGTTGTGATGACAAACCTTATGAAGCATTGTGATGACTGGAGTCACGGGGCATTGTGATGACAGGGGACATGGAGCTTTGTGATGACAAGGGCATGGAGCACTGTGATGACAGGGGCATGGAGCATTGGTCTGACAAGTTTCATAGATGATTTTGATGACAGTGGACATGGTGCATTGTGATGACAAGGGCATGGAGCATTGTGATGACAAGGGCATGGAGTATTGTGAAGTCAGGTGTCAGGGAGCATTGTGATGACATATGTCATGGTCCATTGCAATGACAATGACATGGAGCATTGTGATGCCAAATGTAATGGAGGATTGTAATGACAAATATAATGGAGCATTGTGATGACTACAGCTTGGAGCATTATGATGACAAGGGCCAATGAGAATTTTCATGACAATGTCGTGAAGCATTGTGATGACAATGTCCTGGAGTATTGTGATGAGAAAACCTTGGAGCCTTGTGATGACAAATCTCATGGAGCATACTGATGAAAAGGGGCATGGAGCATTCTGATTACAGGGGTCTTGGAACATTGTGATAACATGGGCATGGAGCATTGTGATGACAATGGCATGGAGCATTGGTCTAATAAGTTTCATGGATTATTGTGATGACAGTTGGAATGGCTCATTGGGATGAAAAGGGCATGGAGCATTGTGATGACCAGGTCATGCAGTATTGTGAAAAGAGGTGTCAAGGAGCATTGTGATGACATATGTATTGGCCCATTGTGATGACAATGGCATGGAGCATTGTGATGCCAAGTGTCATGGAGGATTCTGATGACAAAGTTTATGGAGCATTGTGATCACAATGGCTTGGAGCATAGTGATGACAAGTTTCAGGGAGCATTGTGCTGACAAGTGCATGGAGAATTGTGATGACAAGGGTCATGGATCATTTTGATTTCAAAGAGCATGGAGCATTGGGATGAAATGTGCATGAAGCAACGTTATCCCAATGTTCATGGAGGATAGTGATGACAATGGTAATGGAGTATTTTGATGACAAGCGCATAGATTATTGTAATGAGAATGTCATGTAGCATTTTGATGACAAAGGCATGGAGCATTGTGATGACAGGTGTCATGGAGCACTGTGATGACAAGCTTCAAGGAGCATTGTGAATACAAGGGTCATGGAGCATTGGGATGACAAGGACATGGATCATTATGAGGACAAGCGTCATGGAGCATTGGGCTGAAAATATTCATGGAGTATTGTGATGACAGTGGTCATGGAGCATTGTGATGAGTAGGGAATGGAGCATTGTGATGACAAGGGTCCCGGATCATTGTGTTGTCAGGTGTCATGGAGTGTTGTGATGACAGTGGTCATGGAGCATTGTGATGATATTGGTCTTGGAGCATTGTGATGAGAAGGTCATGGAGCATTGGGCTGTAAATATTCATGGAGTATTGTGATGACAGGGGTCATGGAGCATTGTGATGACAAGGGAATGGAGCATGGTGATGACAAGGTCCTGGAGCATTGTGATGAGAAGACCATGGATACTTGTGATGACAAGTCTCATGGAGCATTCTGATGAAAAGGGGCATGCAGCATTGTGATTACAGGGGTCTTGGAGCATTGTGATGACAAGGGCATGGAGCACTGTGATGACAGGGTCATGGAGCATTGGTCTGAGAAGTTTCATAGATGATTGCAATGACAGTGGACATGGAGCATTGTGATGACAAGGGCATGGAGCATTGGTCTAATAAGTTTCATGGATTATTGTGATGACAGTTGAAATGGCGCATTGTGATGACAAGGGCATGGAGCATTGTGATGACCAGGTCATGCAATATTGTGAAGAGACGTGTCAGGGAGCATTGTGATGACATATGTATTGGCCCATTGTGATTCCAGTGGCATGGAGAATTGTGATGCCAAGTGTCATGGAGGATTCTGCTGACAAAGGTAATGGAGCATTGTGATGACAAGGGCATGGAGCATTGAGAGGAGAAGGCCATGGAGCATTCTGATGGCATGCGTCATGGAGCTTTGTGATGACAAGGGCATGGAGCATTGTGATTACAGGGGTTTTGGAACATTGTGATGAAAAGGGCATGGATCATTGTGATGAAAAAGCATGGAGCCTTGTCATGACAGGGTTGAAGGAGCATACTGACGACAAGTGTCAGGTAGCATTGTGATGACAACTGTATTTGAGAATTGTGATGACAACAATCATGGAGAATTGTGATGAGAAAACATGGATAATTTTGATGATGAGCATCATAGCATATTGTGGTGATAAGTGTTATGGAACATTGTGATCACAAGGGTTTGGAGCATTAGGATGACAGTGGTCATGGAGAAATTTGATTTCATTGTGATGAAAAGAGCCTGAAACATTATGATGATGGGCATGGTGCATTATGATGACAGTGTTCATGGAGCATTGAGATGAAAAGGGGCATGGAGCATTGTGATTACAGGGGTCCTGGAGCATTGTCATGACAAGGGCATGGAGCATTGTGATGAGAAGGCCATGGAACATTCTGATGGCATGCATCATGGAGCTTTGTGATGACAAGGGCGCGGAACATTGTGATTAGAGGGGTCTTGGAGCATTGTGATGAGAAGTGTCATGGAGCCTTGTGATGACAAGGCCTTGGAACATTTTGATGGCAGTGGTCATGGAACATTGTTATGACAGAGGTAATGGAGCATTGTGATGAGAAGGGCATTGAGCATTGGTCTGAAATGTTTCATCAATTATTGTGATGAGAGTGGGCATGGAGCATTGTGATGACAAGGGCACGGAACACTGTGATACATGGGTCATGGAGGATTGTAATGACAAGGGCATGGAGCATTGTGATGAGAAGGGCATCGAGCATTGTGATGACAAGTGTCATGGAGCTTTGTGATGACAAGGGCATGGAGCAATGTGATGAGAGGGTTCATGGAGTATTGTGATGACAATGAAATGGAGCATTGTGATGCCAAGAGTCATGGAGCTTTGTGATGACAACGGTCATGGAGCATTTTGATGACAAGGGCATGGTGCATTGTGATGAGAAATGCAGGGAGCATTTTGATGAGAGGGTCATGCAGCAATTTGATGAAAAGTGTAATGGAACATTTTGATGACAGGGGTTATAGAATATTGTGATGCCAGGGGTCATGGAGCTTTGGGATGAAAAGGGTCATGGAGCATTTTGATGACAGTGGTTATGGAACATTGTGATGTCAGGGGTCATGGAACATTGTGTTGATAAGGGGATGTAGCATTGTTATGACAGGGGTCATGGAACGTTGTGATAACAGGGGTGAGGGAGGATTGTTATGACTAGTGATGGAACATTGTGATATCTCATGTGAGAGAGCATTTGGATGAGAAGTGCATGGAGCATTGTGATTACAAGGTTAATGGAGCATAGCGATGACAAGGTTGTGGATCATTGTGATGAAATGTGCATGGCATTGTGATTACAGGGATCTTGGAGCATTGTGATGACTAGGGCATGGAACACTGTGATACATGTGTCATGGGTCATGGAGGATTGTGATGACAAGTCATGGAGCATTGTGATGACAAGGGCATGGAGCATTGTGATGACAGGAGCATGGAGCATTTGTCTGACAAGATTCAGAGATTATTGTGATGACAGTGGACATGGTGCATTGTGATGACAATGGCATGGATCATTGTGTAGAGAAGGTCATGGTGTATTGTGAAGACAGGTGTCAGGGAGAATTGTGATGACATATGTCATAGTCCATTGTGATGACAATGGCAGGGAGTAATGTGATGCCAAATGTAATGGAGGATTGTGATGACAAATATAATGGAGCATTGTGATGACTACGGATTGGAGCATTATGATGACAAGGAACATTGAGAATTTTCATGACAATGTCGTGAAGCATTGTGATGACAAGGTCCTGGAGCATTGTGATGAGAAAACCATGAAGCCTTGTGATGACAAGTCTCATGGAGCATACTGATGAAAAATGGCATGGAACATTCTGATTACAGGGGTCTTGGAACATTGTGATAACAAGGGCATGGAGCATTGTGAAGACAAGGGCATGGAGCATTGGTCTAATAAGTTTCATGGATTATTGTGATGACAGTTGGAATGTCGCATTGTGATGACAAGGGCATGGCACATTGTGATGACAAGGGCATGGAGCACTGTGATAACCAGGTCATGCAGTATTATGAAGAGAGGTGTCAGGGAGCATTGTGATGACAAGGGCATGGATCATTGTGATGACAAGTGTCATGGAGCATTGGGCTGAAAATATTCATGGATTATTTTGATGACAGGGGTCATGGAGAATTTTGATTTCATTGTGCTGACAATAGCCGGAAGCATTATGATGATGGGCATGGTGCATTTTGATGACAGGGTTCATGGAGCATTGAGATGAAAAGAAGCATGGAGCATTGTGATTACAGGGGTCTTGGAGCACTGTGATGACAAGGGCATGAAGCATTTTGATGAGAAGGACATGGAACATTCTGATGGCATGTGTCATGGAGATTTGTGATGACAAGGGCATGGAGCATTGTGTTTAAATGGGTCTTGGAGCATTGTGATGAAACGGGCATGGATCATTGTGATGAAAAAGGCATGGAGCCTTGTCATGACAGGGTTCAAGAAGCATATAGTCAACAAGTGTCAAGGAGCATTTTGATGACAAGTGTATTGATCATTGTGCTGAGAAAGGTCATGGAGCATTGTGATGAGAAGACCATGGATAATTGTGATGACGAGTGTCATGGGGCACTGTGATGACAAGTGTTATGGAATATTGTGATCACAAGGGTTTGGAGCATTGTTATGACAAAGGTCATGGGGCAATTTGATTTCATTGTGATGAAAATAGCATGAAGCATTATGATGATGGGTATGGTGCATTGTGATGACAGGGTTCATGGATCATTGAGATGTAAAGGGGCATGGAGAATTGTGATTACATAGGTCTTGGAGCATTGTGATGAGAAGGGTCATGGAGCCTTGTGATGACAAGTCCACAGAACATCGTGATGGCAGGTGTCATGGAGAATTGTTATGACAGGGGTAATGGAGCATTGTGAGGGCAAGCACATAGAGCATTGTGATGAGAAGGCCATGGAGCATTCTGATGACATGTGTCATGGAGCTTTGTGATGACAAGGGCATGGATCATTGTGATGGCAATGGTCATGGAACATTGGGCTGAAAATATTCATGGAGTATTGTGATGACAGGGGTCATGGAGCATTGTGATTACAGGGGTCTTGGAGCATTGTGATGACAAGAGTCCCAGATCATTGTGTTGTCATATGTCATGGAGTGTTGTGATGATAGTGTTCATGGATCATTGTGATGCTATTGGTCATGGAGCATTGTGATGAGAAGGTCATGGAGCACTGGGCTGAAAATGTTCATGGAGTATTGTGATGACAGGTGTCATGGAGCATTGTGATGACAAGGGAATGGAGCGTGGTGATGACATGGTCCTGGAGCATTGTGATGAGATGACCATGGAGACTTGTGATGACAAGTCTCATGGAGCATTCTGATGAAAAGGTGCATGGAGTATTGTGATTACAGGGGTCTTGGAGCATTGTGATGACAATGGCATGGAGCACTGTGAGGAGAATCCATGGAACATTCTGATGACATACGTCATGGAGCTTTGTGATGACAAGGGCATGGAGCATTGTGATTACAGGGGTCTTGGAGCATTGTGATGACAAGGGTCATGGAGCCTTGTGATGACAAGGCCGTGGAACATTGTGATGGCGTGGGTTATGGAGCATTTTTATGACAGAGGTAATGGAGCATTGTGATGAGAAGGGCATTGAGCATTGGTCTGAAATATTTCATGGTTTATTGTGATGACAAGGGCAGGGTATACTGTGATACATTGGTCAAGGGGGATTGTAATGACAAGGGCATGGAGCACTGTGATGAGAAGGGCATCGAGCATTGTGATGACAAGTTTCATGGAGCTTTGTGATCACAAGGGCATGGAGCAATGTGATGAGAGGGTTCATGGAGCATTATGATGACAATGACATGGAACACTGTGATGCCGTGGGTCATGGAGCTTTGTGATGGCAAAGGTCATGGAGCATTTTGATGACAAGGGTGTGGTGCATTGTGATGAGAAGGGCAGGGAGCATTTTGATGACAGGGTCATGCAGAAATTTGCTGAAAAGTGTAATGGAACATTTTGATGACAGGGGTTATAGAGAATTGTGATGCCAGGGGTCATGGAGCTTTGGGATGAAATGGGTCATGGAGCATATTGAAGACAGGGGTTATGGAACATTGTGATGTCAGGGGTCATGGAACATTGTGCTGATAAGGGGATGTAGCATTGTGATGACAGGGGCCATGGAATATTGTGATAACAGGGGTGAGGGAGGATTGTGATGAAAAGGACATGGATAATTGTGAAGAAATAGGCAAGGAGCCTTGTCATGACTGGGTTCAAGGAGCATACAGACAACAAGTGTCAGGGAGCATTTTGATGACAAGTGTATTGAGCATTGTGATGACAAAGGACATGTAGCATTGTGATGAGAAAACCATGGATAATTGTGATGACGAGCGTCATGGGGCATTGTGATGACAACTGTTATGGAATATTGTGATCACGAGGGTTTGGGACATTGTTATGACAGAGGTTATGGAGCATTTTGATTTCATTGTGATGACAATAGCATGAAGCTTTATGATGATGGGCATGGTGCATTTTGATGACAGGGTTCATGGATCATTGAGATGAAAAGGGGCAAGGAGCATTGTGATTACAGGGGTCATGGAGCATTGTGATGACAAGGGCATGGAACATTGTGAAGAGAAGGCCATGGAACCTACTGATGACATGCGTCATGGAGCTTTGTTATGACAAGTTCATGGAGCATTTTGATTACACGTGTCTTGGATCATTGCGATGACATGGGTAATGGAGCCTTGTGATGACAAGGCGGTGGAACATTGTGATGGCAATGATCATGGAGCATTGTTATGACAGAGGTAATGGAGCATTGTTATGAGAACGGAATTGAGCACTGGTCTGAAATATTTCATGGATTATTGTGATGAGATTGGGCATGGAGCATTGTGATGACAAGGGCTCGGAACACTGTCATACATGGGTCATGGAGGATTGTAATGTCAAGGGCAAGGAGCAATGTGATGAGAGGGTTCATGGAGCATTGTGATTACAAGGACATCGAGCGTTGTGAGGAGAAGGCCATGGAGCATTCTGATGACTTGCGTCCTGGAGCTTTGTGATGACAAGGGCATAGATCATTGTGATTACAGAGGTTATGGTGCATTGTGATGATAAGTGCATGGATCACTGTGATGAAAAAGGCATGGAGCCTTGTCATGAAAAGGTTCAAGGAGCATACTGACGACAAGTGTCAGGGAGCATTGTAATGACAAGTGTATTGAGCATTGTGATGACAAAGATCATGGAGCATTGTGATGAGAAGTCCATGGATAATTGTGATGATGATCGTCATGCAGTGTCGTGATGATAAGTGTTATGGAACATTGTTATCAGAAGGGTTTGGAGCATTATGATGACAGAGGTCATGGAGAATTTTGATTTCATGTGATGACAATAGCCTGAAGCATTATGATGATGGACATGGTGCATTGTGATGACAGGGTTCATGGAGCACTGAGATGAAAAAGGGCATGGAGCATTGTGATTACAGGGTTCTTGGAGCATTGACTGACAAGCACATAGAGCTTTCTAATGACAAGTTCATGTAGAATTTTGCTGACAAATGCATGGAGCATTGTGATGACAGGTGTCATGGAGCTTTGTGATGACAAGTCATGGAGCATTTTGATGACAAGGTCATGGTGCTTTGTGATGAGAAGGGCAGGAAACCTTTTGATGACCGGGTCATGCAGCAATTTGATGAAAAGTGTAATGGAACATTGTGATGGCAGTGGTCATGGAGCATTGTTATGACAGTGGTAATGGATCATTGTGATGAGAAGGGCATTGAGCATTGGTCTGAAATGTTTCATGGATTATTGTGATGAGAGTGGGCATGGAGCATTGTGAGGACAAGGGCATGGAACACTTTGATACATGGGTCATGGAGGATTGTGATGAAAAGGGCATGGAGCATTGTGATGAGAAGGGCATCGAGCATTGTGATGACAAGTGTCATGGAGCTTTGTAAAGATAAGGGCATGGAGCAATGTGATGAGAGGGTTTATGGAGCACTGTGATGACAATGACATGGAGCATTGTGATGCCAAGGGTCATGGAGCTTTGTGATGACAAAGGTCATAGAACATTTTGATGACAAGGGTGTGGTGCATTGTGATGAGAAGGGCAGGGAGCATTTTGATGAGAGGGTCATGCAGCAACTTGATGAAAAGGGTCATGGAACATTTTGATGACAGGGGTTATAGAACATTTTGATGCCAGGTGTCATGGAGCTTTGGGATGAAATGGGTCATGGAGCATTTTGATGACAGGCTTATGGAAGATTGTGATGTCAGGGGTTAAGGAACATTGTGCTGATAAGGGGATGTAGCATTCTGATGACAGGAGTCATGGAACATTCTGATTACAAGGGTGAGGGAGGATTGTTATAACTAGTGACAGAACATTGTGATATCTCAGGTGAGAGAGCATATGGATGAGTAGTGCATGGAGCATCGTGATTACAAGGTTTATGGCGGATAGTGATGACAAGGTTGTGGATCATTGTGATGAAAAGTGCGTGGCACATTGTGATGACAAGGGTCATGGATTATTGTTCTGACAAAGGCATGGAGCATTGTGATGACAAGGGTCATGGAGCATTGTGATGAAAATTTCATGGAGCATTGAGGTTACAAAAGACACAGAGCCTTTTGAGGATGCGAGCATGGACCGTTGTGTTGACAAACGTTATGAAGAATTGTGATGACTGGATTCACGGAGCATTGTAATGACAGGGGTAATGGAGCAGTGTGATGACAAGGGAATGGAGCATTGCGATTACAGGGGCATGGAGCATTGGTCTGACAAGTTTCATAGATTATTGTGATGACAGTGGACATGGTGCATTGTGATGACAAGGGCATGGATCATTTTGATGAGAAGGTCATGGAGTATTGTAAAGACAGGTGTCAGGGAGCATTGTGATGACATATGTCATGGTCCATTGCGATGACAATGGCAGGGAGCATTGAGATGCCAAATGTAATGGAGTATTGTGATGACAAATATAATGGAGCATTTTGATGACTAGGGCTTGGAGCATTATGATGACAAGGGCCATTGAGAATTTTCATTGCAAGGTCGTGAAGCGTTGTGATGACAAGGTCCTGGAGATATGTGATTAGAAAACCATGGAGCCTTGTGAAGACAAGTCTCATGGAGCATACTGATGAAAAGGGGCATGGAGCATTCTGATTACAGGGGTCTTGGAACATTGTGATAACAAGGGCATGGAGCATTGTGATGACATTGGCATGGAGCATTGGTCTAATACGTTTCATGGATTATTGTGATGAAAGATGGAAGGGTGCATTGTGATGACAAGGGCATGGAGCATTGTGATGACAATGACATGGAGCATTGTGAAGCCAAGGGTCATGGATCTTTGTGATGACAAAGGTCATGGAGCATTTTGATGGCAAGGGAGTTGTGCATTGTGATGAGAAGGGCAGGGAGCATTGTGATGACAGGGTCAGGCAGCAATTGGATGAAAAGTGTCATGGAACATTTTGATGACTGGTATTATGGAACATTGTGATGTCATGGTTCATAGAATATTGTGATGATAAGAGCATGTAGCATTGTGATGACAGGAGTCATGGAACATTCTGATGACAGGGGTGAGGGAGTATTGTGACAAATACTGATGTAGCATTGTGATATCAGTGGTGAGAGAGCATTTTGATGAGAAGTGAATGGAGCATTGTGAGGACAATTTTTTTCGAGCATTGTGATGACAAGATTGTGGAGCACTGTGATGACAGGCGCATGGTGCTCTGTGATGACATGTGTCATGGAGCATTGTGCTGACAAGCGCATGTAGCATAGTAATGACAAGGGTCATGGAGCATTGTGCAGAGAAAGGCATAGATCATTGTGATGACAAGGGTGAAAGAGCATTGTGATGAAAATTTCATGGAGCATTGTGGTTAAAAAGGTCACAGAGACTATTGATGACGAGGGCATGGACCATTGTGATGACAAAGGTCATGAAGCATTGGGATGACTGGAGTCACGGAGCATTGTGATGAGAGGGGTCATGGAACACTGTAATAACAAGGGCATGGAGCACTGTGATGACAAAGGCATGGAACATTGGTCTAATATGTTTCATAGATTACTGTGATGACAGTTGGTATGGCACATTGTGATGACAAGGGCATGGAGCATTGTGATGACCAGGTCATGCAGTATTGTGAAGACAGGTGTCAGGGAGCATTGTGATGACATATGTAATGGACCATTGTGATGACAATGGTATGGAGCATTGTGATGCCAAGTGTCATGGAGGATTCTGATGACAAAGGTAATGGAGCATTGTGATGACCATGGCTTGGAGCATTGTGATGACAAGGGTCAGGGATCATTTTGCTGACAAGTGCATGGAGATTTGTGATGACAAGGGTCATGGAGCATTCTGATGACAAGCTTGTGGAGGATTTTGATGACAATGGCATGGAGCATTGTGATGAAAACGGCATGGGGCATTGTGATGAAAAAGGCATGGAGCCTTTTCGTGACAGGGTTCAAGGAGCATTCTGATGACAAGTGTCAGGGAGCACTGTGATGACAAGTGTATTGAGAATTGTGATGACAAAGGTCATGGAGCATTGTGATGAAAAGGGCATGGAGTATTGTGATGACAGGCATCATGCAGCGTTGTGATGACACGTGATATGGAACACTGTGATCACAAGTGTTTGGAGCATTGTGATGACAGAGGTCATGGATCATTTTGATTTCAAGTAGGATGGAGCACTGTGATGACAAGGGCATGAAGCAATGTGATCCCAAGGTTCATGGAGGATTGTGATGACAATGGAAATGGAGTATTGTGATGACAAGCGCATAGAGCATTGCAATGACAATGTCATGTAGCATTTTGCTGACAAAGGCATGGAGCATTGTGATGACATGTGTCATGGAGCACTGTGATGACAAGCGTCACGGAGCATTGTGAATACACGGGTCATGGAGCATAGGGATGACAAGGGCATGGATCATTGTGATGACAAGTGTCATGGAGCACTGGGGTGAAAATGTTCATGGAGTGTTGTGATGACAGGGGTCAAGGAGCATTGTGATGACCAAGGAATGGAGCAATGTGATGACAAGAGTCCTGGATCATTGTGTAGTCAGGTGTCATGGAGTGTTGTGATGACAGTGGTCATGGAGCATTGTGATGATATTGGCCATGGAGCATTGTGATGAGTAGGTCGTGGAGCATTGGGCTGAAAATGCTCATGGATTATTGTGATGACAGTGGTCATGGAGCATTGTGATGACAAGGGAATGGAGCATGGTGATGACAAGGTCCTAGAGAATTGTGATGAGAAGACCATGGAGACTTGTGATGACAACTCACATGGAGCATTCTGATGAAAAGGGGCATGGAGCATTATGATTACAGTGGTCTTGGAGTATTTTGATGACAAGGGCATGGAGCATTGTGATGAGAAGGCCATGAAGCTTTGTGATGACATGCGTCATGGAGCTTTTTTATGACAAGGGCATGGAGCATTGTGATTACATGGATCTTGGAGCACTGTGATGAAAAGGACATGGATTATTGTGATGAAAAATGCATGGAGCCTTGTCATGACAGGTTTCAAGGGGCATACTGACGACAAGTGTCAGTTAGCATTGTGATGACAAGTGTATTGAGCATTGTGATGACAAAGATCATGGAGCATTGTGATGAGAAGACCATGGATAATTGTGATGATGAGTGTCATGGGGTGTTGTGATGATAAGTGTTATGGAACATTGTGATCACAAGGTTTTGGAGCATTATGATGACAGAGGTCATGGAGAATATTGATTTCATTGTGATGACATTAGCCTGAAGCATTATGATGATGGGCATGGTGCATTGTGATGAAAGGGTTCATGGAGCATTGAGATGAAAAGGGGCATGGAGCATTGTGATTAGAGGGGTCTTGGAGCATTGTGATGAGAAGGGCATGGAGCTTTGTGGTGAGAAGGCCATGGAATATTCTGACCACATGTGTCATGGAGGTTTGTGATGACAAGGGCATGGAGCATTGTGATTACATGGGTCTTCAGCATTGTGATAACAAGTGTCATGGAACCTTGTGATGACTAGGCCGTGGAACATTGTGATGGCAGGGGTCATGGTGGATTGTTATGACAGAGGTAATGGAGCATTGTGATGAGAAGGGCATGGGACATTGGTCTGAAAAGTTTCATGGATTATTGTGATGAGAGTGGGCATGGAGACTTCTGATGACAAGGGTACAGAACACTATGATACATGGGTCATGCAGGATTGTAATGACCAAGGCATGGAGCATTGTGATGAGAAGGGCATTGAGCATTGTGATGACAAGTGTCATGGAGCTTTTTGATGACAATTGCATTGAGCAAAGTTATGAGAGTGTTCATGGAGCATTGTGATGACAATGACATGGAGCATTGTGATGCCAAGGGTCATGGAGATTTGTGATGACAAGTCATGGAGCATTTTCATGACAAGGGAATGGTGCATTGTAATGAGAAATGCAGGGAGCATTTTGATGACCGGGTCATGCAGCAATTTGATAAAAAATGTAATGGAACATTTTGATGGCAGGGGTTATAGAACATTGTGATGTCAGGGGACTTGGAGCTTTGGGATGGAAAGGGTCATGGAGCATTTTGATGACAGGGGTTATGGAACATTGTGATGGCAGGGGTCATGGAACTTTGTGATGATAAGTGGATGTAGCATTGTGATGACAGTGTCATCGAACATTGTGATTACAGGGATGAGGGAGTATTGTGATGACTAGTGATGGAACATTGTGATATCTCTGGTGAGACAGCATTTTGATGAGAAGTGCATGGAACATTGTGATTACAACGTTTATGGGGCATTCCAATGACAAGTTTGTGGACCGTTGTGATGAAATGCGCGTGGCACATTGTGATGAAAATGGTCATGGAGCATTGTTCTGACAAAGACATGGCACACTGTGATGACAATTGTCACAGAATTGTGATTAAAATTTCATGGAGCATTGTGGTTACAAAGGTCACAGAGCCTTGTGATGACACGGGCATGGACCATTGTGATGACAAACGTTATGAAGCATTCTGATGACAGGGGTCATGGAGCATTGTGATGACACGGGCATGGAGCATTGGTCTGAGAATTTTCATAGATTATTGTGATGAGAGTGGGCATGGTGCATTGTGATGACAAGGGCATGGAGCATTGTGATGAGAAGGTCATGGAGTATTGTGAAGACAGGTGTCAGGGAGCATTCTGATGACATATGTCATGGGCCATTGCGATGAAAATGGCATGGAGCATTGTGATGCCAAATGTAATGGAGAATTGTGAAGACAAATATAATAGAGCATTGTGATGATTAGGGCTTGGAGCATTTTGATGACAAGGGCCATTTAAAATTTTCATGACAAGGTCGTGAAGCATTGTGATGACAATGTCCTGGAGCATTGTGATGAGAAAACCATGGAGCCTTGTGATGACAAGTCTCATGGGGCATACTGAAGAAAAGGGGCATGGAGCATTGTGATTACAGGGGTCTTGGAACACTGTAATGACAAGGGCATCGAGCATAGTGAGTAGAAGACAAAGGAGAATCCTGATGTCATGTGTCATTGAGCTTTGTGATGACAAGGGCATGGAGCATTGTGATTACATGGGTCTTGGAGCATTGTGATGAAAAGGGCATGGATCATTGTGATGAAAAAAGCATGGAGCCTTGTCATGCCAGGGTTCAAGGAGCATACAGACAACAAGTGTCAGGGAGCATTTTGATGACAATTGTATTGAGCATTGTGATGACGAAGGTCATGGAGCATTGTGATGAGAAGACCATGAATAATTGTGATGACGAGCGTCATGGGGCATTGTGATGACAAGTGTTATGGAATATTGTGATCACATTGGTTTGGAGCATTGTTATGACAGAGGTCATGGAGCATTTTGATTTCTTTGTGATGACAATAGCATGAAGCTTTATGATGATGGGCATGGTGCATTTTGATGACAGGGTTCATGGATCATTGAGATGAAACGGGGCATAGAGCATTGTGATTACAGGGTTCTTGGAGCATTGTGATGAGAAGGGTCATGGAGCTTTGTGATGATAAGGCCATGGAACATCGTAGTGGCAGGGGTCATGGAGCATTATTATGACAGTGGTAATGGAGCACTGTGATGGCAACGGCATTGAGCATTGTGATGAGAAGGCCATGGAGCATTCTGATGACTTGTGTCATGGAGCTATGTGAAGACAAGGGCATGGAGCAATGTGATGACAATGACATGGAGCATTGTGAAACCAAGGGTCATGGATCTTTGTGATGACAAAGGTCATGGAGCATTTTGATGGCAAGGGAGTTGTGCATTGTGATGAGAAGGGCAGGGAGCATTGTGATGACAGGGTCATGGAGCAATTGGATGAAAAGTATCATGGAACATTTTGATGACTGGTATTATGGAACATTGTGATGTCATGGTTCATAGAATATTGTGATGATAAGAGCATGTAGCATTGTGATGACAGGAGTCATGGAACATTCTGATGACAGGGGTGAGGGAGTATTGTGACAAACACTGATGTAGCATTGTGATATCAGTGGTGAGAGAGCATCTTTTTTAATTTTTTGCCTTATAACAAATTTAATCAGTTATACATATACATATGTTTCCATATCCCCTCCCTTTTGCGTCTCCCTCCCACCCTCCCTATCCCACCCCTCCAGGCGGTCACAAAGCACCGAGCTGATCTCCCTGTGCTATGCGGCTGCTTCCCACTAGCTATCTACCTTACGTTTGGTAGTGTATATATGTCCATGCCACTCTTTCACTTTGTCACAGCTTACCCTTCCCCCTCCCCATATCCTCAAGTCCATTCTCTAGTAGGTCTGTGTCTTTATTCCTGTCTTACCCCTATGTTCTTCATGACATTTTTTTTTCTTGAATTCCATATATATGTGTTAGCATACAGTATTTGTCTTTCTCTTTCTGACTTACTTCACTCTGTATGACAGACTCTAGGTCTATCCACCTCATTACAAATAGCTCAATTTCATTTCTTTTTATGGCTGAGTAATATTCCATTGTATATATGTGCCACATCTTCTTTATCCATTCATCCGATGATGGACACTTAGGTTGTTTCCATCTCCGGGCTATTGTAAATAGGGCTGCTATGAACATTTTGGTACATGTCTCTTTTTGAATTATGGTTTTCTCAGGGTATATGCCCAGTAGTGGGATTGCTGGGTCATATGGTAGTTCTATTTGTAGTTTTTTAAGGAACCTCCATACCGTTCTCCATAGCGGCTGTACCAATTCACATTCCCACCAGCAGTGCAAGAGTGTTCCCTTTTTTCCACACCCTCTCCAGCATTAATTGTTTCTAGATTTTTTGATGATGGCCATTCTGACTGGTGTGAGATGATATCTCATTGTAGTTTTGATTTGCATTTCTCTAATGAGTAAAGATGTTGAGCATCCTTTCATGTGTTTGTTGGCAGTCTGTATATCTTCTGTGGAGAAATGTCTATTTAGGTCTTCTGCCCATTTTTGGATTGGGTTGTTTGTTTTTTTGTTATTGAGCTGCATGAGCTGCTTATAAATTTTGGAGATTAATCCTTTGTCAGTTGCTTCATTTGCAAATATTTTCTCCCATTCTGAGGGTTGTCTTTTGGTCTTGTTTATGGTTTCCTTTGCTGTGCAAAAGCTTTTAAGTTTCATTAGGTCCCATGTGTTTATTTTTGTCTTTATTTCCATTTCTCTAGGAGGTGGGTCAAAAAGGATCTTGCTGTGATTTATGTCATAGAGTGTTCTGCCTATGTTTTCCTCTAAGAGTTTGATAGTGTCTGGCCTTACATTTAGGTCTTTAATCCATTTTGAGCTTATTTTTGTGTATGGTGTTAGGGAGTGATCTAATCTCATACTTTTACATGTCCCTATCCAGTTTTCCCAGCACCACTTATTGAAGAGACTGTCCTTTCTCCACTGTACATTCCTGCCTCCTTTATCAAAGATAAGGTGACCATATGTCCGTGGGTTTAACTCTGGGCTTTCTATCCTGTTCCATTGATCTATCGTTCTGTTTTTGTGCCAGTACCATACTGTCTTGATTACTGTAGCTTTGTAGTATAGTCTGAAGTCAGGGAGCCTGATTCCTCCAGCTCCATTTTTCGTTCTCAAGATTGCTTTGGCTATTCGGGGTCTTTTGTGTTTCCATACAAATTGTGAAATTTTTTGTTCTAGTTCTGTGAAAAATGCCAGTGGTAGTTTGATAGGGATTGCATTGAATCTGTAGATTGCTTTGGGTAGTAGAGTCATTTTCACAATGTTGATTCTTCCAATCCAAGAACATGGTACATCTCTCCATCTATTTGTATCATCTTTAATTTCTTTCATCAGTGTCTTATAATTTTCTGCATACAGGTCTTTTGTCTCCTTAGGGAGGTTTATTCCTAGATATTTTATTCTTTTTGTTGCAATGGTAAATGGGAGTGTTTCCTTGATTTCACTTTCAGATTTTTCATCATTAGTATATAGGAATGCCAGAGATTTCTGTGCATTAATTTTGTATCCTGCAACTTGACCAAATTCATTGATTAACTCTAGTAGTTTTCTGGTAGCATCTTTAGGATTCTCTATGTATAGTATCATGTCATCTGCAAACAGTGACAGCTTTACTTCTTCTTTTCCAATATGGATTCATTTTATTTCCTTTTCTTCTCTGATTGCTGTGGCTAAAACTTCCAAAACTAGGTTGAATAAGAGTGGTGAGAGTGGGCAACCTTGTCTTGTTCCTGATCTTAGTGGAAATGGTTTCAGTTTTTCACCATTGAGGACGATGCTGGCCGTGGGTTTGTCATATATGGCCTTTATTATGTTGAGGAAAGTTCCCTCTATGCCTACTTTCTGCAGGGTTTTTATCATAAATGGGTGTTGAATTTTGTCGAAAGCTTTCTCTGCATCTATTGAGATGATCATATGGTTTTTCTCCTTCAATTTGGTAATATGGTGTATCACGTTGATTGATTTGCGTATATTGAAGAATCCTTGCATTCCTGGAATAAACCCCACTTGATCATGGTGTATGATCCTTTTAATGTGCTGTTGGATTCTGTTTGCTAGTATTTTGTTGAGGATTTTTGCATCTATGTTCATCAGTGATATTGGCCTGTAGTTTTCTTTCTTTGTGACATCCTTGTCTGGTTTGGGTATCAAGGTGATGGTGGCCTCGTAGAATGAGTTTGGGAGTGTTCCTCCCTCTGCTATATTTTGGAAGAGTTTGAGAAGGATAGGTGTTAGCTCTTCTCTAAATGCTTGATAGAATTCGCCTGTGAAGCCATCTGGTCCTGGACTTTTGTTTGTTGGAAGATTTTTTATCACAGTTTCAATTTCAGTGCTTGTGATTGGTCTGTTCATATTTTCTATTTCTTCCTGATTCAGTCTTGGCAGGTTGTGCATTTCTAAGAATTTGTCCATTTCTTCCAGGTTGTCCATTTTATTGGCATAGAGTTTCTTATAGTAATCTCTCATGATCTTTTGTATTTCTGCAGTGTCAGTTGTTACTTCTCCTTTTTCATTTCTAATTCTATTGATTTGAGTCTTCTCCCTTTTTTTCTTGATGAGTCTGGCTAATGGTTTATCAATTTTGTTTATCTTCTCAAAGAACCAGCTTTTAGTTTTATTGATCTTTGCTATCGTTTCCTTCATTTCTTTTTCATTTATTTCTGATCTGATTTTTATGATTTCTTTCCTTCTGCTAACTTTGGGATGTTTTTGTTCTTCTTTCTCTAATTGCTTTAGGTGCAAGGTTAGGTTGTTTATTCGAGATGTTTCCTGTTTCTTAAGGTGGGATTGTATTGCTATAAACTTCCCTCTTAGAACTGCTTTTGCTGCATCCCATAGGTTTTGGGTCGTCGTGTCTCCATTGTCATTTGTTTCTAGGTAATTTTTAATTTCCTCTTTGATTTCTTCAGTGATCACTTCGTTATTAAGTAGTGTATTGTTTAGCATCCATGTGTTTGTATTTTTTACAGATCTTTTCCTGTAATTGATATCTAGTCTCCTAGCATTGTGGTCGGAAAAGATACTTGATACAATTTCAATTTTCTTAAATTTACCAAGGCTTGATTTGTGACCCAAGATATGATCTATCCTGGAGAATGTTCCATGAGCACTTGAGAAAAATGTGTATTCTGTGTTTTTTGGATGGAATGTCCTATAAATATCAATTAAGTCCATCTTGTTTAATGTATCATTTAAAGCTTGTGTTTCCTTATTTATTTTCATTTTGGATGATCTGTCCATTGGTGAAAGTGGGGTGTTAAAGTCCCCTACTATGAGTGTGTTACTGTCGATTTCTCCTTTTATGGCTGTTAGTATATGCCTTATGTATTGAGGTGCTCCTATGTTGGGTGCATAAATATTTACAATTGTTATATCTTCTTCTTGGATCGATCCCTTGATCATTATGTAGTGTCCTTCTTTGTCTCTTCTAGTAGTCTTTATTTTAAAGTCTATTTTGTCTGATATGAGAATTGCTACTCCAGCTTTCTTTTGGTTTCCATTTGCATGGAATATCTTTTTCCATCCTCTTACTTTCAGTCTGTATGTGTCTCTAGGTCTGAAGTGGGTCTCTTGTAGACAGCATATATATGGGTCTTGTTTTTGTATCCATTCAGCCAATCTGTGTCTTTTGGTGGGAGCATTTAGTCCATTTACATTTAAGGTAATTATTGATATGTATGTTCCTGTTCCCATTTTCTTAATTGTTTTGGGTTCGTTATTTTAGGTCTTTTACTTCTGTTGTGTTTCTTGCCTAAAGAAGTTCCTTTAGCATTTGTTGTAAAGCTGGTTTGGTGGTGCTGAACTCTATCAGCTTTTGCTTGTCTGTAAAGGTTTTAATTTCTCCATCAAATCTGAATGAGATCCTTGCTGGGTAGAGTAATCTTGGTTGCAGGTTTTTCTCCTTCATCACTTTAATTATGTCCTGCCACTCCCTTCTGGCTTGTAGAGTTTCTGCTGAGAGATCAGCTGTTATCCTGATGGGGATTCCCTTGTGTGTTATTTGTTGTTTTTGCCTTGCTGCTTTTAATATGATTTCTTTGTGTTTAATTTTTGACAGTTTGATTAATATGTGTCTTGGCGTATTTCTCCTTGGATTTATTCTGTATGGGACTCTCTGTGTCTCCTGGACTTGATGAACTATTTCCTTTCCCATATTAGGGAAGTTTTCAACTATAATCTCTTCAAATATTTTCTCAGTCCCTTTCTTTTTCTCTTCTTCTTCTGGAACCCCTATAATTCGAATGTTGGTGCGTTTAATGTTGTCCCAGAGGTCTCTGAGACTGTCCTCTGTTCTTTTCATTCTTTTTTCTTTATTTTGCTCTGCAGCAGTTATTTCCACTATTTTATCTTCCACCTCACTTATCCGTTCTTCTGCCTCAGTTATTCTGCTATTGATCCCATCTAGAGTATTTTTTATTTCATGTATTGTGTTTTTAATCGATGCTTGATTCATCTTTAGTTCTTCTAGGTCCTTGTTAACTGTTTCTTGCATTTTGTCTATTCTATTTCCAAGATTTTGGATCTGGGAAATAGAATCTTGGATCATCTTTACCATCATTATTCTGAATTCTTTTTCAGGTAGACTGCCTATTACCTCTTCATTTGTTAGATCTGGTGGGTTTTTATCTTGCTCCTTCTCCTGCTGTGTGTTTTTCTGTCTTCTCATTTTGCTTATGTTACTGTGTTTGGGGTCTCCTTTTTGCAGGCTGCAGGTTCGTAGTTCCCGTTGTTTTTGGTGTCTCTCCCCAGTGGCTAAAGTTGGTTTAGTGGGTTGTGTAGGCTTCCTGGTGGAGGGGACTAGTGCCTGTGTTCTGGTGGATGAGGCTGGATCTTGTCTTTCTGGTGGGCAGGTCCACGTCTGGTGGTGTGTTTTGGGGTGTCTGCAGACTTTTTATGAGTTTAGGCCACCTCTCTGCTAATGGGTGGCGTTGTGTTCCTGTCTTGCTAGTTGTTTGGCTTAGGGTGTCCAGCACTGTAGCTTGCTGGTCGTTGAGTGAAGCTGGGTGCTGGTGTTGAGATGGAGATCTCTGGAAGATTTTTGCCGTTTGATATTATGTGGAGCTGGGAGGTCTCTTGTGGACCAGTGTCCTGAAGTTGGCTCTCCCACCTCAGAGGCACAGCACTGACTCCTGGCTCCTCAATTTGGGATGATGTGTTGTTTATTCATGTATTCCACAGATGCAGAGTACATCAAGTTGATTGTGGAGCTTTAATCCGCTGCTTCTGAGGCTGCTGGGAGAGGTTTCCCTTTCTCTTCTTTGTTCTCACAGCTCCTGGGTCTCAGCTTTGGATTTGGCCCCGCCTCTGCGTGTAGGTCGCCGGAGGGCGTCTGTTCTTCGCTCAGGCAGGACAGGGTTAAAGGAGCAGCCTCTTCGGGGACTCTGGCTCACTCAGACCGGGCGGGAGGGAGGGGCACGGAGTGCGGGGCGAGCCTGCAGCGGCAAAGGTCGGCGTGACGTTGCACCAGTCCGAGGCGCGCCGTGCGTTCTCCCAGGGAAGCCGCCCCTGGATCCCGGGACCCCGGCAGTGGCGGGCTGCACAGGCTCCCGGAAGGGCGGTGTGGGCAGTGACCTGCGCTCGCACACAGGCTTCTTGGCAGCGGCAGCAGCAGCCCCAGCGTCCCACGCCCGTCTCTGGGCTCCGCGCTTTCAGTCGCGACTCGCGCCCGTCTGTGGAGCCCCTTTAAGCAGCGCTCTTAATCCCCTCTCCTCGCGCACCAGGAAACCAAGAGGGAAGAAAAAGTCTCTTGCCTCTTCGGCAGCTCCAGAGTCTTCCCGGACTCCCTCCCGGCTAGCTGTGGCACATTAGCCCCCTTCAGGCTGAGTTCTCGCCGCCAGCCCCAGTCCTCTCCCTGTGCTCTGACCGAAGCCCGAGCCTCAGCTTCCAGCGCTGCGTGCCCGGCGGGCGAGCAGACAAGCCTCTCGGGCTGCTGAGTGCCGCTCGGCACTGATCCTCTGTGTGGGGATCTCTCCGCTTTGCCCTACCCAGGTATGTGGGGGGTTTCTTGCCTTTTGGGAGGTCTGGGGCCTTCTGCCAGCGTTCAGTAGGTGTTCTGTAGGAGTTGTTCCACGTGTAGCTGTACTTCTGGTGTATCCGTGGGGAGGAAGGTGATCTCCGCGTCTTACTCTTCCGCCATCTTACCCGGAAGTCCGAGAGAGCATTTTGATGAGAAGTGCATGGAGCATTGTGAGGACAATTTTTTTCGAGCATTGTGATGACAAGATTGTGGAGCACTGTGATGACAGGCGCATGGTGCATTGTGATGACATGTGTCATGGAGCATTGTGCTGACAAGCGCATGTAGCATAGTAATGACAAGGGTCATGGAGCATTGTGCAGGGAAAGGCGTAGATCATTGTGATGACAAGGGTGAAAGAGCATTGTGATGAAAATTTCATGGAGCATTGTGGTTAAAAAGGTCACAGAGACTATTGATGACGAGGGCATGGACCATTGTGATGACAAAGGTCATGAAGCATTGGGATGACTGGAGTCACGGAGCATTGTGATGAGAGGGGTCATGGAACACTGTGATAACAAGGGCATGGAGCACTGTGATGACAAAGGCATGGAACATTGGTCTAATATGTTTCATAGATTACTGTGATGACAGTTGGTATGGCGCATTGTGATGACAAGGTCATGGAGCATTGTGATGACCAGGTCATGCAGTATTGTGAAGACAGGTGTCAGGGAGCATTGTGATGACATATGTAATGACCCATTGTGATGACAATGGTATGGAGCATTGTGATGCCAAGTGTCATGGAGGATTCTGATGACAAAGGTAATGGAGCATTGTGATGACCATGGCTTGGAGCATTGTGATGACAAGGGTCAGGGATCATTTTGCTGACAAGTGCATGGAGATTTGTGATGACAAGGGTCATGGAGCATTCTGATGACAAGCTTGTGGAGTATTTTGATGACAATGGCATGGAGCATTGTGATGAAAATGGCATGGGGCATTGTGATGAAAAAGGCATGGAGCCTTTTCGTGACAGGGTTCAAGGAGCATTCTGATGACAAGTGTCAGGGAGCACTGTGATGACAAGTGTATTGAGAATTGTGATGACAAAGGTCATGGAGCATTGTGATGAAAAGGGCATGGAGTATTGTGATGACAGGCATCATGCAGCGTTGTGATGACACGTGTTATGGAACACTGTGATCAAAAGGGTTTGGTGCATTGTGTTGACAGAGGTCATGGATCATTTTGAATTCAAGTAGGATGGAGCACTCTGATGACAAGGGCATGAAGCAATGTGATCCCAAGGTTCATGGAGGATTGTGATGACAATGGAAATGGAGTATTGTGATGACAAGCGCATAGAGCATTGCAATGACAATGTCATGTAGCATTTTGCTGACAAAGGCATGGAGCATTGTGATGACATGTGTCATGGAGCACTGTGATGACAAGCGTCACGGAGCATTGTGAATACACGGGTCATGGAGCATTGGGATGACAAGGGCATGGATCATTGTGATGACAAGTGTCATGGAGCACTGGGGTTAAAATATTCATGGAGTGTTGTGATGACAGGGGTCAAGGAGCATTGTGATGACCAAGGAATGGAGCAATGTGATGACAAGAGTCCTGGATCATTGTGTAGTCAGGTGTCATGGAGTGTTGTGATGACAGTGGTCATGGAGCATTGTGATGATATTGGCCATGGAGCATTGTGATGAGTAGGTCGTGGAGCATTGGGCTGAAAATGCTCATGGATTATTGTGATGACAGTGGTCATGGAGCATTGTGATGACAAGGGAATGGAGCATGGTGATGACAAGGTCCTAGAGAATTGTGATGAGAAGACCATGGAGACTTGTGATGACAACTCACATGGAGCATTCTGATGAAAAGGGGCATGGAGCATTATGATTACAGTGGTCTTGGAGCATTTTGATGACAAGGGCATGGAGCATTGTGATGAGAAGGCCATGAAGCTTTGTGATGACATGCGTCATGGAGCTTTTTTATGACAAGGGCATGGAGCATTGTGATTACATGGATCTTGGAGCATTGTGATGAAAAGGACATGGATTATTGTGATGAAAAATGCATGGAGCCTTGTCATGACAGGGTTCAAGGGGCATACTGACGACAAGTGTCAGTTAGCATTGTGATGACAAGTGTATTGAGCATTGTGATGACAAAGATCATGGAGCATTGTGATGAGAAGACCATGGATAATTGTGATGATGAGTGTCATGGGGTGTTGTGATGATAAGTGTTATGGAACATTGTGATCACAAGGTTTTGGAGCATTATGATGACAGAGGTCATGGAGAATATTGATTTCATTGTGATGACATTAGCCTGAAGCATTATGATGATGGACATGCTGCATTGTGATGAAAGGGTTCATGGAGCATTGAGATGAAAAGGGGCATGGAGCATTGTGATTACAGGTGTCTTGGAGCATTGTGATGACAAGGGCATGGAGCATTGTGCTGAGAAGGCCATGGACTATTCTGACCACATGAGTCATGGAGGTTTGTGATGACAAGGGCATGGAGCATTGTGATTACATGGGTCTTCAGCATTGTGATAACAAGTGTCATGGAACCTTGTGATGACTAGGCCGTGGAACATTGTGATGGCAAGGGTCATGGTGGATTGTTATGACAGAGGTAATGGAGCATTGTGATGAGAAGGGCATGGGACATTGGTCTGAAAAGTTTCATGGATTATTGTGATGAGAGTGGGCATGGAGACTTCTGATGACAAGGGTACAGAACACTATGATACATGGGTCATGCAGGATTGTAATGACCAAGGCATGGAGCATTGTGATGAGAAGGGCATTGAGCATTGTGATGACAAGTGTCATGGAGCTTTTTGATGACAATTGCATTGAGCAATGTTATGAGAGGGTTCATGGAGCATTGTGATGACAATGACATGGAGCATTGTGATGCCAAGTATCATGGGGCTTTGTCATGACAAGTAATGGAGCATTTTGATGACCGGGTCATGCAGCAATTTGATGAAAAGTTTAATGGAATATTTTGATGGCAGGGGTTATAGAACATTGTGATGTCAGGGGATTTGGAGCGTTGGGATGAAAAGGGTCATGGGGCAATTTGATGACAGGTGTCATGGAACATTGTGATTTTAAGGGGATGTAGCATTGTGATGACAGTGTCATGGAACATTGTGATTACAGGGGTGAGGGAGTATTGTGATGACTAGTGATGTAACACTGTGATATCTCTGGTGAGAGAGCATTTTGATGAGAAGTGCATGGAGCATTGTGATTTCAAGGTTTATAGAGCATTGCAATGACAAGGTTGTGGACCGTTCTGATGAAATGTGCGTGGCACATTGTGAAGACAATGGTCATGGAACATTGTTCTGACAAAGACAGGCAGCATTGTGATGACAAGGATCACAGAGTATTGTGATGAACAGTTCAAGGAGCATTGTGGTTACCAAGGTCACAGAGCCTTGTGATGACGCGGGCATGGACCATTGTGATGACAAACGTTATGAAGCACTGTGATGACTGGAGTCGCGGAGCATTGTGATGACAGGGGTCATGGAGCATTGTGATGGCATGTGTCATGGAGCATTGTGCTGACAAGCGCATGGAGCATTGTGATGACAAGAGTCATGGAGCATTGTTCTGAGAAAGGCATAGAGCATTGTGATGACAAGGGTCAAAGAGAGATGTTTTGAAAAGTTCATGGAGTATTGTGGTCACAGAGACTGTTGATGACGAGGGCATGGACCATTGTGATGACAAAGGTCATGAAGTATTGTGATGACTGGAGTCACGGAGCATTGTGATGACAGGGGTCATGGAGGATTGTGATAACAAGGGCATAGAGCACTGTGATGACAAGGGCATGGAACATTTTTCTAATAAGTTTCATGGATTATTGCGATGACAGTTGGAATGGCACATTGTGATGACAAGGGCATGGAGCACTGTGATGACCAGGTCATGCAATATTGTGAAGACAGGTGTCAGGGAGCATTGTGATGATATATGTAATGGCCCGTTGTGATGACAATGGCATGGAGCATTGTGATGCCAAGTGTCATGGAGGATTCTGATGACAAAGGTAATGGAGCATTGTGATGACAATGGCTTGGAGCATTGTGATGACAAGGGTGAGGGAGCATTGTGCTGAAAAGTGCATGGAAAATTGTGATGACAAGGGTCAAGGAGCATTCTGATGATAAGCTTGTGGAGTATTTTAATGACAATGGCATGGAGCATTGTGATGAAAACAGCATGGGGCCTTGTGATGAAAGAGACATGGAGCCTTCTCGTGACAGGTTTCAAGGAGCATTCTGATGACAAGTGTCAGGGAGCATTGTGATGACAAGTGTATTGAGAATTGTGATGACAAAGGTCATGGAGCATTGTGATGAAAAGGGCATGGAGTATTGTGATGACAGGCATCATGGAGCATTGTTATGACAAGTGTTATGGAACATTGTGATCACAAGGGTTTGGATCATTGTGATGACAGAGGTCATGGATCATTTTTCTTTCAAGGAGCATTGAACATTGTGATGACAGGGGCATGAAGCAATGTGATCCCAAGGTTCATGTACGATTGTTATGACAATGGAAATGGAGTATTGTGATGACAAGCGCATAGAGCATTGCAATGACAAGGTCATTTAGCATTTTGCTGACAAAGGCATGGAGCATTGTGATGACATGTGTCATGGGGCACTGTGATGACAAGCATCACGGAGCATTGTGAATACAGGGGTCTTGGAGCATTGGGATGACAAGGGCATGGATCATTGTGATGATAAGGGTCTTGGAGCACTGGGCTGAAAATGTTCTTGGAGCATTGTGATGACAGGGACATGGAGCATTGTTATGACAGGGGCATGGAGCATTAGGCTGACAAGTTTCATAGATTATTGTGATGACAGTGGACATAGTGCGTTGTGATGACAATGGCATGGAGCATTGTGAAGAGAAGGTCATTGAGTATTGTGAAGACACGTGTCAGGGAGCATTGTGATGACATATGTCAAGATCCACTGAGATGACAATGGCAGGGAATATTGTGATGCCAAATGTAATGGAGGATTGTGATGACAAATATAATGGAGCATTGTGATGACTAGGGCTTGGAGCATTATGATGACAAGGGCCATTGAGAATTTTCATGACAAGGTCGTGAAGCATTGTGATGACAAGCTCCTGGAGCATTGTGTTGAGAAAATCATGGAGCCTTGTGATGACAAATCTCATGGAGCATACGGATGTAAAGTGGCATGGAGCATTGTGATTACAGGTGTCTAGGCACATTGTGATTACAAGTGCATGGAGCAGTGTGATGACAAGGGCATGGAACATTGTGATGAGAAGGCCATCTAAAATTCTGATGACATGTGTCATGGAGCTTTGTGATGACAAGGCATGGATCATTGTGATGACAAGTGTCATGGAACATTGGGCTGAAAATATTCATGGAGTATTGTGATGACAGGGGTCATGGAGCATTGTGATTACAGGGGTCTTGGAGCATTGTGATGACAAGAGTCCCGGATCATTGTATTGTCAGGTGTCATGGAGTGTTGTGATGACAGTGGTCATGGATCATTGTGATGATATTGGTCATGGAGCATTGTGATGAGAAGGTCATGGAGCACTGGGCTGAAAATGTTCATGGAGTATTGTGATGACAGGTGTCATTGAGCATAGTGATGACAAGGGCATGTAGCATTGTGAGGAGAAGGCCATGGAACATTCTGATGACATGTGTCATGGAACTTTGTGAAGCTAAGTGCATGGAGCAATGTGATGAGAGCGTTCATGGAGCATTGTGATGACAATGACATGGAGCACTGTGATGAGAAGGACATGAAGCATTCTGATGACATACGTCATGGAGCTTTTTTTTTTTTTTTTTTTTTTTTTTTTTTTTTTTTTTTTTCCTTTTGCGGTATGCGGGCCTCTCACTGTTGTGGCCTCTCCCGTTGCGGAGCACAGGCTCTGGATGCGCAGGCCCAGCGGCCATGGCTCACGGGCCCAGCCGCTCTGCGGCATATGGGATCCTCCCAGACCGGGGCATGAACCCGTATCCCCTGCATCGGCAGGCGGACTCTCAACCACTGCACCACCAGAGAGGCCCCGTCATGGAGCTTTTTGACGACAAGGGCATGGAGCATTGTGATTACAGGGATCTTGGAGCATTGTGATGAAAAGGGCATGGATTATTGTGATGAAAAAGGCATGGAGCCTTGTCATGACAGGGTTCAAGGAGCATACTGACGACAAGTGTCAGGGAGCATTGTGATGACAAGTGTTTTCAGCATTGTGATGACAAAGATCATGGAACATTGTGATGAGAAGGCCATGGATAATTGTGATGATGAGCGTCATGGGTTGCTGTGATGATAAGTGTTATGGAACATTGTGATCACAAGGATTTGGAGCATTATGATGACAGAGGTCATGGAGAATATTGATTTCATTGTGATGACAATAGCCTGAAGCATTATGATGATGGGCATGGTGCATTGTGAGGACAGTGTTCATGGAGCATTGAGATGAAAAGGGGCATTGAGCATTGTGCTTACAGGGGTCTTGGAGCATTGTGATGACAAGGGCATGGAGCATTGTGATGAGAAGGCCATGGATCATTCTGATGACATGCATCATGGAGCTTTGTGATGACAAAGACATGGAGCATTGTGATTACAGGGGCCTTCAGCATTGTGAAGACAAGTGTCATGGAGCCTTGTGATAACTAGGCCGTGGATCATTGTGATGGCAGGGGTCATGGTGCATTGTTATGACAGAGGTAATGGAGCATTGTGATGAGAAGGACATGGAACATTGGTCTGAAATGTTTCATGGATTATTCGGATGAGAGTGGGCATGGAGCATTGTGATGACAAGGGTACGGAACACTATGATACATGGGTCATGCAGGATTGTAATGACAAGGGCATGGAGCATTGTGATGAGAAGGGCATCGAGCATTGTGATGACAAGTGTCATGGAGCTTTGTGATGACAAGGGCTTTGAGCAATGTAATGAGAGGGTTCATGGAGCATTGTGATGACAATGACATGGAGCACTGTGATGTCAAGTGTCATGGAGATTTGTGATGACAAGTCATGGAGCATTTTGATGACAAGGGCATGGTGCATTGTGATGTGAAGTGCAGGGAGCGTTTTGATGACCGGGTCATGCAGCAATTTGATGAAAAGTGTAATGGAACATTTTGATGGCAAGTTTTATAGAACATTGTGATGTCAGGGGTCTTGGAGCTTTGGGATGAAAAGGGTCATGGAGCATTTTGATGACACGGGTTATGGAATATTGTGATGTCAGTGGTCATGGAACATTGTGATGATAAGGGGATGTAGCACTGTGATGACAGTGTCATCGAACATTGTGATTACAGGGGTGAGGGAGTATTGTGATGACTAGTGATGGAACACTGTGATATCTCTGGTGAGAGAGCATTTTGATGAGAAGTGCATGGAGCATTGTGATTAAAAGATTTATGGAGCATTGCAATGACAAGTTTGTGGACAGTTCTGATGAAATGTGTGTGGCACATTGTGATGACAATGGTCATGGAGCATTGTTCTCACAAAGACATGGAGCATTGTGATGACAAGGGTCACAGAGAATTGTGATGAAAAGTTCATGGAGCATTGTGGTTACAAAGGTCACAGAGCCTTGTGATGACGCGGGCATGGACCATTGTGATGACAAACGTTATGAATAATTGTGATGAGTGGGGTCATGGAGCATTGTGATGACAAGGGCATGGAGCATTGTGATGACAGTGGCATGGAGCATTGGTTTGACATGTTTCATAAATTATTGTGATGACAATGGGCATGGTGCATTGTGATGACAAGGGCATGGACCATTGTGATGAGAAGGTCATGGAGTACTGTGAAGACAGGTGTCAGGGAGCATTGTGATGACATATGTCAGGGTCCATTGCGATGACAATGGCATGGAGCATTGTGATGCCAAATGTAATTGAGGATTGTGATGACAAATATAATGGAGCATTGTGATGACTTGGGCTTGGAGCATTATGATGACAAGGGCCATTGAAAATTTTCATGACAAGGTCGTGAAGCATTGTGATGACAAGGTCCTGGAGCATTGTGATGACAAAACAATGGAGCCTTGTGATGACAATTCTCATGGAGCATACTGATGGAAAGGGGCATGGAGCATTGCGATTACAGGGATCTTGGAACATTGTGATGAAAAGAGCATGGAGCATTTTGAGGAGAAGATCAAGGAGCATCCTCATGGCATGTGTCATTGAGAATTGTGATGACAAGGGCGTGGAGCATTGTGATTACATGGGTCTTGGTGCATTGTGATGAAAAGGGCATGGATCATTGTGATGAAAAAGGCATGGAGCCTTGTCATGACAGTGTTCAAGGAGCATACAGACAACAAGTGTCAGGGAGCATTTTGATGACAAGTGTATTGAGCATTGTGATGACAAAGGTCATGTAGCATTGTGATGAGAAGACCATGGATAATCGTGACGACGAGCGTCATGGGGCACTGTGATGACAAGTGTTATGGAATATTGTATTCACAAGGGTTTGTAGCATTGCTATGACAGAGGTCATGGAGCACTTTGATTTCACTGTGATGACAATAGCATGAAGCATTATGATGATATGCATGGTGCATTGTGATGACAGGGTTCATGGATCATTGAAATGAAAATGGGCATAGAGCATTGTGATTACAGGGTTCTTGGAGCATTGTGAAGAGAAGGGTGATGGAGCGTTGTGATGACGAGGCCATGGAATATCGTGATGGCAGCGGTCATGGAGCAATGTTATGACAGTGGTAATGGAGCATTGTGATGGCAAGGGCATGGAACATTGTGATGAGAAGGCCATGGAGCATTCTGATGACATGTGTCATGGAGCTTTGTGATGACAAGGGCATGGAGCCATGTGATGAGAGCCTTCATGGAGCATTGTGATGACAATGACATGGAGCATTTTGATGCCAAGGGTCATGGATCTTTGTGATGACAAAGGTCATGGAGCATTTTGATGGCAAGGGCGTTGTGCTTTGTAATGAGAAGCCCAGGGAGCATTGTGATGACAGGGTCATGGAGCAATTGGATGAAATGTGTCATGGAACATTGTGATGACAGGAGTTATGGAACATTGTGATGTCAGGGGTCTTGGAGCATTTTGATGAAAAGGGTCATGGAGCATTTTGTTGACAGGTGTTATGGAACATTGTGATGTGAGGGGTCATCGAACATTGTGATGATAAGTGCATGTAGCATTGTGGTGACAGGATTCATGGAACATTGTGATGACAGGGATGAGGGAGTACTGTGAAATATAATGATGTAGCATTGTGATATCAGTGGTGAGAGAGCATTTTGATGAGAAGTGCATGGAGCATTGTGATGACAAGTTTTATGGAGCATTATGATGACAAGATGGTGGAGCACTGTGATGACAAGCACATGGTGCATTGTGATGACATATGTCATGGAGCATTGTGCTGACAAGCGCATGGAGCATTGTGATGACAAGGGTCATGGAGAATTGTGCTGAGAAAGGCATAGAGAATTATGATGACAAGGGTCAAAGAGCATTGTGATCAAATGTTCAAGGAGCATTGTGGTTAAAATGGTCACAGAGACTGTTGATGATGAAGGCATGGACCATTGTGATGACAAAGGTCATGGAGCATTGTGATGACTGGAGTCACGGAGCATTGTGATGACAGGGGTCATGGAACATTGTGATAACAAGGGCATGGAGCATTGTGATGTTCACGTCATGCAGTACTGTGAAGACAGGCGTCAGGGAGCATTGTGATGACATATGTAATGGCCCATTGTGATGACAAGGGCATGGAGCATTGTGATGCAAATTGTCATGGAGGATTCTGATGACAAATGTAATGTAGCATTGTGACGACAATGGCTTGGATCATTGTGATGACAAGGGTCAGAGAGCATTGTGCTGACAAGTGCATGGAGAATTGTTATGACAAGTGTCATGAAACATTCTGATACAAGCTTGTGGAGTATTTTGATGACAATGGCATGGAGCATTGTGATGTAAACGGCATGGGGCATTGTGATGAAAAGGCATGGAGCCTTTTCATGACAGGGTTCAAGGAGCATTCTGACGACAAGTGTCAGGGAGCATTGTGATGACAAGTGTATTGAGAATTGTGATGACAAAGGTCATGGAGCATTGTGATGAAAAGGGCATGGAGTATTGTGATGACAAGCATCATGGAGCGTTGTCATGACAAGTGTTATGGAACATTGTGATCACAAGGGCTTGGAGCATTGTGATGACAGAGGTCATGGATCATTTTGATTTCAAGGAGCACGGAGCATTGTGATGACAAGGGAATGAAGCAATGTGATCCCAAGGTTCATGGAGGATTGTGATGACAATGGTATTTGTGTATTGTGATGACAAGCACATAGAGCATTGTAATGACAAGGTCATATAGCATTTTGCTGACAAAGGCATGGAGCATTGTGATGACAGGTGTCATGGAGCACTGTGATGACATGCGTCACGGAGCATTGTGAATACAGAGGTTATGGAGCATTGGGATGACAAGGGCATGGATCATTTTGATGACAAGTGTCATGGAGCATTGGGATGACTAGGGAATGGAGCATTGTGATGACAAGAGTCCCGGATCATTGTGTTGTCAGGTGTCATGGAGTGTTGTGATGACAGTGGTCATGGAGAATTGTGATGATATTGGTCATGGAGCACTGCAATGACAAGGGAATGGAGCATGGTGATGACAAAGTCCTGGAGCATTGTGATGAGAAGACCATGGAGACTTCTGATGAGAAGTCTCATGGAGCATTCTGTTGAAAAGGGGCATGGAGCATTGTGATTACAGGGGTCTTGGAGCATTGTGATGACAAGGGCATGGATCATGGTGATGAGAAGGCCATGGAGCATTCTGATGACATGCGTCATGGAGCTTTGTGATGAGAAGGGCATGGAGCATTGTGATTACAGGGGTCTTGGAGCATTGTTATGAAAAGGGCATGGAACATTCTGATGAAAAAGGCATGCAGCCTTGTCATGACAGGGTTCAAGGAGCATACTGACGACAAGTGTCAGGGATCATTGTGATGACAAGTGTACTGAGCATTGTGATGACAAAGATCATGGAACATTGTGATGACAAGACATGGAGCATTGTGATGACAAGGTCATGGAACATTGTGATGACAGGGACATGGAGCATTGTTATGACAGGGGCATGGAGCATTGGTCTGACAATTTTCATAGTTTATTGTGATGACATTGGACATAGTGCATTGTGATGACAATGGCATGGAGCATTGTGAAGAGAAGGTCATGGAGTATTGTGAAGAGAGGTGTCAGGGAGCATTGTGATGACATATGTCATGGTCCATTGCGATGACAATGGCAGGGTTTATTGTGATGCCAAATGTAATGGAGTATTGTGATGACAAATATAATGGAGTATTGTGATGACTAGGGCTTGGAGCATTATGATGACAAGGGCCATTGAGATTTTTCATGAAAAGATCGTGAAGCATTGTGATGAGAAAACCATGGAGGTTTGTGGTGACAAGTCTCATGGAGCATACTGATGAAAAGGGGCATGGAGCATTGTGATTACAGGGGTCTTGCCACATTGTGATGACAAGGGCATGGAGCATTGTGAGCAGAGGGCCAAGGAGCATTCTGATGACATGTGTCATTGAGCTTTGTGATGACAAGGGCATGGAGCATTGTGATTACAGGGGCCTTGAAGCATTGTGATGAAAAGGGCATGGATCATTGTGATGAAAAAGGCATGGAGCCTTGTCATGACAGGTTTCAAGGAGCATACAGAAAACTATGTCAGGGAGAATTTTGATGACAATTGTATTGAACATTGTGATGACAAAGGTCATGGAACATTGTGATGAGAAGACCATAGATAATTGTGATGACGAGCCTCATGGGTCATTGTGATGACAAGTGTTATGGAATATTGTGATCACAAGGGTTTTGAGCAGTCTTATGACAGAGGTCATGGAGCATTTTGATTTCATTGTGATGACAATAGCATGAAGCATTATGATGAAGGGAATGGTGCATTGTGATGTCAGGGTTCATGGATCATTGAAATGAAAAGGTTCATAGAGCATTGTGATTACAGGTTTCTTGGAGCATTGTGATGAGAAGGGTGATGGAGCCTTGTGATGACAAGGCCATGGAATATCGTGATGGCAGGGGTCATGGAGCATTGTTATGAGAGGGGTAATGGAGCATTGTGATGGCAAGGGCATGGAGCATTGTGATGAGAAGGCCATGGAGCATTCTGATGACATGTGTCATGGAGCTTTGTGAAGATAACTGCATGGAGCAATGTGATAAGAGTGTTCATGGAGCACTGTGATGACAATGACATGGAGCATTGTGATGAGAAGGCCATGAAGCATTCTGATGACATGCGTCATGGAGCTTTTTGATGACAAGGGCATGGATCATTGTGATTACAGTGATCTTGGAGCATTGTGATGAAAAGGGCATGGATTATTGTGATGAAAAAGGCATGGAGCCTTGTCATGACAGGGTTCTAGGAGCATACTGACGACAAGTGTCAGGGAGTATTGTGATGACAAGTGTATTGAGCATTGTGATGACAAAGATCATGGAGCATTGTGATGAGAAGGCCATGGATAATTGTGATGATGAGCGTCATGGGGTGTTGTGCCGATAAGTGTTATAGAACATTGTGATCACAAGGGTTTGGAGCATTTTGATGACAGAGGTCATGGAGAATATTGATTTCATTGTGATGACAATAGCCTGAAGCATTATGATGATGGGCATGGTGCATTGTGATGACAGGGTTCATGGAGCATTGAGATGAAAAGGGGCATGGAGCATTGTGCTTACAGGGGTCTTGGAGCATTGTGATGACAAGGTCATGGAGCATTGTGATGAGAAGGCCATGGAACATTCTTATGACATGCGTCATGGAGCTTTGTGATGAGAAGGGCATGGAGCCTTGTGATTACAGGGGCCTTCAGCATTGTGATGACAAGTATCATGAAGCCTTGTGATGACTAGGCCGTGGAACATTTTGATGGCAGGGGTCATGGTGCATTGTTATGACAGAGGTATTGGAGCATTTTGATGAGAAGGATATTGAATATTGGTCTGAAATATTTCATGGATTATTGTGATGAGAGTGGGCATGGAGCATTTTGATGACAAGGGTACGGAACACTATGATACATGGGTCATGCAGGTTTGTAATGACAATGGCCTGGAGCACTGTGATGAGAAGGGCATCGAGCATTGTGATGACAAGTGTCATGGAGCTCTGTGATGACAAGGGCATTGAGCAATATTATGAGAGGGTTCATGGAGCATTGTGATGACAATGACATGGAGCATTGTGATGCCAATGGTCATGGAGCTTTGTGATGACAAGTCATGGAGCATTTTGATGACAAGTGCATGCCTCATTGTGATGAGAAGGGCAGGGAGAATTCTGATGACCGGGTCATGCAGCTATTTGATGAAAAGTATAATGGAACAGTTTGATGGCAGGGTTTATAGAACATTGTGATGTCAGTGGTCTTGGAGCTTTGGGATGAAAAGGGTCATGGAGCATTTTGATGACAGGGGTTATGGAACATTGTGATATCAGCGGTCATGGAACATTGTGATGATAAGGGGATGAAGCAGTGTGATGACAGTGTCATGGAACATTGTGATTACAGGGGTGATGGAGTTTTGTGATGACTAGCGATGGAACACTGTGATATATCTGGTGAGAGAACATTTTGATGAGAAGTGCATGGAGCATTTTGAGTAAAAGGTTTATGGAGCATTGCAATGACAAGGTTGTGGACCGTTGTGATGAAATGCGCGTGGCACACTGTGATGACAATGGTCATGCAGCATTGTTCTGACAATGACATGGAGAATTGTGATGACAAGTGTCACAGAGATGTGTGATGAAAAGTTCATGGAGCATTGTGGTTACAAAGGTCACAGAGCCTTGTGATGAAGCGGGCATGGACCATTGTGATGACAAACGTTATGAAGCATTGTGATGACTGGGGTCAAGGAGCATTGTGATGACAGGGGTCATGGAGCATTGTGAGGACAAGGGCATGGAGCATTGTGATGACAGGGGCATGGAGCATTGGTCTGACAAGTTTCATAGATTATTGTTATGACAGTGGGCATGGTGCATTGTGATGACAAGGACATGGAGCATTGTGATGAGAAGGCCATTGAGCATTCTGATGACATGTGTCATGGAGCTTTGTGATGACAAGGGCATGGAGCCATGTGATGAGAGCCTTCATGGAGCACTGTGATGACAATGACATGGAGCATTGTGATGCCAAGGGTCATGGATCTTTGTGATGACAAAGGTCATGGAGCATTTTGATGGCAAGGGCTTTGTGCATTGTGATGAGAAGGCCAGGGAGCATTGTGATGACAGGGTCATGGAGCAATTGGATGAAATGTGTCATGGAATATTTTGATGACAGGAGTTATGGAACATTGTGATGTCAGGGGTCTTGGAGCATTTTGATGAAAAGGGTCATGGAGCATTTTGATGACAGGTGTTATGGAACGTTGTGATGTCAGGGGTCATCGAACATTGTGATGATAAGTGCATGTAGCATTGTGGTGACAGGAGTCATGGAACATTGTGATGACAGGGATGAGGGAGTACTGTGACAAATAGTGATGTAGCATTGTGATATCAGTGGTGAGAGAGCATTTTGATGAGAAGTGCATGGAGCATTGTGATGACAAGTTCTATGGAGCATTGGGATGACAAGATGGTGGAGCACTGTGATGACAAGCGCATGGTGCATTGTGATGACATGTGTCATGGAGCATTGTGCTGACAAGCGCATGGAGCATTGTGAGGACAAGGGCATGGAGCATTGTGATGACAGGAGCATGGAGCATTTGTCTGACAAGTTTCATAGATTATTGTGATGACAGTGGGCATGGTGCATTGTGATGACAAGGGCATGGAGCATTGTGATGAGAAGGTCATGGAGTATTGTGCAGAGAAAGGCATAGAGCATTTTGATGACACGGGTCAAAGAGCATTGTGATGAAAATTCATGGAGATTTGTGGTTAAAAAGGTCACAGAGACAGTTGATGATGAGGACATGGACCATTTTGATGACAAAGGTCATGAAGCAATGCTATGAGTGGCGTCACGGAGCATTGTGATGACAGTGGTCATGGAGCATTGTGATAACAAGGGCATGTAGCATTGTGATGACAAGGGCATGGAACATTGGTCAAATAAGTTTCATGAATTATTGCGAAGACAGTGGGAATGTAGCATTGTGATGAAAGGGGCATGGAGCATTGTGATGACCAGGTCATGCAGTGTTGTGAAGACAGGTGTCATCGAGCATTGTGATGACATATGTCATGGCCCATTGTGATGACAATGCCATGGAGCATTGTGATGCCAAGTGTCATGGAGGATTCCGATGACAAAGGTAATGGAGTATTGTGATGACAATGGCTTGGAGCATTGTGATGACAAGGGTCAGGGATCATTATGCAGACAAGTGCATGGACATTTGTGATTACAAGTTTCATGGAGCATTCTGATGACAAACTTCTGGAGTATTTTGATGACAATGGCATTGAGCATTGTGATTTAAATGGCATGGGACATTGTGATAAAAAAGGCATGGAGCCTTTTCGTGACAGGGTTCAAGGAGCATTCTGGCGACAAGTGTCAGGGAGCATTGTGATGACAAGTGTATTGTGAATTGTGATGGCAAAGGTCATGGAGAATTGTGATGAAAATGGCATGGAGTATTGTGATGACAGGCATCATGGAGCGTTGTGATGACAAGTGTTATGGAACATTGTGATCACAATGGTTTGGAGCATTGTGATGACAGAGGTCATGGATCATTTTGATTTCAAGGAGCATGGAACATTTTGATGACAAGGGAATGAAGCAATGTGATCCCAAGGTTTTTGGACGATTGTGATGACAATGGTAATGGAATATTTTGATGACAATCACATAGAGCATTGTAATGACAAGGTCATGTAGCATTTTGCTGCAAAGGCATGGAGCATTGTGATGACAGGTGTCATGGAGCACTGTGATGACAAGCGTCATGGAGCATTGTGAATACAGGGGTTATGGCGCATTGGGATGAAAAGGGCAATGATCATTGTGATGACAAGTGTCATTGAGCATTGTGATGAGTAGGGAATGGAGCATTGTGATGACAAGAGTCACAGATCATTGTGTTGTCAGGTGTCATGGAGTGTTGTGATGACAGTGGTCATGGAGAATTGTGATGATATTGGTCATGGAGCATTGCGATGAGAAGGGAATGGAGCATGGTGATGACAAAGTCCTGGAGCATTGTGATGAGAAGACCATGGATACTTTTGTTGAGAAGTCTCATGGAGCATTCTGTTGAAAAGGGGCATGGACCATTGTGATTATAGGGTTATTGGAGCATTGTGATGACAAGTGCATGGACCATGGTGATGAGAAAGCCATAGAGCATTCTGATGACATGCGTCATGTAGCTTTGTGATGACAAGGGCATGGAGCATTGTGATTACAGGGGTCTTGGAGCATTGTTATGAAAAGGGCATGGATCATTGTGATGAAAAAGGCATGCAACCTTGTCATGACAGGGTTCAAGGAGCATACTGACGACAAGTGTCAGGGATCATTGTGATGACAAGTGTATTGAGCATTGTGATGACAAAGATCATGGAACATTGTGATGAGAAGACCATGGATAATAGTGATGATGAGCGTCATGGGGCACTGTGATGACAAGTGTCATGGAGCCTTGTGATGACAAAGCCATGGATCATTGTGATGGTAGGGTTCATGAAGCACTGTTATGACAGGTGTAATGGAGCATTTTGATGAGAAGGGCATGGAACATTGGTCTGAAATATTTCATGGATTATTGTGATGAGAGTGGGCATGGAGCATTGTGATGACAACGGCACGGAACACTGTGATACATGGGTCAGGGGTTATGATGCTTTGTGATGGCAAGTAATGGAGCATTGTGATGACAAGGGCATGGAGCATTGTGATGACAGGGGCATGGAGCATTGTTATGACAGGGGCATGGAGCATTGGTCTGACAATTTTCATAGATTATTGTGATGGCAGTGGACATAGTACATTGTGATGACAAGGGCATGGATCATTGTGAAGAGAAGGTCATGGAGTATTGTGAAGACAGGTGTCAGGGAGCATTGTGATGACATAGGTCATGGTCCATTGCGATGACAATAGCAGGAAGTATTGTGATGCCAAATGTAATGGAGGATTGTGATGACAAATATAATGGAGCATTGTGATGACTAGGGCTTTGAGCATTATGATGACAAGGGCCATTGAGAATTTTCATGACAACATCTTGAAGCATTGTGATGACAATGTCCTGGAGCATTGTGATGAGAAAACCATGGAGCCTTGTGATGACAATTCTCATGGAGCATACTAATGAAAAGGGGCACGGAGCATTGTGATTACAGGGTTCTTGGCACATTTTGATGGCAAGGGCATGGATCATTGTGAGCAGAAGGCCAAGGAGCATTCTGATGACATGTGTCATTGAGCTTTGTGATGACAAGTGCATGGAGCATTGTGATTACAGGGGTCTTGGAGCATTGTGATGAAAAGGGCATGGATCATTGTGATGAAAAATGCATGGAGGCTTGTCATGACAGGGTTCAAGGAGCATACAGACAACAAGTGTCAGGGAGCATTTTCATGACAAGTGTATTGAGGATTGTGATGACAAAAGTCATGGAGCATTGTGATGAGAAACCATGGATAATTGTGATGACGAGCGTCATGTGGCATTGTGATGACAAGTGTTATGGTATATTGTGATCACAAGGGTTTGGAACATTGTTATGACAGAGGTCATGGAGCATTTTGATTTCATTGTGATGAAAATAGCATGAAGCAAGATGATGGGCATTGTGCATTGTGATGACAGGGTTCATGGATCATTGAGATGAAAAGGGGCATAGTTCATTGTGATTACAGGTGTCTTGGAACATTGTGATGAGAAGGGTCATGGAGCCTTGTGATGACAAGGCCATGGAACATCGTGATGTCAGGGGTCATGGAGCATTGTTATGACAGGTTTAATGGAGCATTGTGATTGTAAGGGCATGGAGAATTCTGATGAGAAGGCCATGGATCATTCTGATGACATGTGTCATGGAGCTTTATGAAGTAAGTGCATGGAGCAATGTGATGAGAGCGTTCATGGAGCAGTGTGATGACAATGACATGGAACATTGTGATACCAAGGGTCATGGATATTTGTGACGACAAAGGTCATGGAGCATTTTGATGGCAAGGGCACTGTGCATTTTGATGAGAAGGGCAGGGATCATTGTGATGACAGGGTCATGGAGCAATTTAATGAAAAGTGTCATGGAACATTTTGATGACAGTTGTTATGGAACATTGTGATGTCAGGGGTCATGGAGCATTTTGATGAAAAGTGTCATGGAGCATTTTGATGACAGGTGTTATGGAACATTGTGATGTCATGGGTCATCGAACATTGTGATGATAACTGCATGTAGCATTGTGATGACAGGAGTCATGGAACATTATGATGACAGGGGTGAGGGAGTATTGTGACAAATAGTGATGTAGCATTGTGATATCAGTGGTGAGAGAGCATTTTGATGAGAAGTGCATGGAGCATTGTGATGACAAGCTTTATGGAGCACTGTGATGACAAGATGGTGGATCACTGTGATGACAAGCGCATGGTGCATTGTGATGTCATGTGTCATGGAGCATTGTGCTGACAAGCGCCTGGAGCATTGTGATGACAAGGGTCATGGCGCATTGTGCTGAGAAAGGCATAGAGCATTTTGATGACAAGGGTCAAAGAGCATTGAGATGAAAAGTTCATGAAGCATTGTGGTTAAAATGGTCACAGAGACTGTTGATGACGAGGGCATGGACCAATGTGATGACAAAGGTCATGAAGCATTGTGATGACTGGAGTCACGGAGCATTGTGATGACAGGGGTCATGGAGAATTGTGACAACAAGGGCATGGAGCATTGTGATCAGAACGGCATGGAACACTGGTCTAATAAGTTTCATGAATTATTGCGATGAGAGTTGGAATGGCGCATTATGATGACAAGTGCATGGAGCATTGTGATGACCAGGTCATGCAGTATTGTGAAGACAGGTTTCAAGGAGCGCTGTGATGACATATGTAATGGCCCATTGTGATAACAATGGCATGGAGCATTGTGATGCCAAGTGTCATGGAGGATTCTGATGACAAAGGTCATGGAGCATTGTGATGACAATGGCTTGGAGCATTGTGATGACAAGGGTCAGGGAGCATTGTGCTGACAAGTGCATGGAGATTTGTGATGACAAGGGTCATGGAGCATTCTGATGACAAGCTTTTGGAGTATTCTGATGACAATGAAATGGAGCATTGTGATGTAAACGGCATGGGGCATTGTGATGAAAAGGCATGGAGCCTTTTTGTGACAGGTTTCAAGGATCATTCTGATGACAAGTGTCAGGGAGCATTGTGATGACAAGTGTATTGAGCATTGTGATGACAAAGGTCATGGAGCATTGTGATGAAAAGGGCATGGAGTATTGTGATGACAGGCATCATGGAGCGTTGTGATGACAAGTGTTATGGAACATTGTGATCACAAGGGTTTGGAACATTGTGATGACAGAGGTCATGGATCATTTTGATTTCAAGGATCATGGAGCATTGTGATGACAAGGGCATGAAGCAATGTGATCCCAAGGTTCATGGAGGATTGTGATGACAATGGAAATGGAGTATTGTGATGACAAGCACATAGAGCATTGTAATGACAAGGTCATGTAGCATTTTGTTGACAAAGGCATGGAGCATTGTGATGACAGGTGTCATGGAGCACTGTGATGACAAGCGTCACAGAGCATTGTGTATACAGGGGTTATGGAGCATTGGGATGACAAGGGCATGGATCATTTTGATGACAAGTGTCATGGAGCATTGTGATGACTAGGGAATGGAGCATTGTGATGACAAGAGTCTCGGATCATTGTGTTGTCAGGTGTCATGGAGTGTTGTGATGACAGTGGTCATGGAGAATTGTGATGATATTGGTCATGGTTCATTGCGATGACAAGGGAATGGAGCATGGTGATGACAAAGTCCTGGAGCATTGTGATGAGAAGACCATGGAGACTTTTGATGAGAAGTCTCATGGAGCATTCTCTTGAAAAGGGGCATGGAGCATTGTGATTACAGGGGTCTTGGAGCTCTGTGATGACAATGGCATGAATCATGGTGATGAGAAATCCATGGAGCATTCTGATGACATGCGTCATGGAGCTTTGTGATGACAAGTGTAGGAAGCATTGTGATTACAGGGATCTTGGAGCATTGTGATGAAATGGCATGGATTATTGTGATGAAAAAGGCATGGAGCCTTGTAATGACATGGTTCAAGGTGCATACTGACGACAACTGTCATGGAGCATTGTGATGACAAGTGTTTTGAGCATTGTGATGATAAAGATCATGGAACATTGTGATGAGAAGTCCATGGATAATTGTGATGACTAGCGTCATGGGGCATTGTGATGACAAGTTTCATGGAGCCTTGTGATGACAAGGCCGTGTAACATTTTGATGGCAGGGGTCATGGAGCATTGTTATGACAGGGGTAATGGAGCAATTTGATGAGAAGTGCATGGAACATTGCTCTGAAATATTTCATGGAGTATTGTGATGAGAGTGGCATGGTGCATTGTGATGACAAGGGCACGGAACACTGTGATACATGGGTCATGGGTCAAGGAGCTTTGTGATGAAAAATCATAGAGCATTGTGATGACAAGGGCATGGAGCATTGTGATGACAGGGACATGGAGCATTGTTATGACCGGGGCATGGAGCATTGGTCTGACAAATTTCATAGATTATTGTGATGACAGTGGACATAGTGCATGGTGATGACAATGGCATGGAGCATTGTGAAGAGAAGCTCATGGACTATTGTGAAGACAGGTGTCAGGGAGAATTGTGATGACATAGGTCATGGTCCATTTCGATGACAATGGCAGGGAGTTATGTGATGCCAAATGTAATGGAGGATTGTGATGACGAACATATAATGGAGCATTGTGATGACAAGGGCCATTGAGAATTTTCATGACAAGGTCGTGAAGCATTGTGATGACAAGATCCTAGAGCATTGTGATGAGAGAAACATGAGGCTTTGTGATGACAAGTCTCATGGAGCATACTGATGAAAAAGGGCATGGAACATTGTGATTACAGGGGTCTTGCCACATTGTGATGACAAGGGCATGGAGCATTGTGAGCAGAAGGCCAAGGAGCATTCTGATGACATGTGTCATTGAGCTTTGTGATGACAAGGGCATGGAGCATTGTCATGACAAGGGCATGGAGCATTGTGAGCAGAAGGCCAAGGAGCATTCTGATGACATGTGTCATTGAGCTTTGTGATGACAAAGGCATGGAGCATTGTGATTACAGTGGTATTGAAGCATTGTGATGAAAAGGGCATGGATCATTGTGATGAAAAAGGCATGGAGCCTTGTCATGAAAGGATTCAAAGAGCTTACATAAAACAAGTGTCAGGGAGAATTTTGAAGACAAGTGTTTTGAGCATTGTGATGACAAAGGTCATGGAATATTCTGATGAGAAGACCATGGATAACTGTGATGACGAGCGTCATGGGTCATTGTGATGACAAGTGTTATGGAATATTGTGATCACAAGGGTTTTGAGCATTGTTATGACAGAGGTCATGGAGCATTTTGATTTCATTGTGATGACAATAACATGAAGCATTATGATGATGGGCATGGTGCATTGTGATGACAGGGTTCATGGATCATTGAAATGAAAAGGGGCATAGAGCATTGTGATTACAGGGTTCTTGGAGCATTGTGATGAGAAGGGTGATCGAGCCTTGTGATGACAAGGCCATGGAATATCGTGATGGCAGGGGTCATGGAGCATTGTTATGAGAGGGGTAATGGAGCATTGTGATGGCAAGGGCATGGAGCATTGTGATGAGAAGGCCACGGAGCATTCTGATGAAATGTGTCATGGAGCTTTGTGAAGATAAGTGCATGGAGCAATGTGATGAGAGTGTTCATGGAGCATTGTGATGGCAATGACAAGGAACATTGTGATGAGAAGGCCATGAAGCATTCTGATGACATGCTTCATGGAGCTTTGTAATGACAAGGGCATGGAGCATTGTGATTACAGGGATCTTGGAGCATTGTGATGAAAAGGGCATGGATTATTGTGATGAAAAAGACATGGAGCCTTGTCATGACAGGGTTCAAGGAGCATACTGACGACAAGAGTCAGGGAGCATTTTGATGACAAGTGTATTGAGCATTGTGATGACAAAGATCATGGAGCATTGTGATGAGAAGGCCATGGATAATTGTCATGATGAGCGTCATGGGGTGTTGTGATATAAGTGTTATGCAACATTGTGATCACAAGGGTTTGGAGCATTATGATGACAGAGGTCATGGAGAATATTGATTTCATTGTGATGACAATAGCCTGAAGCATTATGATGATGGGCATGGTGCATTGTGATGACAGGGTTCATGGAGCATTGAGATGAAAAGGGGCATGGAGCATTGTGTTTACAGGGGTCTTGGAGCATTGTGATGACAAGGTCATGGAGCATTGTGATGAGAAGGCCATGGAACATTCTGATGACATGCGTCATGGAGCTTTGTGATGACAAGGGCATGGAGCATTGTGATTACAGGGGCCTTCAGCATTGTGATGACAAGTGTCATGGAGCCTTGTGATAACTAGGCCGTGGAACATTGTGGTGGCCGGAGTCATGGTGCATTGTTATGACAGAGGTAATGGAACATTGTGATGAGAATGGCATGGAAAATTGGTCTGAAATGTTTCATGGATTATTGTGATGAGAGTGGGCATGGAGCATTGTGATGACAAGGGTACGGAACAATATTATACATGGGTCATGCGGGATGGTAATGACAAGGGCATGGAGCATTGTGATGAGAAGGGCATCGAGCATTGTGATGACAAGTGTCATGGAGCTTTGTGATGACAAGGGCATTGAGCAATGTAATGAGAGGTTTCATGGAACATTGTGATGACAATGACATGGAGCATTGTGATGCCAAGGGTCATGGAGCTTTGTGATGACAAGTCATGGAGCATTTTGATGACAAGTGCATGGTGCATTGTGATGAGAAGGGAAGGGAGCATTTTGATGACCGTGTCATGCAGCAAATTGATGAAAATTGTAATGGAACATTTTTATGGCAGGGGTTATAGAACATTGTGATGTCAGGGGTCTTGGAGCTTTGGGATGAAAAGGGACATGGAGCATTTTGATGACAGGGGTTATGGAACATTGTGATGTCAGGGGTCATGGAACTTTGTGATGATAAGCGGATGTTGCAGTGTGATGACAGGGTCATGGAACATTGTGATTACAGGGGTGAGGGTGTATTGTGATGACTAGAGATGCAACACTGTGATATCACTGGTGAGAGAGCATTTTAATGAGAAGTGCATGGAGCATTGTGATTACAATCTTTATGGAGCATTGCAATGACAAGGTTGTGGACCGTTGTGATGAATTGCCCGGGGCACATCGTGATGACAATGGTCATGGAGCATTTTTTTGACAAAGTCATGGAGCATTGTGATGACAAGGTTCACAGAGCATTGTGATGAAAAGTTCATGGAGCATTGTGGTTACAAAGGTCACAGAGCCTTGTGATGACGTGGGCAGGGACCATTGTGATGACAAACGTTATGAAGCATTGTGATGACTGGGTTCATGGAGCATTGTGATGAAAGGGGTCATGGAGCATTGTGAGGACAAGGGCATGGAGCATTGTGATGACAGGGGCATGGAGCCTTGGTCTGACAAGTTTCATAGATTATTGTGATTTCAGTGGGCATGGTGCATTGTGAGGACAAGGGCATGGATCATTGTGATGAGAAGGTCATGGACTATTGTGAAGACAGGTGTCAGGGAGCATTGTGATGACATATGTCATGGTCCATTGCGATGACAATGGCATGGAGCATTGTGATGCCAAATGTAATGGAGGATTGTGATGACAAATATAATGGAGCATTGTGATGACTAGGGCTTGGAGCATTATGATGACAATGGCCATTGAGAATTTTCATGACAAGGTCGTGAAGCATTGTGATGACAAGGTCATGTAGCATTTTGCTGACAAAGGCATGGAGCATTGTGATAACATGTGTCATGGAGCACTGTGATGAAAAGCATCACGGAGCATTGTGAATACAGGGGTCATGGAGCATTGGGATGACAAGGGCATTGATCATTGTGATGACAAGGGTCATGGAGCATTGGGCTGAAAATGTTCATGGATTATTGTGATGACATGGGTCATGGATCACTCTGATTACAGGGGACTTGGAGCATTGTGATTACAAGAGTCCCGGATCACTGTGTTGTCAGGTGTCATAGAGTGTTGTGATGACAGTGGTCATGGAGCATTGTGATGATATTGGTCATGGAGCATTGTGATGAGAAGGTCATGGAGCATTTGGCTGAATATATTCATAGAGTATTGTGATGACAGGGGTCATGGAGCATTGTGATAACTTGGGTGAGGGAGGATTGTGATGACTAGTGATGGAACATTGAGATATCTCATGAGAGAGAGCATATGGATGAGAAGTGCATGGAGCATTGTGATTACAAGGTTCATGGAACATAGCGATGACAAGGTTGTGGAACATTGTGATGAAAAGTGCATGGCACATTGTGATGACAAGGGTCCGGGAGCATTGTACTGACACAGGCATGGAGCATTGTGATGACAAAGATCACGGAGCACTGTGATGAAAAGTTCATGGAACACTGTGGTTACAAAAGTCACAGAGCCTTGTGATGATGCGGGCATGGACCGTTGTGATGGCAAACCTTATGAAGCATTGTGATGACTGGAGTCACGGAACATTGTGATGAAAGGGGTCATGGAGCATTGTGATGACAAGGGCATGGAGCATTGTGATGACAGGGGCATGGAGCATTGGTCTGACAAGTTTCATAGATTATTGTGATGACAGTGGACATCGTGCATTGTGATGACAAGGGCATGGAGCATTGTGAAGACAAGGGAATGGAGTATTGTGAAGACAGGTGTCAGGGAGCATTGTGATGACATATGCCATGTTCCATTGCGATGACAATGGCATGGAGCATTGTGATGCCAAATGTAATGGAGGATGTGATGACAAATATAATGGAGCATTGTATTGACTAGGGCTTGGAGCATTATGATGACAAGGGCCATTGAGAATTTTCATGACAATGCCGTGAAGCATTGTGATGACAAGGTTCTTGAGCATTGTGATGAGAAATCCATGGTGCCTTGTGATGACAAGTCTCATGGAGCATACTGATTAAAAGCGGCATGGAGCATTCTGATTACAGGGGTGTTGGAACTTTGTGATAACAAGGGCATGGCCATTGTGATGACAAGGGCATGGAACATTGGTCTAATAAGTTTCATGGATTATTGTGATGACAGTAGGAATGGCGCATTGTGATGACAAGGGCATGGAGCATTGTGATGACCAGGTCTTGCTGTATTGAGAAGAGAGTTGTCAGGGAGCACTGTGATGACATATGTAATGGCCCATTGTAATGACAATGGCATGGAGCACTGTGATGCCAAGTGTCATGGAGGATTCTGATCACAAAGGTAATGGAGCATTGTGATGACAATGGCTTGGAGCATTGTGATGACCAGGTCATGCAGTATTGTGAAGAGAGTTATCAGGGAGCATTGTGATGACATATGAAATGGCCCATTGTGATGACAATGGCATGGAGCATTGTGATGCCAAGTGTCATGGAGGATTCTGATGACAAAGGTAATGGAGCATTGTGATGACAATGCCTTGGAGCATTGTGATGACAAGGGTCAGGGAGCATTCGGATGACAAGCTTGAGGAGTATTTTGAAGACAATGGCATGGAACATTGTGAAGGAAATGGAATGGGGCTTTGTGATGCAAAAGGCACGGAGCCTTTTCGTGACAGGTTTCAAGGAGCATTGTGATGACAAGTGTCAGGGAGCATTGTGATGACAAGTTTATTGAGAATTGTGATGACAATGTTCATGGAACATTGTGATGAAAAGGGCATGGAGTATTGTGATGACAGGCATCATGGAGAGTTGTTATGACAAGTGTTTTGGAACATTGTGATCAAAAGGTTTTGGAGCATTGCAATGACAGAGGCCATGGATCATTTTGATTTCAAGGAGCATGGAGCATTGTGATGTCAAGGGCATGAAGCAATGTGATCCTAAAGTTCATGGAGAATTGTGATGACAATGGTAATGGAGTATTGTGATGACAAGCGCATAGAGCATTGTAATGAAAAGGTCACGTAGCATTTTGCTGACAAAGGCCTGGAGCATTGTGATGACAGGTGTCATGGAGCACTGTGATGAGAAGCGTCACGGAGCATTGTGAATACATGGGTCATGGGGAATTGGGATGACAAGGGCATGGATCATTGTGCAGACAAGTGTCATGGAGCATTGGGCTGAAAATGTTCATGGAGTATTGTGATGACAGGGGTCATGGAGCATTGTGATGACAGAGGTCATGGAGAATTTTGATTTTATTGTGCTGTAATAGCCGGAAGCATTATGATGATGGGCATGATGCATTGTGATGACAGGGTTCATGGAGCATTGAGATGAAAAGAGGCATGGAGCATTGTGATTACAGGGGTCTGGGAGCATTGTGGTGACAAGGGCATGGAACATATTGATGAGAAGGCCATAGAACTTTCTGATAACATGTGTCATGGAGCTTTGTGATGACAGGTGCATGGAGCATTTTGATTAAGTGTTCTTGGAGCATTGTGATTAAAAGAGTCATGGAGATTTGCGATGACAAGGGCATGGATGATTGTGATGACAAGGGTCATGGATCATTGGGCTGAAAATGTTCATGGAGTACTGTGATGACAGGGGTCATGGAGCATTTTGATGATTAGGGAATGGAGCATTGTGATGACAAGAGTCCCGGGTCATTGTGTTGTCATGTGTAATGGAGTGTTGTGATGACAGTGGTCATGGAGTATTTTGATGATATTTTTCATTGAGCATTGTGATGAGAAATTCATGGAGCACTGGGCTGAAAATGTTCATGGAGTATTGTGATGAGATGGGTCATGGAGCATTGTGATGACAAGGGAATGGAGCATGGTGATGACAAGGTCCTGGAGCATTGTGATGGGAAGACCATGGAGACTTGTGATGACAAATCTCATGGAGCATTGTGATGAAAAAGGGCATGGAGCATTGTGATTACACGGGACATGGAGCATTGTGATGACAAGTGCATGGAGCATTGTGAGGAGGAGGCCATGGAGCATTCTGATGACATGCGTCATGGAGCTTTGTGATGACAAGGGCATGGAGCACTGTGATTACAGGGGTCTTGGAGCATTGTGATGAAAAGGGCATGGTTCATTGTGATGAAAAGGCATGGAGCCATGTCATTACAGGATTCAAGGAGCATACCGACGACAAGTGTCAGGGAGCATTGAGATGACAAGTGTATTGAGAATTGTGATGACAAAGATCATGGAGCATTGTGATGAGAGGACCACGGATAATTGTGATGATGAGCGTCATAGGGTGTTGTGATAAGTGTTAAGGAACACTGTGATCACAAGGGTTTGGAGCATTATGATGACAGTGGTCATGGAGAAATTTGATTTCATTGTGATGACAAGAGCCTGAAGCATTATGATGATGGGCATGGTGCATTTTGATTACAGGGTTCATGGAGCATTGAGATGAAAAGGGGCATGGAGCATTGTGATTACAGGGGTCTTGCAGCATCATCATGACAAGGGCATGGAGCATTGTGATGAGTAGGCCATGGAATATTCTGATGGCATGTGTCATGAGGCTTTGTGAAGACAAGGGAATGGAGAATTGTGATTACAGGGTTCTTGGAGCATTGTGATGACAAGGGTCATGGAGCCTTGTGATGACAAGGCCATGGAACATTGTGATGGCACGGGTCATGGAGCATTGTTATGACAGAGGTAATGGAGCATTGTGATGAGAAGGGCATTGAGCATTGGTCTGAAAAGTTTCATGGATTATTGTGATGAGAGTGGGCATGGAGCATTGTGATGACAAGGGCACGGAACACTGTTATACATGGGTCATGGAGGATTGTAATGACAAGGGCATGGAGCATTGTGATGAGACGGGCTTCGAGCATTGTGATGACAAGTGTCATGGAGCTTTGTGATGAAATGGCATGGAGACATGTGATGAGAGGGTTCATGGAGCATTGTGATGACAATGACATGGAGCATTGTGATTGCAACGGTTAGGGAGCTTTGTGATGACAAACGTCATGGAGCATTTTGATGACAAGTGTGTGGTGCATTGTGATGAGAAGGGCAGGGAGAATTTGATGACCGGGTCATGCAGCAATTTGAAGAAAAGTGTAATGGAACATTCTGATGGCAGGTGTTATAGAACATTGTGATGCCAGGGGTCTTGGAGCTTTGGAATGAAAAGGGTCATGGAGCATTTTGATGACAGGTTTTAAAGATCATTGTGATGTCAGGGGTCATGGAACATTGTGCTGATAATGGGATGTAGCATTGTGATGACAGGGGTCATGGAACATTGTGATAACAGGGGTGAGGGAGGATTGTGATGACTAGTGATGGAACATTGTGATATCTCATGTGAGAGAGCATTTGGATGAGAAGTGCATGGAGCATTGTGATTACAAGGTTTATGGAGCATAGCGATGACAATGTTGTGGATCATTGTGATGAAAAGCGCATGGCACATTGTGATGACAAGGTTCATGGAGCATTGTTCTGAAAAACACATGGAGCATTGTCATGACAAGGGTCACGGAGAATTGTGATGAAAAGTTCATGGAGCATTGTGGTTACAAAGGTCACAGAGCCTTGTGATGACGTGGGCATGGACCATTTTGAAGACAAACGTTATGAAGCATTGAGATGACTGGAGTCACGGAGCATTGTGATGACAGGGGTCATTGAACATTGTGATGACAAGGGCATGGAGCATTGTGTTGACAGGGGAATGGAGCATTGGTCTGACAAGTTTCATAGATTATTGTGATGACAGTGGGCATGGTGCATTGTGATGACAAGGGCATGGAGCATTGTGATGAGAAGAGCATGGAGCATTGTGATGAGAAGATCATGGAGTATTGTGAAGACAGGTGTCAGGGAGCATTGTGATGACATATGTCATAGTCCACTGCGATGACAATGGCATGGAGCACTGTGATGCCAAATGTAATGGAGGATTGTGATGACAAATATAATGGAGCATTGTGATGGTTACGGCTTGGAGCATTATGATGATAAGGGCCATTGAAAATTTTCATGACAAGGTCGTGAAGCATTGTGATGAAAAATTCCTGGAGCATTGTGATGACAAAACCATGGAGCCTTGTTATGACAAGTCTATTGGAGCATACTGATGAAAATGGGCATGGAGTATTGTGATTACAGGGGTCTTGGAACATTGTGATGACAAGGGCATGGAGCATTGTGAGTAGAAGACCAAGGAGCATTCTTATGGCATTCATCATTGTGCTTTGTGATGACAAGGGCATGGAGCACTGTGATTACATGGGTCTTGGAGCATTGTGATGAAAAGTGCATGGAACATTGAGATGAAAAAAGCATGGAGCCTTGTCATGACAGGATTCAAGGAGCATACAGACAACAAGAGTCAGGGAGCATTTTGATGACAAGTGTATTGAGCATTGTGATGACAAAGGTCATGGAGCATTGTGATGAGAAGACCATGGATAATTGTGATGACGAGCGTCATGGGGCATTGTGATGACAAGTGATATGGAATATTGTGATCACAAGGGTTTGGAGCATTGTTATGACAGAGGTCATGGAGCATTTTGATTTCATTGTGATGACAATAGCATGAAGCATTATGATGATGGGCATGGTGCATTGTGATGATAGGGTTCATGGATCATTGAGACGAAAAGGGGCATAGATCATTGTGATTACAGGGTTCTTGGAGCATTGTGATGAGAAGGGTCATGGAGCTTTGTGATGACAAGGCCATGGAACATCGTGATGACAGGGGTCATGGAGCATTGTTATGAAAGTGGTAATGGAGCATTGTGATGGCAAGGTCGTGGAGCATTGTGATGAGAAGGCCATGGAGCATTGTGATGACATGCATCATGGAGCTTTGTGAAGACAAGGGCATGGAGCAATGTGATGAGAGTGTTCATGGACCATTTTGATGGCAATGACATGGAGCATTGTGATGCCAAGGGTCATGGATCTTGTTGATGAAAAATGTCATGGAGCATTTTGATAGCAAGGGCGTTGTGCATTGTGATGAGAAGGGCAGGGAGCATTTTGATGACAGGGTCATGGAGCAATTTGATGAAAAGTGTCATGGAACATTTTGATGACAGTTGCTATGGAACATTGTGATGTCAGGGGTCATCGAACATTGTGATGATAAATGCATGTAGCATTGTGATGAGAGGAATCATGGAACATTGTGATGACAGGGGTGAGGGAGTATTGTGACAAAGAGTGATGTAGCATTGTGATAGCAGTGGTGAGAGAGCATTTTGATGAGATGTGCAAGGAGCATTGTGATGAAAATTTTATGGAGCATTGTGATGACAAAATTGTGGAGCACTGTGATGACAAGCGCATGGAGCATTGTGATGACAAGTGTCAAAGAGCATTGTGATGAAAAGTTCATGGAGCATTGTGGTTAAATATGTCAGAGAGCCTTGTGATGACGCGGGCATGGACCATTATGATGACAAACGTTATGAAGCATTGAGATGACTGGAGTCACGGAGCATGGTGATGACCGGGGTCATGGAGCATTGTGATAACAAGGGCATGGAGCATTGTGATGAGAGGGGCATTTAACATTGGTCTAATAAGTTTCATGGATTATTACGATGACAGTTGGAATGTCGCATTGTGATGACAAGGGCATGGAGCATTGTGATGACCAGGTCATGCAGTATTGTGAAGACAGGTGTCCGGGAGCATTGGGATGACATATGTAATGGCCCATTGCGATGACAATGGCATGGAGCATTGTGATGCCAAATGTCATGGATCATTGTGATGACAATGGCTTGCAACATTGTTAGGACAAGTGTCAGGGAGCATTGTGCTGACAAGTGCATGGAGAATTGTGATGACAAGGGTCATGGAGCATTCTGATGACAAGCTTGTGGAGTATTTTGTTGACAATGGCATGGAGCATTGTGATGAAAACGGCATGGGACATTGTGATGAAAAAGGTATGGAGACTTTTCGTGACAGGGTTCAAGGAGCATTCTGATGAGAAGTGTCAGGGAGCATGGTGATGACAAGTGTATTGAGAATTGTGATGACAAAGGTCATGGAGCATTGTGATGAAAAGGGCATGGAGTATAGTGATGACAAGGCATCACGGAGCGTTTTGATGACAAGTGTTATGGAACATTGTGATCCCAAGGGTTTGGATCATTGTTATGACAAAGGTCATGGATCATATTGATTTCAAGGAGCATGGAGCATTGTGATGACAAGGGCATGAAGCAATGAGATCCCAAATTTCATGGAGGATTTTGATGACAATGGATATGGAGTATTGCGTTGACAAACGCATAGAGCATTGTAATGACAAGGTCATGTAGCATTTTGCTGACAAAGGCATGGAGCATTGTGATGACAGGTGTCATGGAGCACTGTGATGACAAGCGTCATGGAGCATTGTGAATACAGGGGTCATGGAGCATAGGGATGACAAAGGCATGGATCATTGTGATGACAAGGGTCATGGAGCACTGGGCTGAAAATGTTCATGGAGTGTTGTGATGACAGGGGTCATGGAGCATTGTGATAACTAGGGAATGGAGCATTGTGATGACAACAGTCCTGGATCATTGTGTTGTCAGGAGTCATGGAGTGTTGTGATGAGAGTGGTCATGGATCTTTGTGATATTGGCCATGGAGCATTGTGATGAGTAGGTCGTGAAGCATTGGGCTGAAAATGTTCTTGGATTATTGTGATGACAGTGGTCATGGAGCATTGTGATGACAAGGGAATGGAGCATGGTGATGACAAATTCCTGGAGCATTGTGATGAGAAGACCATGGAGACTTGTGATGACAAGTCTCATGGAGCATTCTGATGAAAAGGGGCATGGAGCATTGTGATTACAGGGGTCTTGGAGCATTGTGATGACTAGGGCATGGAGCATTGTGTTGAGAAGGCCATGGAGCATTCTGATGACATGCGTCTTGGAGTTTTTTGATGACAAGGGCATGGAGCATTGTGATTACAGGGGTCTTGGAACATTGTGATGACAAGGGCATGGAGCAATGAGAGCAGAAGACCAAGGAGCATTCTGATGGCCTGCGACATTGAGCTTTGTGATGACAAGGGCTTGGAGCATTGAGATTACATGTGTCTTGGAGCACTGTGATGAAAAGGACATGGATTATTGTGATGAAAAAGGCATGGAGCCTTGTCATGACAGGATTCAAGGAGCATACAGACAACAAGTGTCAGGGAGCATTTTGATGACAAGTGTATTGAGCATTGTGAGGACAAACTTCATGGAGCATTGTGATGAGAAGACCATTGTTAACTGTGATGACGAGCGTCATGGGGCATTGTGATGACAAGTGTTATGGAATATTGTGATCTCAAGGGTTTGGAGCATTGTTATGACAGAGGTCATGGAGCTTTTGGATTTCATTGTGATGACAATAGCATGAAGCATTATGATGATGGGCATGGTGCATTGTGATGACAGGGTTCATGGATCATTGAGATGAAAAGGGGCATAGAGCATTGTGATTACAGGGTTCTTGGAGCATTGTGATGAGAAGGGTCATGGAGCTTTGTGATGACAAGGCCATGGAACATCGTGATGGCAGGGGTAATGGATCATTGTTATGTTAGGTGTAATGGAGCATTCTGAGGGCAAGGGCGTGGAGCATTGTGATGAGATGGCCATGGAGCATTCTGATGACATGTGTCATGGAGCTTTGTGAAGACAAGTGCATGGAGCAATGTGATGAGAGCGTTCATGGGGCATTGTGATGACAATGACATGGAGCATTGTGATGCCAAAAGTCATGGATCTTTGTGATGAAAAAAGTCATGGAGCATTTTGATAGCAAGGGCGTTGTGCATTGTGATGAGAAGGGCAGGGAGCATTGTGATGACAGGGTCATGGAGCAATTTGATGAAAAGTGTCATGGAACATTTTGATGACAGATGTTATGGGACATTGTGATGTCAGGGGTCATCGAACATTGTGATGATAAGTGCATGTAGCATTGTGATGACTGGAGTCATGGAACATTGTGATGACAGGGGTGAGGGTGTATTGTGACAAACAGTGATGTAGCATTGTGATATCAGTGGTGAGAGAGCATTTTGATGAGAAGTGCATGGAGCATTGTGATGACAAATTTTAAGGAGAATGTGATGACAAGATTGTGGAGCACTCTGATGACAAGCGCATGGTGCATTGTGATGATATGTGTCATGGAGCATTGTGCTGACAAGCACATGGAGCACTGTGATGACAAGGGTCAAAGAGCATTGTGATGAAAAGTTCATGGAGCTTTGTGGTTAAAAAGGTCACAGTGACTGTTGATGGCGAGGGCATGGACCATTGTGATGACAAAGGTTATGAACCATTGTGATGACTGGAGTCACGGAGCATGGTGATGACAGGTGTCATGGAGCACTGTGATAACAAGGGCATGGAGCATTGTGATGACAAGGGCATGGAACATTGGTCTAATAAGTTTCATGGATTATTGCGATGACAGTTGGAATGGCGCATTGTGATGACAAGGGCATGGAGCATTGTGATGACCAGGTTATGCAGTATTGTGAAGACAGGTGTCAGGGAGCATTGTGATGACATAAGTAATGGCCCATTTTGATGACAGTGGCATGGAGCATTGTGATGCCAAGTGTCATGGAGGATTCTGAAGACAAAGGTAATGGTGCACTGTGATGACAATGGCTTGGAGCATTGTGATGACAAGGGCCAGGGAGCATTGTGCTGACAAGTGCATGGAGAATTGTGATGACAATGGTCATGGAGCACTCTGATGACAAGCTTGTGGAGTATTTTGATGACAATGGCATGGAGCATTTTGATGAAAACGGCATGGGGCATTGGATTGAAAACGGCATGGAGCCTTTTCGTGACAGGGTTCAAGGAGCATTCTGATGAAAAGTGTCTGGGAGCATTGGGAGGACAAGTGTATAAGAATTGTGATGACAAAGATCATGTAGCATTGTGATGATAAGGGCATGGATTATTGTGATGACAGGCATCATGAAGCGTTGTGATGACAAGTGTTATGGAACACTGTGATCACAAGGGTTTGGAGCATTGTGATGAGAGAGGTCATGGATCATTTTGATTTCAAGGAGCATGGAGCATTGTGATGACAAGGGCATGAAACAATGTGATCCCAAGTTTAATGGAGGATTGTGATGACAATGACATGGAGTATTGTGATGCCAAGGGTCATGGATATTTTTGATGAAAAAGGTCATGGAGCATTTTGATAGCAAGGGCGTTGTGCATTGTGATGAGAAGGGCAGGGAGCATTGTGATGACAGGGTCATGGAGCAATTTGATGAAAAGTGTCATGGAACATTTTGATGACAGTTGTTATGGAACATTGTGATGTCAGGGGTCATCGAACATTGTGAGGATAAGTGCATGTAGCATTGTGATGAGAGGAATCATGGAATATTGTGATGAGAGGGGTGAGGGAGTATTGTGAGAAATAGTGATGTAGCATTGTGATATCAGTGGTGAGAGAGCATTTTGATGAGATGTGCAAGGAGCATTGTGATGACAAATTTTATGGAGCATTGTGATGACAAAATTTTGGAGCACTGTATGACAAGCGCATGGAGCATAGTGATGACAAGTGTCAAAGAGCATTGTGATGAAAAGTTCATGGAGCATTGTGGTTAAAAATGTCAGAGAGCCTTGTGATGACGCGGGCATGGACCATTATGATGACAAACGTTATGAAGCACTGAGATGACTGGAGTCACGGAGCATGGTGATGACCGGGGTCATGGAGCATTGTGATAACAAGGGCATGGAGCATTGTGATGAGAGGGGCATGGAACATTGGTCTAATAAGTTTCATGGATTATTATGATGACAGTTGGAATGTCGCATTGTGATGACAAGGGCATGGAACATTGTGATGACCAGGTCATGCAGTATTGTGAAGACAGGTGTCCGGGAGCATTGGGATGACATATGTAATGGCCCATTGCGATGACAATGGCGTGGAGCATTGTGATGCCAAATGTCATGGATCATTGTGATGACAATGGCTTGCAACATTGTTATGACAAGTGTCAGGGAGCATTGTGCTGACAAGTGCATGGAGAATTGTGATGACAAGGGTCATGGAGCATTCTGATGACAAGCTTGTGGAGTATTTTGTTGACAATGGCATGGAGCATTGTGATGAAAACGACATGGGACATTGTGATGAAAAAGGCATGGAGCCTTTTCGTGACAGGTTTCAAGGAGCATTCTGATGACAAGTGTCAGGGAGCATTGTGATGACAAGTGTATTGAGCATTGTGATGACAAAGGTCATGGAGCATTGTGATGAGAAGACCATGGATAATTGTGATGAGGAGCGTCATGTGAAATTGTGATGACAAGTCTTATGGAATATTGTGATCTCAAGGGTTTGGAGCATTGTTATGACAGAGGTCATGGAACATCTTGATTTCATTTTGATGACAATAGCAAGAAGCATTATGATGATGGGCATGGTGCATAGTGATGACAGGGTTCATGGATCATTGAGATGAAAAGGGGCATAGAGCATTGTGATTACAGGGTTCTTGGAGCATTGTGATGAAAAGGGTCATGGAGCCTTGTGAAGACAAGGCCATGGAACATCGTGATGGCAGGGGTCATGGTGCATTGTAATGACAGTGGTAATGGAGCATTATGATGGCAAGAGCATGGAACATTGTGATGAGAAGGCCATGGAGCATTCTGATGACATGTGTCATGGATCTTTGTGAAGATAAGTGCATGGAGCAATATGATGAGAGCGTTCATGGAGCATTGTGATGACAATGAAATGGAGCATTGTGATGAGAAAGATATGAAGCATTCTGATGACATGCGTCATGGAGATTTTTGATGACAAGGGCAGGGAGCATTGTGATTAGAGGGATTTTGGAGCATTGTGATGAAAAGGGCATGGATTATTGTGATGAAAAAGGCATGGAGCCTTTTCATGACAGGGTTCAAGGAGCATACTGACGACAAGTGTCAGGGAGCATTGTGATGACAAGTGTTTTCAGCATTGTGATGACAAAGATCATGGAACACTGTGATGAGAAGGCCATGGATAATTGTGATGATGATCGTCATGGGGTGTTGTGATGATAAGTGTTATGTAACATTGTGATCCCAAGGGTTTGGAGCATTATGATGACAAAGGTCATGGAGAATATTGATTTCATTGTGATGACAATAGCCTGAAGCATTATGATGATGGGCATGGTGCATTGTGATGACATGGTTCATGGAGCATTGAGATGAAAAGGAGCATTGAGCATTGTGTTTACAGGGGTCTTGGAGCATTGTGATGACAAGGGCATGGAGCATTGTGATGAGAAGGCCATGGAACATTCTGATGACATGCGTCAAGGAGCTTTGTGATGACAAGGGCATGGAGCATTGTGATTACAGGGGCCTTCAGCATTGTGATGACAAGTGTCATGGAGCCTTATGATGACTAGGCCGTGAATCATTGTGATGGCAGGGGTCATGGTGCATTGTTATGACAGATGTAATGGAGCATTGTGATGAGAAGGACATGGAATATTTGTCTGAAATGTTCCATGGATTATTGTTATGAGAGTGGGCATGGAGCATTGTGATGCCAAGGGTCATGGATATTTGTGATGAAAAATGTCATGGAGCATTTTGATAGCAAGGGCGTTGTGCATTGTGATGAGAAGGGCAGGGAGCATTGTGATAACAGGGTCATGGAGCAATTTGATGAAAAGTGTCATGGAACATTTTGATGACAGTTGTTATGGAACATTGTGATGTCAGGGGTCATCGAACATTGTGAGGATAAGTGCATGTAGCATTGTGATGAGAGGAATCATGGAACATTGTGATGACAGGGGTGAGGGAGTATTGTGACAAATAGTGATGTAGCATTGTGATATCAGTGGTGAGAGAGCATTTTGATGAGATGTGCAAGGAGCATTGTGATGACAAATTTTATGGAGCATTGTGATGACAAAATTGTGGAGCACTGTATGACAAGCTCATGGAGCATTGTGATGACAAGTGTAAAAGAGCATTGTGATGAAAAGTTCATGGAGCATTGTGGTTAAAAATGTCAGAGAGGCTTGTGATGAAGCGGGCATGGACCATTATGATGACAAACGTTATGAAGCATTGAGATGACTGGAGTCACGGAGCATGGTGATGACCGGGGTCATGGAGCACTGTGATAACAAGGGCATGGAGCATTGTGATGAGAGGGGCATGGAACATTGGTCTAATAAGTTTCATGGATTATTACGATGACAGTCAGAATGGCGCATTGTGATGACAAGGGCATGGAGCATTGTGATGACCAGGTCATGCAGTATTGTGAAGACAGGTGTCCGGGAGCATTGGGATGACATATGTAATGGCCCATTGCGATGACAATGGCATGGAGCATTTTGATGCCAAATATCATGGATCATTGTGATGACAATGGCTTGCAACATTGTTATGACAAGTGTCAGGGAGCATTGTGCTGACAAGTGCATGGAGAATTGTGATGACAAGGGTCATGGAGCATTCTGATGACAAGCTTGTGGAGTATTTTGTTGACAATGGCATGGAACATTGTGATGAAAACGGCATGGGACATTGTGATGAAAAAGGCATGGAGCATTTTCGTGACAGGGTTCAAGGAGCATTCTGATGAAAAGTGTCAGGGAGCATTGTGATGACAAGTGTATTGAGAATTGTGATGACAAAGGTCATGGAGCACTGTGATGAAAAGGGCATGGAATATTGTGATGACAGGCATCATTGAGCGTTTTGATGACAAGTGTTATGGAACACTCTGATCACAAGTTTTTGGAGCATTGTGATGACAGAGGTCATGGATCATTTTGATTTCAAGGAGCATGGAGCATTGTGATGACAAGGGCATGAAGCAATGCGATCCGAAAGTTCATGGAGGATTGTGATGACAATGGATATGGAGTATTGCGATGACAAACGCATAGAGCATTGTAATGACAAGGTAATGTAGCATTTTGCTGACAAAGGCATGGAGCATTGTGATGACAGTTGTCATTCAGCACTGTGATGACAAGCGTCATGGAGCATGGTGAATACAGGGGTCATGGAGCATTGGGATGACAAAGGCATGGATCATTGTGATGACAAGGGTCATGGAGCACTGGGCTGAAAATGTTCATGGAGTGTTGTGATGACAGGGGTCATGGAGCATTGTGATAAGTAGGGAATGGAGCATTGTGATGACAAGAGTCCCGGATCATTGTTTTTTCAGGAGTCATGGAGTGTTGTGATGACAGTGGTCATGGAGCTTTGTGATATTGGCCATGGAGCATTGTGATGAGTAGGTCGTGAAGCATTGGGCTGAAAATGTTCATGGATTATTGTGATGACAGGGTTCATGGAGCATTGTGATGACAAGTGAATGGAGCATGGTGATGACAAGTTCCTGGAGCATTGTGATGAGAAGACCATGGAGACTAGTGATGACAAGTCTCATGGAGCATTCTGATGAAAAGGGACATGGAGCATTGTGAATACAGCGGTCTTGGAGCATTGTGATGAGTAGGGCATGGAGCAGTGTGATGAGAAGGCCATGGAGCATTCTGATGACATGGGTCATGGAGTTTTTTGATGACAAGGTCATGGAGCATTGTGATTACAGGGGTCTTGGTACATTGTGATGACAAGGGCATGGAGCAATGAGAGCAGAAGACCAAGGAGCATTCTGATGGCCTGCGACATTGAGCTTTGTGATGACAAGGGCATGGAGCATTGAGATTACATGTGTCTTGGAGCATTGTGATGAAAAGGACATGGATTATTGTGATGAAAAAGGCTTGGAGCCTTGTCATGACAGGATTCAAGGAGCATACAGACAACAAGTGTCAGGGAGCATTTTGATGACAAGTGTATTGAGCATTGTGAGGACAAACTTCATGGAGCATTGTGATGAGAAGACCATGGATAATTGTGATGACGGGCGTCATGGGGCATTGTGATGACAAGTGATATGGAATATTGTGATCACAAGGGTTTGGAGCATTTTTATGACAGAGGTCATGGAGCAATTTGATTTCATTGTGATGACAATAGCATGAAGCATTATGATGATGGGCATGGTGCATTGTGATGACAGGGTTCATGGATCATTGAGATGAAAAGGGGCATAGAACATTGTGATTACAGGTTTCCTGGAGCATTGTGATGAGAAGGATCATGGAGCTTTGTGATGATTAAGCCATGGAACATCGTGATGGCAGAGGTCATGGAGCATTTTTATGTCAGTTGTAATGGAGCATTCTGATGGCAAGGGTGTAGAGCATTGTGATGAGAAGGCCATGGAGCATTCCTGATGACATGTGTCATGGAGCTTTGTGAAGACAAGGGCATGTAGCAATGTGATGAGAACGTTCATGGAGCATTGTGATGCCAAGGGTCATGGATCTTTGTGATGAAAAATGTCATGGAGCATTTTGATAGCAAGGGCGTTGTGCATTGTGATGAGAAGGGCAGGGAGCATTGTGATAACAGGGTCATGGAGCAATTGGATGAAAAGTGTCATGGAACATTTTGATGACAGGTGTTATGGAACATTGTGATGTCAGGGGTCATCGATCATTGTGATGGTAAGTTCATGTAGCATTGTGATGAGAGGAGTCATGGAACATTGTGATGACAGGGGTGAGGGAGTATTGTGACAAATAGTGATGTAGCATTGTGATATCAGTGGTGAGAGAGCATTTTGATGAGAAGTGCATGGAACATTGTGATGACAAATTTTAAGCAGAATGTGATGACAAGACTGTGGAGCACTGTGATGACAAGCGCATGGTGCATTGTGATGACATGTGTCATGGAGCATTGTGCTGACAAGCACATGGAGCATTGTGATGACAAGGGTCAAAGAGCATTGTGATGAAAAGTTCTTGGAGCATTTTGGTTAAAAAGGTCAGAGACTGTTGATAACGACGGCATGGACCATTGTGATGACAAAGGTCATGAAGCATTGTGATGAGGGGAGTCACGGAGCATTGTGATGACAGGGGTCATGGAGCATTGTGATAACAAGGGCATGGAGCATTGTGATGACAAGGGCTTGGAACATTGGTCTAATATGTTTCATGGATTATTGCAATGATATTTGGAATGGCCCATTTTGATGACAATGGCTTGGAGCATTGTGATGACAAGGGTCAGGGAGCATTGTGCTGACAAGTGCATGGAGAATTGTGATGAGAAGGGTTATGGAGCATTCTGATGACAAGCTTGTAGAGGATTTTGATGAAAATGGCCTGGACCATTGTGACGAAATCGGCATGGTGCATTGTGATGAAAAAGGCTTGGAGCCTTTTCGTGACAGGTTTCAAGGAGCATTCTGATGACAAGTGTCAGGGAGCATTGTGATGACAAGTGTATTGAGAATTGTGATGACAAAGGTCATGGAGCATTGTGATGAAAAGGGCATGGAGTATTGTGATGACAGGCATCATGGAGCGTTGGTATGACAAGTGTTATGGAACATTGTGATCACAAGATTTTGGAGCATTGTGATGACAGAGGTCATGGATCATTTTGATTTCAAGGAGCATGGAGCATTGTGATGACAATGGCAGGAAGCAATGTGATCCCAAGGTTCATGGAGGATTGTGATGACAATGGAAATGGAGTATTGTGATGACAAGTGCATAGAGTATTGTAATGACAAGGTCATGTAGCATTTTGCTGACAAAGGCATGGAGCATTGTGATGACAGATGTCATGGAGCACTGTGATGACAAGCTTCACGGAGCATTGTGAATACAAGGGTCATGGAGCATTGGGATGACAAGGACATGGATCATTGTGAGGACAAGCGTCTTGGAGCATTGGGCTGAAAATATTCATGGAGTATTTTGATGACAGTGGTCATGGAGCATTGTGATGACTAGGGAATGGAACATTGTGATGACAAGAGTCCCGGAACATTGTGTTGTCAGGTGTCATGGAGTGTTGTGATGACAGTGGTCATGGAGCATTGTGATGATATTGGTCTTGGAGCATTGTGATGAGAAGGTCATGGAGCATTCGGCTGAAAATATTCATGGAGTATTGTGATGACAGGGGTCATGGAGCATTGTGATGACAAGGGAATGGAGCACTGTGAGGACAATGTCTTGGAGCACTGTGATGTGAAGACCATGGAACCTTGTGATGACAAGTCTCATGGAGCATTCTGATGAAAAGGCGCAGGGATCATTTTGATTACAGGGGTCTTGGAGCATTGTGATGACAAGGGCATGGAACATTATGATGAGAAGGCCATGGAGCATTCTGATGACATTCGTCATGGAGCTTTGTGATGACAAGTGCAAGGAGCATTGTGATCACAGGTGTCTTGGAACATTTTGATGAAAAGGGCATGGATCATTGTGATGAAATAGGCATGGAGCCTTGCCATGAAAGAGTGCACGATGCATAATGAGGTCAATGGTCAGAGAGCATTGTGTTGACAAGGGTATTGAACATTGTGTTGACAAAAGTCATGGTGCATTGTGATGAGAAACCCATGGATAACTGTGGTGACCAGCGTCATGGGGCATTGTGATGACAAGTGTTATGGGACATTGTGATCACAAGGGTTTGCAGCATTGTGGTGACAGATGTCATGGAGCTTTTTGATTTCATTGTGATGACAATAGCATGAAGCATTATGATGATGGGCATTGTGCATTTTGATGACAGCGTTCATGGGGCATTGTGATGAAAAGTGTCATGGAGCATTGGTCTGACAAGTTTCTTGGATTATTGTGATAAGAATGGGCATGGCACATTGTGATGACAAGGTCATGGAGCAGTGTGATGACAAGGTCATGGATTATTGTGAAGAAACTTGTCAGGGAGCATTGTGATGAAATATGTCATGTTCCAGTTTGATGACAATATCATGGAGCACTGTGATGCCAATTGTTATGGAGGATTGTTGTGACAAAGTAAAGGAGCATTGTGATGACAAGGGCATGGAGCATTGTGATATCAAGGGCCATTGAGAATTTTAATGTCCTGGTCGTGAAACATTTTGATGAAATGCGCATGGAGCTTCCTATGACAGGGGTCATGGAGCATTGCGATGACAAGTGCATGGAGTATTGTGATGATAAGAGCATATAACATTGTGATGTGAAGTGCCATGGAGCATTGTAATGACAAGGACGTGGAGAATTGTGAGGACAAGGGACATTGAGATTTGAGATGACAAGGCATGGAGCATGGTGATGGCAAAACCGTGGAGCATTGTGATGAGAAGACCTTGGGTAATTGTGATGCCGAGCATCATGGAGCACTGTAATGACAAGGGGCATGAAGCATTGTGATGACAGTTGTCAGGGAGCAATGTGATGACAGGGGTCATGGAGCAATGTGATGACAAAGGCATGGAACATTGTGATGACAAGGGCATGGAGCATTGCAATGTCAAGAGAATGGAGAATTGTGATGACAAGAGCATGTAACATTTTGATGAGAAGTGTCATGTAGCATTGTGATGACAAGTACGTGGAGAATTTTGATGACAAGGGACATGGAGCATTTTGATAACCAGGGCATGGATCATTGTGATGACAGGGGTCATGAAGCATTATTATGACAAGGGCCATGGTGCATTCTGACATAAGATATCACTTATGAAGGGAATGTAAACATGGCTACATATGAACTGATTTAGGGAAGAGAACAGAGTCTCAGATTTAGAAAACACTCTAACACTTGCTTAAGGGGAAAGACAGGTGGGGAGATGCACAAAACAAAAGATTGATATTAGCACAGGTACCGTTCCATAATCCAAAAACAAAAGAGACAAGCCCTACTCCTTCCTCAGTGAACAGAACTCAACATCCCTATTCCCCGCAGAGAAATATATCTGACTAGTAAGAATTTTAAAACCTATGTATTGATATGTCTCCGTAAGGTAACTAAGTGTGTCTAGTATGACATAAACATGGCAGGGAGAATCAGCTCAAACCCAATATAAAAATGAAATTCAAAACAAAACATAAAAACAGAACAATTCTTACACAATACCTTCAGGGTCGCTGATGAAACCTGGAATGACCATATCTAAAACGACAGCTGGATGTGGCATAAGGCTGGACACTTGGGACTGAGAGGATTGGTGAGATTGGGTGAGCAAATGTAGACCCTTTAAAGCAATAATGTGTGGCACCCATTCCATCGGTCCCAACAGGCCAGGTTTAAGGGCATATTACTACAGCTATAATATGTACGGGAACCCTAGAGAATGGACACAGTGTGAATACGAAAGGTTTCTAAAACTCAACGAATAGTCCCTCTCCTTGTGCTCCAGTTTGACTTTCCAATTGCTTTACTATCAATCTCCCAACTTGGAGAGACAGCACCTTTAACCTCCTGGTACGCACAGTTTGCCAATTTGGCAGAGGATGAAAGGGAAGAGGGAGACCAGTGAGAGAGTAGCTGTTAGACATTTGTATGGGCACATGTCACTCTTACTTCGCAGTAAGAAGAAGAAATAACCAAAGCCTCAGCCACCCACCGGGAACCAGTATAGGTCCTGAACCAAAATATTGGACGTGCGTTCAGCTCACAAAAAAACGAGTTAAATAATGTAGCTCAGTGCACAACAATTCACAAACAGGAAGAGTAATAAAGGACAACTATCGTCCAAAAATCTGTTGAGGGAAGGCAACGAGGCAGACTTGAAAGCGAGGCAGAAAAGCAGGAAACAGATTTCAAGAGGTACGTTGGAATCGCATTTAAGGCACAGGAAGACGGGCACAACATCGACAATGATGCACTTGGCCAAAAAGGGCGTATGCGTTTTCTCCTGAATATATTCAGGAGAAAACGCATACGCCCTTTTTGGCCAAGCAAGCATTCTGGCAATGCAAATCTGCACTACAAAGTATCACTTCCCACTTGTCAAAAGGTACATTCACAAAATGGGTAAAAACCAAAAAGGCAAGACAGGCCCTGGAGAACAGGGAGCCTTGTTATGCTGATGGGCGGGATGTAAATTGCCAACTGCCTCTCTGGAGGAGTGCATTGTGTTCCCTAAAACAAGTAAACAACAGAGCTACAGAGCCAATGATACTTTCAGTCTGGGGAATATACCTTGGGAAAGCAGAAATTCAATAAGACAGAGCCACCCCAATATTTAGGGCTGCACTGATTACAAGAACCTCAACTTGGGTACAGCTTAAATATTCCAGGAAATATAAATATGGTTTAAAATATTTTGGTAGTTACGTATGATGGAATATCCCTCAGCCATGAAATCAATGTCATAAGACCAGTAGCAGCAAAATGAGTGGATTCAGGTACGATGATTCTAACTGAAATAAGTCACACAGATAAAGAAACTTATCATAAGATATCACTTATGAAGGTCCTCTAAACATGGCTACACATGAACAGAGTTAGGAAAGCGAACAGAGACTCACATTTAGAAAACACTCTTTTGCCTGCTTAAGGGGGAATATGAGGTGGGGTGCTGCAGAAAACCAGCGTTTGATATAACCACACGTACCATTTCAAAAACCCACTATGGAATATACAAGACCTACAACTTCCTCAGTGAAAGGAACTCAAAACACGATATTTCCCACAGAGGAATATATCTGACTACTAAGAATATTAAAACCTATGTATTGATATGTTTCCGTAATTGAATCAAGTGTGTCTAGACTGGCATAATCATTGCAGTGAGAATCAGCTCAAACCAACTATAAAAAGGAATTTCAAAAAAAAAAAAAAACAAAAAACATGGAAATTCTTTACAATTCCTTTAGGGGCTCTAATGAAACCTGGAATGACCCTATCTACAATGACAGCTGGATATGGCATAAGGCTGGACACTTGGGACTGTGAGGATTGGTGAGATTGGTTCAGCAAATGCACACCCTTTAAAGCAATAATGTGTGGCACCCATTCCATTTGTCCCAACTCTCCAGGTTGAAGTCAATATTACTACAGCTATAACATGTACGGGAAACCTAGAGAATGGACACACTGTAAATACGAAAGGTTTCTAAAACTCAACTAATAGTCCCTCTCCTGGTGCTCCGGGTTGACTTTGCAACTGCTTTACTATCAAGCTCCCAACTTGGAGAGACAGCCCCTTTATCCTCCTGGTTCGCACAGGTTGCCAATTTGGCAGAGGATAAAAGGGAAGAGGGAGAACCAATGAGAGAGTAGCTGTTAGGCATTTGGACGGGCATATGCCACTCTAATTTCCCGGCAAGAAGAAGAATTAACCAAAGTATCAGCCACCGCCCGGGATCCAGATTACGTCCTGAAACAAAATTGTGGACTTGCGTTCAGCTCACAAAAAACGAGTTGAAAAATGAAGCTAAGGGGCACAGCAATTCACAAACTGGCAGAGTATTAAGGACAACTATCGTCCAAAAATCTGTTGAGGGAAGGCAATGAGGGGGAATTGAAGGTGAGGCAGAATAGCAGGAAACAGATTTCAAGAGGTACGTTGGAAACATCTGTAAAGCACAGGAAGAGGGGCACAACTTCGACAATGATGCACTTGGCCAAAAAGGGCGTATGCATTTTCTCCTGAATATATGCAGGAGAAAATGCATACGCCCTTTCTGGCCAAGCAAGCAAGCCGGCAATGCAAATCTGCACTACAAAGAATTGTCACTTCCCACTGGTCAAAAGGGATATCCAAAAAATGTGTAAATACCAGAGAGGCAAGACAGGCCCCGGAGAACGGTGAGCCTTGTTATGCTGATGGGCGGGATGAAAATTGCCAACTTCCTCACTGGAGGAGTGCATTGTGTTCCGTAAAACAAGTAAACAACAGAGCTACAGAGCCAAGGGCACTTCCAGTCTACGGAACATACCGTGGGAAAACTGAAAATCAATAAGACAGAGCCACCCCCAAATTTAGGGCTGCACTGATTACAAGAACCGCAACTTGGGTACACCTTAAATATCCCAGGAAATATAAAAATGGTTCCAAAAATTGTGGTACTTACGTACGATGGAATATCCCTCAGCCATGAAATCAATGTCATAAGACCAGTAGCATCAATATGAGAATATTCAGGTACGGTGATTCTAAATAAAATAAGTCACACAGAAAAAGAAGCTTATCATAAGATATCACTTATGAAGATCCTGTAAACATGGCTACACATGAACTGAGTTAGGAAAGAGAACAGAGTCTCACATTTAGAAAAAACTCTTATGCCTGCTTAAGGGGGAAGGAGAGGTGGGGTGATGCATAAAACCAGAGTTTGATATAAGCACAGGTACCGTTCCAAAAACCAACTATGGAATAGACAAGACCTACCTATACCTTCCTCAGTGAAAGGGACTCAAAACCCCATATTTCTTGCAGAGGAATATATCTGACTAGTAAGAATCTTAAAACCTATGTATTGATATGTCTCCATAAGGGAATCAAGTGTGTCTAGACTGGCATAAACATCGCAGCGAGAATCAGCTCAAACCCACTATAAAAAGGAAGTTCTAAAACAAAACAGAGAAACAGGGAAATTCTTTACAATTCCTTCAGGGTCTCTGATGAAAGGTGGAATGACCCTGTCTACAATGACAGCTGGATGTGGCATAAAGCTGGACACCTGGGACTGAGGGGAACGGTGTGATTGTGTGAGAAAATGCAGACCCTTTAAAGCAATAATGCATGGCACCCATTCCATGGGTCCCAACTCTCCAGGTTGAAGGGAATATTACTACAGCTATAACATGTACGGGAAACCTAGAGAATGGACACACTGTGAATACGAAAGGTCTATAAAACTCAATGAATATTCCCTCTCCTGGTGCTCTGGTTTGACTTTCCAACTGATTTACTATCAATCTCCCAACTTGGAGAGCTAGCCCCTTTAACCTCCTGGTTCTCATAGGTTGCCAATTTGGCAGAGGATGAAAGGGAAGAGGGAGAACCAATGAGAGAGTAGCTGTTAGGCATCTGGACGGGCATATGTCACTCTAATTTCCTGGCAGGAAGAAGAATTAACCAAATTTGCAGCCACCCACCGGGAACCATTATAGGTCCTGAACGAAAATTTTGGACATGCGTTCAGCGCACAAAAAACGACTTGAGAAATGGAGCTCAAGGGCACAGCTATTCACAAAATGGCAGAGTAATAAAGGACAACTATCATCACAAAATCTGTTGAGGGAAGGCAACGAGGAGGAATTGAATGCGAGGCAGAATACCAGGAAACAGATTTCAAGAGGTACGTTGGAATCACCTGTAAAGCACAGGAAGAGGGGCACAACTTCGACAATGACGCACTTGGCCAAAAAGGGCATATGCATTTTCTCCTGAATATATGCAGGAGAAAATGCATAGGCCCTTTTTGGCCAAGCAAGCAAGCGGGCAATGCAAACGTGCACTACAAAGAAGTATCAATTCCCGCCGGTCAAAATGGACATCCACAAAATGTGTAAATACCAGAAAGGCAAGACAGGCCCTGAAGAACAGGGAGCATTTTTATGCTGATGGGCGGGATGTAAATTGCCAACTGCCTCACTGGAGGAGTGCATTGTGTTCCCTAAAACAAGTAAACAACAGAGCTACAGAGCCAAGGGCACTTCCAGTCTAGGGAATATACCTTGGGAAAACTGAAAATCATTAAGACAGAGCCACCCCCAAATTTAGGGCTGCAATGCTTACAAGATCCTCAACTTGAGTACACTTTAAGTATCCCAGGAAAGATAAAAATGTTTCAAAAAATTGTGGTATTACGTACGATGGAATATCCCTCAGCCTTGAAATCAATGTCACAAGATCAGTAGCAGCAAAATGAGTGGGTTCAGGTACGATGATTCTAAGTGAAATAAGTCACACAGAAAAAGAAACTTATCATAAGATATCACTTATGAAGATCCTGTAAACATGGCTACACATGAACTGAGTTAGGAAAGAGAAGAGAGTCTCACATTTAGAAAACACTCTTATGCCTGCTTAAGGGGGAAGGAAAGGTGGGGTGATGCATAAAACCAGAGGTTGATATAAGCACAGGTACCGTTCCAAACACCAAGTATGGAATAGACAAGACCTACACCTTCCTCAGTGAAAGGGACTCAAAACCCCATATTTCCCGCAGAGGAATATATCTGATTAGTAAGAATCTTAAAACCTATGTATTGATATGTCTCCATAAGGGAATCAAGTGTGTCTAGACTGGCATAAAGATGGCAGCGAGAATCAGCTCAAACCCACTATAAAAATTAATTTCTAAAACAAAACAAAAATACAGCGAAATTCTTTCCAATTCCTCAGAGGCTCTAATGAAACTTTGAATGACCCTATCTAGAACGACAGCTGGAGGTGGCATAAGGCTGGACACATGGGACTGAGAGGATTGGTGAGATTCGTGAGCAAATGCAGACCCTTTAAATCAATAATGCATGGCACCCATTCCATGGCTACCAACTCGCCAGGTTGTAGGGAATACTACTACAGCTATAACATGTATGGGAAACCTAGAGAATGGACACACTGTGAATACAAAAGGTTTCTAAATCTCAACGAATAGTCCCTCTCTTGGTGCTCCAGTTTCACATTCTAACTGCTTTACTATCAATCTCCCCACTGGGAGAGACAGCACCTTTAACCTCCAGGTTCGCACAGGTTGCCAATTTGGCAAAGGATGAAAGGGTACAGGGAGAACCAAAGAGAGAGTAGCTGTTAGGCATTTGGACGGGCACATGTCACTCTTATTTCCCGGGAGGAAGAAGAATTACCCAAAGTCTCAGCCACCCACCAGGAACCAGTATAGGTCCTAAACCAAAATATGGGACTTGCGTTCAGCTCACAAAAAACGAGGTAAAAAATGGAGCTATAGGGCAGAGCAATTCACAAACTGGCAGAGTAATAAAGGACAACTATCATCCAAAAATCTGTTGAGGGAAGGCAACGAGGCGGACTTGAATGTGAGGCAGAAAAGCAGGAAACAGATTTCAAGAGGTACATTGGAATCGCTTTTAAAGCACAGGAAGAGGGGCACAACTTCGACAATGATGCACTTGTCCAAAAAGGGCGTATGCGTTTTCTCCTGAGTATATTCAGGAGAAAATGCATACGCCCATTTTGGCCAAGCAAGCAAGCGGAAAATGTAAGTCTGCAATACAAAGAAGTATCACTTCCCACCGGTCAAATGGACATCCACAAAATGGGTAAAAAACCGAAAGGCAAGACAGGCCCTGGAGAACAGGGAGCCTTGTTATGCTGATGGGCGGGATGTAAATTGCAAACTGCCCCTCTGGAGGAGTGCATTGTGTTCCCTAAAACAACTAAACAACAGAGCTAAAGAGCCAAGGGCATTTCCAGTCTAGGGAATATACCTTGGGAAAACTGAAAATCAATAAGACAGAGCCACCCCTAAATTTAGGGCTGCACTGCTTACAAGAACCTCAACTTGGGTACACCTTAAGTATCCCAGGAAAGATAAAAATGGTTCAAATAATTGTGGTACTTACGTATGATGGAATATCCCTCAGCCATGAAATCAATATCCTATGACCAGTAGCAGCAAAATGAGTGGATTCAGGTACGATGATTCTAAGTGAAATAAGTCACACAGAAAAAGAAACTTATCATATCACTTATGAAGATCCTGTAAACATGGCTACACATGAACTGAGTTAGGAAAGAGAAGAGAGTCTCACATTTAGAAAACACTCTTATGCCTGCTTAAGGGGAAAGGAAAGGTGGGGTGATGCATAAAACCAGAGGTTGATATAAGCACAGGTACCGTTCCAAAAACCAAGTATGGAATAGACAAGACCTACACCTTCCTCAGTGAAAGGGACTCAAAACCCCATATTTCCCGAAAGGAATATATCTGACTAGTAAGAATCTTAAAACCTATGTATTGATATGTCTCCATAAGGGAATCAAGTGTGTCTAGACTGGCATAAAGATGGCAGCGAGAATCAGCTCAAACCCACTATAAAATGGAATTTCAAAAACAAAACAAAAAATCAGCGAAATCCTTTCCAATTCCTCAGGGTCTCTGATGAAACTTGGAATGACCCTATCTAGAACAACAGCTGGAGGTGCCATAAGGCTGGACACATGGGACTGAGAGGATTGGTGAGATTCGTGAGCAAATGCAGACCCTTTAATACAATAATGCATGGCACCCATTCCATGGGTCCCAACTCTCCAGGTTGTAGGGAATATTACTACAGCTATAACATGTATGGGAAACCTAGAGAATGGACACACTGTGAATACGAAAGGTTTCTAAATCTCAACGAATAGTCCCTCTCCTGGTGCTCCAGTTTCCCTTTCTAACAGCTTTACTATCAATCTCCCAACTTGGAGAGACAGCACCTTTAACCTCCTGGTTCGCACAGGTTGCCAATTTGGCAAAGGATGAAAGGGAAGAGGGAGAACCAAAGAGAGAGTAGCTGTTAGGCATTTGGACGGGCACATGTCACTCTTATTTCCCGGGAGGAAGAAGAATTAACCAACGTCTCAGCCACCCACCGGGAACCAGTATAGGTCCTAAACCAAAATATGGGACTTGCGTTCAGCTCACAAAAAACGAGTTAAAAAATGGAGCTATAGGGCAGAGCAATTCACAAACTGGCAGAGTAATAAAGGACAACTATCATCCAAAAATCTGTTGAGGGAAGGCAACGAGGCGGACTTGAATGTGAGGCAGAATAGCAGGAAACAGATTTCAAGAGGTACGTTGGAATCGCCTTTAAAGCACAGGAAGAGGGGCACAACTTCGACAATGATGCACTTGTCCAAAAAGGGCGTATGCGTTTTCTCCTGAGTATATTCAGGAGAAAACGCATACGCCCATTTTGGCCAAGCAAGCAAGCGGACAATGTAAGTCTGCACTACAAAGAAGTATCACTTCCCACCGGTCCAAAGGGACATCCACAAAAAGGGTAAAAACCAGAAATTCAAGACAGGCCCTGGAGAACAGGGAGCCTTGTTATGCTGTTGGGCGGGATGTAAATTGCCAACTGCCTCCCTGGAGGAGTGCATTGTGTTCCCTAAAACAAGTAAACAACAGATCTACAGAGCCAAGGGCACTTCCAGTCTAGGGAATATACCTTGGGAAAACTGAAAATCAATAAGACAGAGCCACCCCCAAATTTAGGGCTGCACTGCTAACAAGAACCTCAACTTGGGTATACCTTAATATCCCAGGAAATATAAAAATGTTTGAAAAAGTTCTGGTACTTACGTACGAGGGAATATCCCTCAGCCATGAAATCAATATCATATGACCAGTAGCTGCAAAATGAGTGGATTCAGGTACGATGATTCTAAGTGAAATAAGTCACACAGAAAAAGAAACATATCATAAGATATCACTTATGAAGATCCTGTAAACATGGCTACACATGAACTGAGTTAGGAAAGAGAAGATTGTCTCACATTTAGAAAACACTCTTATGCCTGCTTAAGGGGGAAGGAGACGTGGGGTGATGCATAAAACCAGGGGTTGATATAAGCACAGGTACCGTTCCAAAAACCAACTATGGAATAGACAAGACCTACACCTTCCTCAGTGAAAGGGACTCAAAACCCCATATTTCCTGCAGAGGAATATATCTGACTAGTAAGAATGTTAAAACCTATGTATTGATATGTCTCCATAAGGGAATCAAGTGTGTGTAGACTGGCATAAAGATGGCAGTGAGAATCAGCTCAAACCCACTATAAAAAGGAATTTCAAAAACAAAACAAAAAAAACAGCGAAATTCTTTACAATTCCTCAGGGTCTCTGATGAAACTTGGAATGACCCTATCTAGAACGACAGCTGGATGTGGCATAAGGCTGGACACATGGGATTGAGAGGATTGGTGAGATTCGTGAGCAAATGCAGACTCTTTAAAGCAATAATGCATGGCACCCATTCCATGGGTCCCAACTCTCCAGGTTGTAGGGAATATTACTACAGCTATAAAATGTATGGGAAACCTAGTGAATGGACACACTGTGAATAAGAAAGGTTTCTAAAACTCAACGAATAATCCCTCTCCTGGTGCTCCAGTTTCACTTTCTAACTGCTTTACTATCAATCTCCCAAATTGGAGAGACAGCACCTTTAACCGCCTGCTTCGCACAGGTGGCCAATTTGGCAAAGGATGAAAGGGAAGAGGGAGAACCAAAGAGAGAGTAGCTGTTAGGCATTTGGACGGGCACATGTCACTCTTTTTTCTCGGGAGGAAGAAGAATTAACCAAAGTCTCAGCCACCCACTGGGAACCAGTATAGGTCCTAAACCAAAATATGGGACTTGTGTTCAGCTCACAAAAAAAGAGTTAAAAAATGGAGCTATACTGCAGAGCAATTCACAAACTGGCAGAGTAATAAAGGACAACTATCATCCAAAAATCTGTTAAGGGAAGGCAACGAGGCGGACTTGAAAGTGAGGCAGAATAGCAGGAAACAGATTTCAAGAGGTACGTTGGAATCACCTTTAAAGCACAGGAAGACGGGCAAAACTTCGACAATGATGCACTTGTGCAAAAAGTGTGTATGCGTTTTCTCCTGAGTATATTCAGGAGAAAACGCATACGCCCATTTTAGCCAAGCAAGCAAGCGGACAATGTAAGTCTGCACTACAAAGAAGTATCACTTCCCACCGGTCCAAAGGGACATCCACAAAAAGGGTAAAAACCGGAAATTCAAGACAGGCCCTGGAGAACAGGGAGCCTTGTTATGCTGATGGGCGGGATGTAAATTGCCAACTGCCTCTCTGGAGGAGTGCATTGTGTTCCCTAAACCAAGTAAACAACAGAGCTACAGAGCCAAGGGCACTTCCAGTCTAGGGAATATACCTTGGGAAAACTGAAAATCAATAAGACAGAGCCACCCCAAAATTTAGGAATGCACTGCTTACAAGAACCTCAACTTGGGTACACCTTAATATCCCAGGAAATATAAAAATGGTTGAAAAAGTTGTGGTACTTACGTACGAGGGAATATCCCTCAGCCATGAAATCAATATCCTATGACCAGTAGCAGCAAAATGAGTGGATTCAGGTACGATGATTCTAAGTGAAATAAGTCACACAGAAAAAGAAACTTATCATAAGATATCACTTATGAAGATCCTGTAAACATGGCTACACATGAACTGAGTTAGGAAAGAGAAGAGAGTCTCACATTTAGAAAACACTCTTATGCCTGCTTAAGGTGGAAGGAGAGGTGGGGTGATGCATAAAACCAAAGGTTGATATAAACACAGGTACGTTTCCAAAAACCAACTATGGAATAGACAAGACCTACACCTTCCTCAGTGCAAGGGACTGAAAACCCCATATTTCCCGCAGAGGAATATATCTGACTAGTAAGAATGTTAAAACCTATGTATTGATATGTCTCTGTAAGGGAATCAAGTGTGTGTAGACTGGAATAAAGATGGCAGCGAGAATCAGCTCAAACCCACTATAAAAAGGAATTTCAAAAACAAATCAAAAAAACAGCGAAATTCTTTACAATTCCTTCAGGGTCTCTGATGAAACTTGGAATGACCCTATAAAGAACGACAGCTGGAGGTGGCATAAGGCTGGACACATGGGACTGAGAGGATTGGTGAGATTCGTGAGCAAATGCAGACCCTTTAAAGCAATAATGCATGGCACACATTCCATGGGTCCCAACTCTCCAGGTTGTAAGGAATATTACTACAGCTATAACATGTATGGGAAACTTAGAGAATGGACACACTGTGAATACGAAAGGTTTCTAAATCTCAACGAATAGTCCCTCTCCTAGTGCTCCAGTTTCCCTTTCTAACTGCTGTACTATCAATCTCCCAACTTGGAGAGACAGCACCTTTAACCTCCTGGTTTGCACAGGTTGCCAATTTGGCAAAGGATGAAAGGGAAGAGGGAGAACCAAAGAGAGAGTAGCTGTTAGGCATTTGGACGGGCACATGTCACTCTTATTTCCCAGGAGGAAGAAGAATTAACCAAAGACTCAGCCACCCACCGGGAACCAGTATAGGTCCTAAACCAAAATATCGGATTTGCGTTCAGCTCACAAAAAACGAGTTAAAAAATGGAGCTAAAGGGCAGAGCAATTCACAAACTGGCAGAGTAATAAAGGACAACTATCATCCAAAAATCTGTTGAGGGAAGGCAACGAGGTGGACTTGAATGCGAGGCAGAATAGCAGGAAACAGATTTCAAGAGGAACGTTGGAATCGCCTTTAAAGCACAGGAAGAGGGGCACAACTTCGACAATGATGCACTTGTCCAAAAAGGGCGTGGGCGTTTTCTCCTGAGTAAATTCAGGAGAAAACGCATACGCCCATTTTGGCCAAGCAAGCAAGCGGACAATGTAAGCCTGCACTACAAAGAAGTATCACTTCCCACCGGTCCAAAGGGACATCCACAAAAAGGGTAAAAACCAGAAATTCAAGACAGGCCCTGGAGAACAGGGAGCATTGTTATGTTGATGGGCGGGATGTAAATTGCCAACTGCCTCTCTGGAGGAGTGCATTGTGTTCCCTAAAACAAGTAAACAACTGAGCTACAGAGCCAAGGGCACTTCCAGTCTAGGGAATATACCTTGGGAAAACTGAAAATCAGTAAGAGAGAGCCACCCCAAAATTTAGGAATGCACTGCTTACAAGAACCTCAACTTGGGTACACCTTAATATCCCAGGAAATATAAAAATGGTTGAAAAAGATGTGGTACTTACTTACGAGGGAATATCCCTCAGCCATGAAATCAATATCCTATGACCAGTAGCAGCAAAATGAGTGGATTCAGGTACAATGATTGTAAGTGAAATAATCACACAGAAAAAGAAACTTATCATAAGATATCACTTATGAATATAGTGTAAACTTGGCTACACAGGAACTGAGTTAGGAAAGAGAAGAGAGTCTCACATTTAGAAAACACTCTTATGCCTTCTTAAGGGGGAAGGAGAGGTGGGGTGATGCATAAAACCAGAGGTTGATATAAGCACAGGTACCGTTCCAAAAACCAACTATGGAATAGACAAGACCTACACCTACCTCAGTGAAAGGGACTCAAAACCCCATATTTCCCGCAGAGGACTATATCTGAATAGTAAGAATCTTAAAACCTATGTATTGATATGTCTCCGTAAGGGAATCAAGTGTGTGTAGACTGGCATAAATATGGCAGCGAGAATCAGCTCAAACCCACTATAAAAAGGAATTTCAAAAACAAAACAAAAAAACAGCGAAATTCTTTACAATTCCTTCAGGGTCTCTGATGAAACTTGGAATGACCCTATCTAGAACGACAGCTGGAGGTGGCATAAGGCTGGACACATGGGACTGAGAGGATTGGTGAGATTCGTGAGCAAATGCAGACCCTTTAAAGCAATAATGCATGGCACCCATTCCATGGGTCCCAACTCTCCAGGTTGTAGGGAATATTACTACAGCTATATCATGTATGGGAAACCTAGAGAATGGACACACTGTGAATACGAAAGGTTTCTAAATCTCAACGAATAGTCCCTCTCCTGGTGCTCCAGTTTCACTTTCTAACTGCTTTACTATCAATCTCCCAACTTGGAGAGACAGCACCTTTAACTTCCTGGTTCGCACAGGTTTCCAATTTGGCAAAGGATGAAAGGGAAGAGGGAGAACCAAAGAGAGAGTAGCTGTTAGGCATTTGGACTGGCACATGTCACTCTTATTTCCCGGGAGGAAGAAGAATTAACCAACGTCTCAGCCACCCACCGGGAACCAGTATAGGTCCTAAACCAAAATATGGGACTTGCGTTCAGCTCAAAAAAACGAGTTAAAAAATGGAGCTATAGGGCAGAGCAATTCACAAACTGGCAGAGTAATAAAGGACAACTATCATCCAAAAATCTGTTGAGGGAAGGCAACGAGGCGGACTTGAATGTGAGGCAGAATAGCAGGAAACAGATTTCAAGAGGTACGTTGGAATCGCCTTTAAAGCACAGGAAGACGGGCAAATCTTCGACAATGATGCACTTGTTCAAAAAGGTTGTATGCATTTTCTCCTGAGTATATTCAGGAGAAAACGCATACGCTCATTTTGGCCAAGCAAGCAAGCGGACAATGTAAGTCTGCACTACAAAGAAGGATCACTTCCCACCGGTCCAAAGGGACATCCACAAAAAGGGTAAAAACCAGAAATTCAAGACAGGCCCTGGAGAACAGGGAGCCTTGTTATGCTGATGGGCGGGATGTAAATTGCCAACTGCCTCTCTGGAGGAGTGCATTGTGTTCCCTAAAACAAGTAAACAACAGAGCTACAGAGCCAAGGGCACTTCCAGTCTAGGGAATATACATTGGGAAAACTGAAAATCAATAAGAAAGAACCACCCCAATATTTAGGAATGCTCTCCTTACAAGTACCTCAACTTGGGTTCACCTTAAATATGCCAGGAAATATAAAAATGGTTCAAAAAATTTTGGTACTTACGTACGATGGAATATCCATCAGCCATGAAATCAATGTCATAAGACCAGTAGCAGCAAAATGAGTGGATTCAGGTACGATGATTCTAAGTGAAATAAGTCACACAGAAAAAGAACCGTATCATAAGATATCACTGATGAAGATCCTGTAAACATGGCTAAACATGAACTGAGTTAGGAAAGAGAAGAGAGTCTCACATTTAGAAAACACTCTTATGCCTGCTTAAGGGGGAAGAAGAGGTGGGGTGATGCATAAACCCAGAGTTTGATATAAGCACACGTACCGTTCCAAGAACCAAGTATGGAATAGACAAGACCTACACCTTTCTCAGTGAAAGGGACTCAAAACACCATATTTCCCACAGAGGAATATATCTGAGTAGTGAGAATCTTAAAACCTATGTATTGATATGTCTCTTTTTGGGAATCAAGTGTGTCTAGACTGGCATAAACATGGCAGCGAGAATCAGCTCAAACCCAATATAAAAAGGAATTTGAAAAATAAAAAAAAGGGAAATTCTTTACAATTCCTTCAGGGTCTCTGTTGAAACCTGGAATGACCTTATCTACAACGACAGTTGGATATGGCTTAAGGCAGGACACATTGGACTGAGAGGATTTGTAAGATTGGGTGAGCAAATGCAGACCGTTTAAAGCAATAATGCATGGCACCCATTCCATGGGTCCCAACTCTCCAGGTTGAAGGGAATATTACTACAGCTATAACATGTACGGGAAACCTAGAGAATGGACACACAGTGAATACGAAAGGTCTCTAAAACTTAACAAATATTCCCTCTCCTGGTCCTCCGGTTTGACTTTCAAACTGCTTTACTATCAATCTCCCAACCTGGAGAGACAGCACCTTTAACCTCCTGTTTCGCACAGGTTGCCAATTTACCAGAGGATGAATGGGAAGAGGGAGAACCAATGAGAGAGTAGCTGTCAGGCATTTGGACGGGCACATGTCACTCTTATTTCCCAGGAGGAAGAAGAACTGACCAAAGTCTCAGCCACCCACCGGGAACCAGTATAGGTTCTGAACCAAAATATTGGACTTGTGTACAGCTCAGAAAAAAAAACAGTTATAAAACAGAGCTCAGGGGCACAGCAATTCACACAGTGGCAGAGAAATAAAGGGCAACTATCGTCCAAAAATCTGTTGAGGGAAGGAATCGAGGCGAACTTGAAAGTGAGGCAGAATAGCAGGAAACAGATTTCAAGAGGTACGTTGGAATCGCCTTTAAAGCACAGGAAGAGGGGCACAAATTCGACAATGATGCACTTGGCCAAAAAGGACGTATGTGTTTTCTCCTGAATGTATTCAGGAGAAAACACATACGCCCTTTTTGGCCAAGCAAGCAAGCGGGCAATGCAAACCTGCACTACAAAAAAGTATCACTTCCCACCGGTCAAAAGGGACATCCACAAAATGGGTAAAAACCGGAAAGGCAAGACAGGCCCTGGAGAACAGGGAGCCTTGTTAAGCAGATGGGCGGCATGTAAATTGCCAACTGCCTCACTGGAGGAGTGAATTGTGTTCCATAAAACAAGTAAACAACAGAGCTACAGAGCCAAGGGCACTTCAAGTCTAGGGAATATACCTTGGGAAAACTGAAAATCAATAAGACAGAGCCACACCAAAATTTAGGGCTGCACTGCTTACAAGAACCTCAACTTTTCTACACCCTAAATATCCCAGGAAATATAAAAATGGTTCCAAAAATTGTGGTACTTACGTACGATGGAATATCCCTCAGCCATGAAATCAATGTCATAAGATCTGTAGCAGCAAAATGAGTGGATTCAGGTACGATGATTCTAAGTGAAATAAGTCACACAGAAAAAGAAACTTATCATAGGATATCACTTATGAAGATCCTGTAACAAGGCTCCACATGAACTGAGATAGGAAAGAGAACAGAGTCTTACATTTAGAAAACACGCTTATGCCCGCTTAAGGGGGTAGGAAAGTTGGGGTGATGCATAAAACCAGAGTTTGATATAAGCACAGGTACCGTTCCAAAAACCAACTATGGAATAGATAAGACCTACTCCTTCCTCAGAGAAAGGGACTCAAAACACCATATTTCCCACAGAGGAATATATCTGACTAGTAAGAATCTTAACATCTATGTATTGACATATCTCCATAGGGAATCAAGTGTGTCTAGACTGGCATAAAGATGGCAGCGAGAATCAGCTCAAAACCACTATAAAAAGGAATTTGAAAAACAAGAAAAAAAAGGGAAATTCTTTACAATTCTTTCAGGGTATCTGATGAAACCAGGAATGACCTTATCTACAATGACAGCTGGATGTGGCAGAAGGCTGGACACATGGGACTGAGAGGATTGGTGAGATTCGGTGAGCAAATGCAGACCCTTTAAAGCAATAATGCATTTAACCCATTCCATGCGTCCCAACTCTCCAGGTTGAAGGGAATATTACTACAGTTATAATATGTACGGGAAACCTAGAGAATGGACACAATGTGAATACGAAAGGTTTCTAAAACTCACCTAATACTCTCTCTCCTGGTGTTCCAGTTTGAATTTCCAACTGCTTTTCTATCAATCACCCATTTTGGAGAGGCAGCCCCTTTAACCTCCTGGTTCACACAGGTTGCCAATATGGCAGAGGATAAAAGGGAAGAGGGAGAACCAATGAGAGAGTAGCTGTTAGGCATTTGGGTGGGCACATGTCACTCTTATATCCCTGTTGGAAGAAGAATTAACCAAAGTCTCCGCCACCCACCAGGAACCAGTAGAGTTCCTGAACCAAAATTTTGGACTTGCGTTCAGCTCACAAAAAACGAGTTACAAAATGGAGCTCAGGGGCACAGCACTTCACAAACTGGCAGAGTAATAAAGGACAACTATCTTCCAAAAATCTGTTGAGGGAAGGCAACGAGGCGGACTTGAAAGCGAGGCAGAATAGCAGGAAACAGATTACAATAGGTACGTTGGAAGCACATTTAAAGCACAGGAAGAGGGGCACTACTTCGACAATGATGCACTTGGCCAAAAAGGGCGTATGCGTTTTTTCATGAATATATTCAAGAGAAAACCCATATGCCCTTTTTGGCCAAGCAAGCAAGCGGGCAATGCAAATCTGCACTACAAAGAAGTATCACTTCTCACCAGTCAAAAGGCACATCCACAAAATGAATAAAAAGCAGAAAGGCAAGACAGGCCCTGGAGAACAGGGAGCCTTGTTATGCTGATGGGCGGGATATAAATTGCCAACTGCCTCACTGGAGTAGTGCATTGTGTTCCATAAACAAGTAAACAACCGAGCTACAGAGCCAAGGGCACTTCCAGTCTAGGGAATATACCTTGGGAAACCTGAAAATCAATAAGACAGAGCCACCCCAAAGTTTAGGGCTGCACTGCTTACAAGAACCTCAACTTGCGTGCAACTTAAATATCCCAGGAAAGATTAAAATGGTTCAAAAAATTGTGTTACTTACATACGATGGAATACCCCTCAGCCATGAAATCAATGTCATAAGGCCAGTAGCAGCAAAATGAGTGGATTCAGGTACGGTGATTCTAAGTGAAATAAGTCACACAGAAAAAGAAACTTATCATAAGATATCACTTATGAAGATCCTGTAAACATGGCTACATATGAACTGAGTTAGGAAAGATAACAGAGTACCAAATCTTATCATAAGATATAACTATTTTGGGAATGTACACTTGGCTACGAATGAACTGAATTACAAACACAACAGAGTCACACACTTAGAAAACAATATTCTGCCTTCTTATCGGGAAAGGCGAGGTGAGTTGATGCATAAAACCACAGTTTTAAATTAGCACAGATACCGTTACATAAACCAAGTATGTAATAGACATCAACTACTCCCCGCACCATGAACTCGACTCAACACCCCCTATTCATTGCAGAGGAATATATCTGACTCCAAGAATTTTAAAACATATGTATTATCATGTCTCCATAAAGGAGTCATGTGTGTTTATAATGGCATGAACACAGCACTGAAATTCAGCTAAATACCCTTATAAAAATAAATTTCAAAAGCAAAATGCAAAAACAGCAAAACAGAGGGAAAGCCTTAAGAATTACGTTCAGGGCCTGTGATGCAACCTGGATTGTCCACCTTTACACCCACAGCTGGATGAGACATAAAACTGGACACTTGGGGCTGACAAGATTGTTGAGGTTGTGTGAGCAAAAGAACACCACTTAGAGCAATACTGTGTACTACCCATTCTAGTGGTCCCAACTCTCCAAGTTTCAGGGAATCTTCCTACAGATAAAGCATGCATGGGAAACCCAGTGGATGGTACACTGTGTAATTGGGAAAGTTTTCTAAAAGATACCTCATTTTTCCTTTTGTCATGCTCGGCTTCGCCATTCCATCTGCATTACTAAAAATCCCCCCACTTGGAGTGTCAGCGCCTTTACCCTCCTGTTATGCACAGTTTGCAAATTGTGCAGAGGATGAACAGGAAGAGGGGAAACAAATGAGAGATTAGCTGTAGGTGTTTGGATGGGCACATGTCACTCTAGGTTCCCATCAGCAAGAAGAATTAACCAAAGGCTCAGCCTGACACCCCAGAACCAGACTAGGGCCTACAGCCAACCTGCGGTATTGCAGCCAGCTCACAAAGAGACCAGTTGAAAAATAGAAATCAGGGGCACAGCAATTCACAAAATTGGAGAGTTATAAAGGACAACTATCATCCAGAAATATATTGAGGTAAGGCAGTGAAGAGGATTTGAATGCAAGGCAGAATTGAAGGAAACAGATTTCAAGAGGTAGAATGGAGTTGTCTTTAAAGCACATGAAAAGTGACAGAACTTCGACAATTTTGCCCTTGGCCGAAAAGGGAGTATGTGTATTTTCTTGAATATATTCGGGAAAAAATGCATACACCATTTTTGGGCAAGCAAGCCATCAGGCATTGCAAATCCACACTACATAGAAGTGTCCCTTACCTCCAGTCAAAAGGGCCATCCACAAATAGTGTAAAAACCACAAATGCAGGACAGGCCATGGAGAAATGGGAGTCTGGTAATGCCGATGGACAGGATGTAAATTGCCAACAGCCTCTCTGGAGAACTGTATGTTGTTTTCTAAAGCAGAGCTACAGAGTATAGCCCACTTCCACTCATTGACGTGTATTTTGTGAAAACTAAAATTCCACAACACACAGCCAGCCCAAACTTTAGGGCTGCTCTGTTTACAAGAACCCCGACTTCGGTACACTTTAAATATCCCAGGAAAGGGAAGAAAATGGATATAGATGTTGTGGTACTTATATACAATGGAATGTCACTCAGACATAAAATCAATGTCATAAGGCCAATAGCAGCATAATGAGTGGCTTTAGGTATGATGATGCTAAGTGAAATGAGCCACAAAGAAAAAAAAATTATTGCAATATATCACTTATAGAGGGAATGTAAACATGGCTACACATGAACTGAATTTCAAATGTGAACAGAGTTACACATTTAGAAAACACACTTATTCCTCCTTAAGGGGAAAGGTGACGTGGGGTGATGTGTAAAAGCAGAGTTTGAAATTAGCACAGATCCCATTCCATATACCAAATATGTAATAGACAAGACCTACTCCTTTCTCAATGAACTGGACACAAAACACCCTATTCACTGAAGAGGAATATATCTGACTGGTAATAAACTTGAAACCTATGTATTTATATGTCTGCATAATGGAATCAAGTGTATGTAGATTGGCATAAACACAGATCAATGGAACAGGACAGAAAGCCCAGAGATAAACCTACATACCTATGGCTATCTCATCTATGACAAAGGAGCTAAGGATATACAATGGAGGAAAGACAGTCTCTTCAGTAATTGGTGCTGGATAAACTGGACCCCTACACATAAAAGAATGAAATTAGAACACTCCATAACACTATACACAAAAATAAACTCTAAATTGATTAGAGATCTAAATATAAGACCAGACACTATAAACCACTTAGAGGAAACCATAGGCAGAACACTCTATGACATAAATCACAGCAAGATCCTTTTGGACCCACCTCCTAGAGAAATGGAAATAAAAACAGAAATCAACAAATGGGACCTAATGAAACTTAAAAGCTTTTACACAGTACAGGAAAACATAAACAAGATGCAAAAACAACCCTCAGAATGGGAGAAAATATTTTCAAATGAAGCAATTGACAAAGGATTAATCTCCAAACTTTACAAGCACCTCATGTAGCTCAATATCACAAAAACAAACAACCCAATCCAAAAACGGGCAGAAGACCTAAATAGACATTTCTCCAAAGAAGATATACAGATTACCAAGAAACACATGAAAGGATGTTGAACATCACTAATCATTAGAGAAATGCAAAGCAAAACTACCGTGAGGTATCACCTCACAGCAGTCAGAGTGGCAATCATCAAAAAAATCTACAAAACAATAAATGCTGGAGAGGCCTTTATTGGAGAAAATGGAACACACTTGCACTGTGGGTGGGAATGTAAATTGATATGGGCACTAGGGAGAACAGTACGGAGGTTCCTTTAAATAACTAACAATAGAAGTACCCTATGACACAACAATCCAACTACTGGGCATTTGCCTTGTGAAAACCATAATTCAAAAAGTGTTATGTAGAAAAATGTTCATTGCAGCTCTATTTACAATAGTCAGGACATGGAAGCAACCTAAGTGTCCATCGACAGATGAATGTTTAAAGAAGATCTGGCACATATATACAATGGAGTATTACTCGGCCATAAAATGCAGCAAAACTGAGTTAGTTGTACTGAGGTGGATGGACTTAGAATCTGTCCTACACAGTGAAGTAAGTCAGAAAGGGAAAAACAAATACTGTATGTTAACAGAGATATACGGAATCTAATGAAGAAATAAAAAAGATTTTGAAGAACCTAGTGGCAGGACAGGATTAAGGACACAGACATAGAGAAAGGACTTGAGGACACCGGAAGGGGGATGGGTAAGCTGGGACGAAGTGAGAGAGTGGCATGGACATAAATACATTACCAAATGTAACACCAATAGCTACTGGGAAGCAGCCACATAGAACAGGGAGATCAGCTTGGTGCTTTGTGACCACATAAAGGGGTGGGATATGGGGTGTGAGAGGGAGATGCAAGAGGGAGGGTATCTGGTGATATTTGTATATGTATAGCTGATTCACTTTTTTATACAGCAGAAACGAACACTCCATTGTAAAGCAATTACACTCCAATAAACGTGTAAAAGGAAAAAAAAAAGAAAGAACAGGGATAAACCTACACATCTATGGTCACCTAATCTATAACAAAGGAGGCAAGACTATACAATGGAGATAAGACAGTCTCTTCAATCATTGGTGCTGGGAAATATGGAGAGCTACATATAAAAGAATGAAATTAGAACACTCCCCAACACCATACATAAAAATATATTCAAAATGGATTAGAGACCTTAATGTAAGACCGGATAGTATAAAACTCTGAGAGGAAAACTTAGGAAGGATACTCTGAGGTAAATCACAGCAAGATCTTTTTTGATCCACCTCTTATAGTAATGAAATAAAAAAGAAAACTAAACAGATGGGACCTAAGGGAACGTAAAAGCTTTTGCAAAGCAAAGGAAACTACAAACAAGATGAAAAGGCAACCCTCAGAATGGCAGAAAATATTTGCAAACGAATCAATGGACAAATGATTAATATCCAATATATATAAACAGATCATGCAGCTCAATATTAATAAAACAAACAACCCAATACAAAAATGGAAGAAGATATAAATAGACATTTCTTCCAAGAAGACATAGAGGTGGCCAGTACGCACATGAAAATCTGCTCAACATCACTAATTATTAGAGAAATGGAAATGGAAACTACAATGAGGTGTTATGTCACACCTGTTAGAATGGGCATCAACAGAGAATCTACACACAACAAATGCTGGAGAGGGTATGGAGAAAAGGAACCTTCTTCCACTATTGTTGGGAATGAAAATTGATACAGTCTCTATGGGGAACAGTATGGAGGTTCCGTAAAAAAGTAAAAATAGAATTACCATATAATCCAGCAATCCCACTACTGGGCATATACCCAGAGAAAACCATAAATCAAAAATACACATTCACCACAATGTTCATTGCACCACTATTTACAATAGCCAGGTAATGAAAGCAACCTAAGTGCCCACAGACAGACGAATGGATAAAGATGTGGTACATATATACAATGGAATATTACTCAGCCATACATAGGAATGAAATTGGGTCATTTGTAGAGACCTTAATGGATCTAGAGACTGTCATACGGAGTGAAGTGAGTCAGAAAGAGAAAAACAAATATTGTATATTAATGCATATATGTGGAACCCAGAAAAATGGTACAGATGAACCGGTTTGCAGGGCAGATATAGAGACACAGATGTAGAGAACAAACATATGGACACCAAGGGGGAAACGCCATGTGAGGGTGGTGGTGGGATGAATTGGGAGACTGGGATTCACATGTGCACACTTATATGTATAAAATAGATATCCAATAAGAACCTGCTGTATAAAAGAAATAAATTAAAAAAATAAAAATAAATAGCCTTTAATAAAAGAAAAGAGTAAAAAAGTATTTCCCTTCACATAGACGTCTTTATATTAATGCATTATTTCCATGTTTATATCTCCAAATTAAAAAAAAAGAGGAATAAATAAAATCTAACTTGAACCAAAAAGAAAAAAAAGAAAAAAAAAAAAAAAAAAACAGAACCCACCAGTTATACAGAGGAAAATCGTATCAGGGCACTTGCTCCAGTGGTAAAAATTTCTTAAGTTGGTCAGAGGTGGGAAATCGTCTCCCATGGAGTCAGCAGCGCTCCCCCCGACAAGGAGCATCCTCATTGCAAAGCTGGGGGGACTGTGTTGAGGCGTCTGTGAGTAAATGTGAGCTGAGCCCCAGTCCTGCTGCAGCTGAACTCTTCCCAACCTTTCCAGGTAAAACACCTGAATATGTACAAGCACTTGCAAGCCTAGACGAAGGGCTGTGGAGCCACACCAGCGACAGCACGCAGGCCGACTTGGTGCCTGCAGGCCAGTCAGGATGGTCCTGGCCCCAGATGCTCTTCTGGAAGCTTTCCATTTCCCTGCCTGAGATACCCCTCCTGCCACGGCACCCACTGCTTTTTTACTTCCTCACCTCTGCCTGGTGAGAAATTCAAGCGGCAGGTATGGATGACACATCCTCTTCTTTAGCAGGTGGCAGCCTAGCAACTCCTGTGGAAAGTCCAGCAGAGCCCCACTCACACTGGTCTACCCACAAAGCCACGGCCCCTAACTCCCTACCACCACCCCAGCCCCGACACTGCTGACGGGGCAGAGAATATGGCATCAGGCACAGCTAAAGGGGCTCTTGCTGCCTGGAGAGGTGTTTATATTGACCTCAACCCAGGCACACCTGGGGAGGGCTGGTAGGCAGTGTCAGGCTGCCCAAATCAGCCAATCCTCACCCCTCAGGGGCTCACAGTAGCTGAAAGTGAACCTTGCTAAACGGGCCAGGCCCAAGGAACAGGTGTGGGCCCTTGAGAGTCAGGCTAGACAAGGGGCTGCAGCTGCGGCTTGTTTTCTTATCATTTTATCTGGTCCATGAGTGGAAAACAAATTCAAGAAGACACTATCCTAATGAGAGGAACCCAGGAGTCAGGGAGAGGAGTGATGGTGGGTGGAGACAGAGGCCTGGTGCCCTGGCTGCAGTGGAAGTGTCTGGAAGACCAGGCAGAGAGAGGCTGCACAGAGTAATAGCCAGGGTCACAGACTTGTCAGAGCTGCTCTTTGTTAGTTCACGTCCTGCTCTGAGGTATTCTGTGTCAGCTGTGAGCGACAGGTGAGCTGGGGGTTCTCTGCAAGGTGGGCTATGTGCACAGTTCCTGTGTGTCCAGCTCTGCTTGGGTACCTGCCCATGGGAGCTCTGTATCCTGGGAAGGGCCTGACTATGAGAGCCCCATGGGCTGCTGGGTAGCTGCACAGGTGAGCTCCATACCCTGGGAGGGACTTGAACACGAGAGCCCCGTGGGCTGTGGGGAATGGGTGGGGCAGCCCAGGTGAGCTCCATATACTGGGATTGGCCTGACCACGAGAGCCCCATGGGCTGCTGGAGACCTGGTAAAGGATATCAGGACAGTCAGTGAAGCCACCGAGGATATACATCCAGTAGCTCCTATTTCCTACAACCTGCTGGAAATTCTACCATCCACCAGGCCATGGCATTCTGTATTAGACTTCAATGATGCCTTCTTCTGTATTCCATTCATCTCAGAGTCACAATAATTTTTGGCTTGTTAGTGGCAGGACACAACATGCAACAAAAGCAATAATGCTGGGCCATTCTGCCCCAATGGTACAAAAATCCCCACACCATCATTGGGGAAATGACCTCTAAAGACCTAAACGTTCTACCTCTGTAAAAGGGAACCCTCCTTCAATATGCAGATGACATTCTGATCGCCAGGCCTACTAAAGACGCCTCTAAACTACGTAGCCAAGGAAGGATAGAAGGTGTCCAAGAAAAAGGCTCAAATATCCCAGGCTTAGGTGACATGCCTGGGCTTCATTCTCACAGATATTCGGAAAAACGCATCCCAGGATAGGGAAGAAACCATTTGCAGCCTTCCTTTTCTAAAACTAGAAGACAGCTTAGGGGTTCCTGGGGAGGCCAAGGTTTTCTGCATCTGGATCCCTAACTACAGTCTAATAGCTGGGCCTCTACATGAAACACTGACACGAAAAGATGATGATCCTTTTGTATAGAATCCAGAAGCGGCCTTTCAAGAATGGAAAGAGCAGTCAATTCAGACCCTTGCCCAGGAACTCCCTAATTTAGCTAAACCCTTTGACCTTTACATACCCGGTCAAAGGTTAATTGCCCTTGGAGCCTTAGTGCAAAAACTGGGACCACTTGAAATGGAGCAACACAAGAATGCCCTTCAGGTATGATAAACTATGGTCACAAAGGGCTTTGCCCACCGACTCATCAGGTCAGGATACTGGGGTATCTAAAAAGCTAGAAATCAGCAGCCCACAAGGCCAGCTCCCTCCTAAGGGAAAAGGACCCCACGTCATGATCCTAACCACCCATCATGCCCTGATGTTGCAGGGGTCGCTCTGTGGACACACCTACCTTGAGTGAGGAGGCCCTCCAACTCCAACCTCCAGAGAGACAAATGGGGGCAACGGGCCCCCAAGATGACTCGCGTGACCATCACTTGACCTAGAGTTTCTCTCAGAAAACAAGAAGACTGTGCCCCGAAAGAGCAGACTACTGCTTGCAGGACTTACTGCACCCAGAGGGGGGCTAATAAGCTTGGCGGGGGAAACGTATATCACGCTTTCACCATAGAAAACCCTACAGACACCGCGGTGATGGTGGCCAATATGACCGGCTGGACTGCTGGCTACTTCTAAAGGCCGTTTACTCAGTGGACGTCATGGTCCTGGATCACCACTGACCCTGGACTGTCTGGGAGTTGCGCGGGCAGGGTTCTGACACATGGTGCTGTTTGTACATTAATTCAGGGACCTAATTAATGAAAGCACAGACTACTGGTCAGAGCATCTAGGCTGGCAAAAACCGTCAGCCTAAGGTCGCCGAACAAATGTGGGGTGGGGTGAAACCTGCCACCTCAGCATCTCTGCACATCTCTTTCCTGGACCCTTAAAAGTCATTAGAATCTATAACACTTCCAATGCTGGTGCTCAGGCGGACGAGAAGTGAGGCAGGAGGCCTTGGGACAATCACCCTCACCTGGAGGCTGGTGGGGAGATGTTTTGCCCCTCCCCCCAGGTATCAGGGCTGCCACCACAGCATGAAGCAGTTACAAAAGAGGGGTCTGCACCCTCAACACCCCAAGAATGAGGAACGGAACAAAAAGCAGAGGAGGGGTTCGTCTCCGGCAACGTTCATTAAAAATTCCTGGGAGATAAAAAGAGAATCTGGGCAATAAAATAAAGTCTAACCTGTTTTTCCTCTGTGCTTTGTCTAATTTCACGTGCTCCTAGGGTTCCGCATGCAGAGGTCCCACACCCGGCACTTCAGACCCGATTTCCTATTGCAGAATGGCTGGGTCGACACCTCAGCTAGCGGAGCCCCATGCAGACTCCACGGCATAGAGCCTGAGCTGCAGCCAACCCAGCCCTCGAGAGCTCCATCCCCTAACTCCCACTGACACTGCCGGGATCCCTACACAGCAGCCCAGCCCACAGACCATGGGGGAGTGCACACTCTCACCTCTCCATTCTGTTTTCAAAATAATGTTTCCTTTGCTTCTGAAGCAAACTCAGTCTTGATCTCTTGGCTCCAATGACACTGGGCACGGTGAATCCTGTTGGGGTCCACTCTGGAGGATCAGTAACAGAAATTGAGAACATTGTAACTTCAATGAACAGATGTGTGAGCCAAACTGTAGTTAACATAGAGCAGTGTATAATGCTCGTGTAAAATAAGATTTTTCTAAGACTTACATTTTATATTTCCATCACTTTACTATAAGCAAGTTCAGTGAAGACATCTGTCTTATTTGTCAGGTCAACATTAGAGAAATGAAGTGATTTATTTCCATGGATGTACATCGAATACTCTTGGCTGAAGCTTCAATCTTGTTTTGAATGCTTTTCCATTGAAAAGGATACCTCTCTTTCAGCTCCCCCATTTCTGAGAAGTATAAAATCTTATAATTTATTATTACCAAAGGGGAAAGGTAGGAGAAGGGATAAATTAACAGTTTGGGATTAACACATACACACTGCTATGTATAAAATAGATCATCAACAAGGAACTACTGTATAGCACAGGGAACTACACTGAATATTTTGCAATAACCTATAAGGGGAAATAATCTGAAAAAGAATCGATATTTTTATTGACATCATCTATCAATGACAGATAAAATGTAACCTAAGCAAGGCCCATGGTGAACGCTTCTGAACCTGAAGATTTCAATCATCTAAAGTTTGGGCTCTGCCTATATCCCAAGGCCTTTAATGGACATACGTGTAGCTGTAGCTTAAAAATTCCCCAGTTTGGGGTTCGGGGAGGCACTGATTTGGAAAAATCCCTGGTGTTCTCCTTCCATGCACGGGACCCTTCCTACAGCTAAAACATGCCTGTCACACCTAGAGGATGGTACAACGTGTGATCGGAAAGAGTTTGGAAAAGGCACCTCATCTCCTCATCGCCTGGTGCACGGGTTCACCCCTCCAGCATCTTTCCTGACAATCTCCTTACTTGGGGATATCAGCACCGTCAACATCCTGTTGCACACAGTTTGGAATTTGTCCAGAGGATGAAGCAGAAGGATGAGAAAAATTTAGAGACAAGTCTTAGTTGTTCAGACAGGCAAATGGCACTCTAATTTCCTATCTGGAGGACAAATTCATCAAAGGCTAGAATTGCCCATGGAAACAGAATAGGGCTAGAGGAAGTCCCGCTGTTTTGTGTCCAGTTTCCAAAAACACAAGTTGAAAAATGGAACTCAGGGGCACTAAAATTCATGAAACTGCAGAGATGAAAATATCTATTGTTGAAAAATGTCTTGAGGTAAGTCACAGAAAAGGACTTTTAAGCAACGGGGAGTGGCAGGAAACAGATTTGAAGAGGTAGAAAGGACTCCCCATTAAAGCACAAGAATAGGGGCTGAACATCGCCAATGATGCAGTTGGCCCAAAAGGGCGTATGCATTTTTTTCTGAATATATTCAAGTAAAGGCCATACACACTTTTTATCCAACCAAACAGGTGGGCACTGGAAATCAATACTACAAAATGCATCACTTCACATCAGTCAGAAGGGCCATCCACATAAAGTGTAAACACCAGAAATGCAGGACAGGCCTGGAGAAAAGGGAGCCCTGTGAGGCTGATAGTTGAAATGTAATTTGCCAATGGCCACTCTGGAGAAGTGTATTGTGTTTGCTAAAACATCTAAAAGATGAGCTACAGAGCATAGTGCACTTGCACTCATGGGCGTATACCTTGGGAAAAACAAAAATGGACAGAAAACAGGCACCCCAACGTTTACCACCTCTCTGATAAAAAGGGCCTCCACTTGGATATAACCTAAATGTCCCTGGAAGGATAAAATGGATAAAAGAGATGGGGTACTTATGTAGAGTGGAATATTACTCATCCCGAAATCAATGAAATAAGGCCAGTTGGAACAACTCTGGAGGAGTTACATACGATCATTCTAAGTGACATATGTCAGAAAGAAAAAGACACATATCATAAGATGTCACTTAAAGGTGGAATCAAACATGGCTACACATGAAATAAACTACAAAACAGAAACATAGTCAAATATGTAGAAAATAGACATAAGGCTGCTAAATGGGAAAGGTGGGGAATGGTGAGGTATTATCCAGGAGGTTGAAATTAGCTAATATACCATTCCAAGTACCAAATTGAATAACTGACAAGGCCTACACGGTACCTCAAAGAACTGCACTCAGCCCACTCAAGTCACTGGACAATAATACATATGACTCGTAAGCATCTGAAAAATAATTTAGTGTTGTCTCACAGTACATGAATCAAGTGGATGTACAGCAGCAAAAAACAGAGCTTTGAAAATCAGCTGTAACCAATATAAAAATAAATTTAAAAATATTTATAAAAACGGTGAGACAGACAAAAATTCTTACAATTTTTGTTGAAGGGCTACGATGTAACATGGATTGAACACATGTAGACCCACAGCAGGATGATATATAAGGCTGGAAGCTATGCACGCTAAGAGATGTTAGAGAGGCTGGGTGAGGAAATGCAGACCTTTTAAAGTAATACTGCCTGGTACCCATTCCATGGGTCCCAAATCGGCAGGTTCAAGGGAATCTTCTGACAGCGAAAACATGCCTGCGAAACCGAGATGAATGTACACCATGTGCTCAGGAAAGGTGTCTAAAATGCACCTCATTTTTGATCTCCTGGTGCTGGGGTTCGCCATTCCAGCCACATTATAAACAATCTCCCCTCTTGGAGAATCAGCACCTTTAACCTACTGTTTCACACAATTTGCAATTTGTGCAGAGGATAAATGAGAAGAGGGGGAACCAATGAGAGATTAGCTGTAGGAGTTTTGACAGGCACATGTCACTCTAATTTCCCATTAGGAACAAGAATTAACCAAAGGCTCAGCCTGCCTCCTCAGAACCAGAATATGGCCAGAAGCAATCCAATGGTTTGGTGGCGAGCTCACAATAAAAGCGAGTTGCAAAATGGAGCTCAGGAGCAGACAATTCAAAGACCTGCAAAGATATAAATGATAACCAACGTCCAAAAATATATTCAGGTAAGGCAACGAAGGGGATCTGAATGAGAGGCAGAATTGCAGGAAACATTTTTCAAAAGGTAGATTGTACTCACATTTAAAGCATATGAAAAGCAGCAGAATTTCTAAAATGATGCAGTTGGGCAAAAGGGTGTATGCCTTTTTTTCGTGAATATCTTCAGGAAAAAATACACATACAGAGTTTTTGGCCAACCAAGCAAGCGGGAAATGCAAATCCGCACAACAAAGAAGTCTCAATTTCCACTGCTCAGAAAGGCCATCCAAAAAATGTGTACAAACCAGAAATGCTGGAGAGGCCATGGAGAACAGGGAGCCTAGTCACGCTGATGGGTGGGGTATAAATATCCAAGAGCCACTCTGAAGAAGTGTATGCTGTTTCCTAAAACATTTAAATACAAAGCCCCCAAGCAAAGGGGACTTCAACTCATAGACATATAACTTGGGAAGACTAAATATCGACAACACACAGGCACCCCAACGTTTAGGGCTGCTCTGCATACAAGAACCTCAACTTCGGTACACCTAAAATATCCCAGGAAAAAGAGAAATGCATAAATTACTTGTGGTAATTTTGTACAACGGAATATCACTCAGACGTGAAACCAATGTCATAAGGCCAGTAGCAGCATAAAGAGTGGATTTAGGTATGATGATTCTAAGTGAAATTAGTCACACAGAAAAAGAATCGTATCATAAGATATCACTTACAGAGGGAATGTCAACATCACAACACATGTACTGAATTAAGAAAGAGAACAGAGTCTCACATTTAGAAAACACTCTTATGCCTGTTTAATGGGAAAGGAGAGGTGGGGTGATGCATAAAACCAGAGTTTGATATTAGCACAGGTACCATTCCATAAACCAAATAGAGAACAGACGAGACCTACCCCTTCCTCAGTGAACGGGACTCAAAACCCCTATTCCCCACAGAGGAATATATCTGAATAGTGAGAATCTTAAAACCTATGTATTGATTTGTCTCCATAAAGGAATCAAGTGTGTCTAGACTGGCATAAACACGTCAGTGAAAATCAGCTCAACCCCATTATAAAAATGAATTTCAAAAACAAAGAAAAAAACAGCGAAATTCTTACACAATTCCTTCAGGGGTTCTGATGAAACCGGGAATGACCCTATCTGCAAAGACAGCTGGATGAGACATAACGCTGGACACTTGGGACTGAGAGGACTGGTGAGATTGGGAGAGAAAATGCAGACCCTTTAAAGTAGTAATGCATGCCACGATTCCATGGATACCAAATCTCCAGGTAGTAGGGAATATCACTACAGTTATAACATGTATGGGAAACCTAGAGAATGGACACCCTGTGATGGTGAAAGGTTTCTAAAAGTCTCCTAATTTTTCCTCTCCTTGTGCTCCAGGTTGGCATTCCAACTGCTTTACTATCAATCTCCCAAGTTAGGAGAGCCAGCCCCTATAACCTCCTGGTTCGCACAGTTTGCTAATTGTGCAGAGGATGAAAGGGAAGAGGGAGAACCAATCAGAGAGTAGATGTAGGCATTTGGACGGGCACATGTCACTGTAAATTCCCGTCAGGAAGAAGAATTAACCAAAGCCTCAGACACCTGCAGGGAAGAGTATAGCCACCCCTGGAACAAGTATAGGTCCTGAAGCAAAATTGTGGATTTGCGGTCAGCTCCCAAAAATGGGATTTGAAAATTGGAGCTCACGGGCACAGCAATTCACAAACCTACAGTTATAAAGGACTACTGTCTTCCAAAAATCTGTTGAGGGAAGGCAACGAAGCTGACTTGAAATTGAGGCAGAATTGCACAAAACATATTTCAAGAGGTAAATTGGAATCGCCTTTAAAGCACAGGAAAAGCATCACAACTTCGACAATGACTTGGCCAAAAAGGGCGTATGGGTTTTCTCCTGAATATATTCAGGAGAAAACGCATAGGAACTTTTTGGACAATCAAGCAAGCACGCAATGCAAATCCACACTACAAAGAACTGTCACTTCCCACGGGTCAAAAGGGACTTCCGAAAATCTGTAAAAACCAGAAAGGCAAGAGGGAGATGACAAGGGCATGAAGCAATATGATCCAAAGTGTCATGAAGGATTGTGATGACAAGCGCATGGAGCATTGTGATGACAAGATTATGTAGCATATTGCTGACAAAGGCATGGAGCATTGTGAGGACAAGGTTCATGGAGCACTGTGATGACAAGCGTCACGGAGCATTGTGATTACAGGGGTCATGAAGCATTGGGATGACATGGGCATGGAGCATTTTCATGACAAGAGTCCCGGATCATTGTGTTGTCAGGGTTCATGGATCATTGTGATAACAGGAGTCATGGAGCATTGTGATGACAGGGGTCATGAAGCATTGTGATGAGAAGGTCAAGGAGCATTGGGATGAAAACGTTCATCGAGTATTGTGATGACAGGGGCCATGGAGGCTTGTGATGACAAGGTACTGGAGCATTGTGATGGGAAGACCATGGAGACTTGTGATGACAAGTCTCATGGAATATTCTGATGAAAAGGGGCATGGAGCATTGTGATTACAGGGGTCTTGGGGCATTGTGATGACAAGGGCTTGGAGCATTGGGATGAGATGGCCATGGAACGTTCTGATGACATGCATCATAGAGCTTTGTGATGACAAGGGCATGGAGCATTGTGATGAAAAAGGTCATGGAGCATTGTGATGAGAAGCCCATGTATAATTGTGATGACGAGCGTCATGGGACGTTGTGATGATAAGTGTTATGGAACATTTTGATCACAAGGATTTGGAGCATTGTGATGACAGAGATCATGGAGAATTTTGATTTCATTGTGATGACAATAGCATGAAGCATTTTGATGATGGGCATGGTGCATTGTGATGACCGGGTTCATGGATCATTGAGATGAAAAGGGGCATGGAGCATTGTGATTACAGGGGTCTTGGAGCATTGTGATTAGAAGGGTCATGGAGCCTTGTGATGACAAGGCCATGGAACATCGTGATGGCAGGGGTCATGGAGCATTGTTATGACAGGGTTAATGGAGAATTGTGATGGCAAGTGCATGGAACATTGTGATGAGAAGGCCATGGAGCATTCTGATGATATGCGTCATGGAGATTTGTGATGACAAGTTCATGGAGCAATGTGATGAGAGCGTTCATGGAGCATTTTGATGAAAATGACATTGAGCATTTTGATGAAAAGTTCATGGAGCATTGTGGTGACAAATTTCACAGAGCCTTGTGATGATGAGGGCATTGACTTTTGTGGTGACACAGGTCATGGAGTCTTTTGATTACGGGACACACGGAGCATTGTGATGACTGGGGTCATGTAGCATTGTGATTACAGGAGCATGGAGCATTGGTCTGACAAGTTTCATGGATAATTGTGTTGACAGAGGGCATGGCACATTGTGATGACAAGGGCATGGAGCATTGTGATGACAAGGTCATGGATTATTGTGAAGACAGGTGTCAGGGAGCATTGTGATGGCATATTTCATGTTCCATTGTGATGACAATGGCATGGAGCACTGTGATGCCAAGTGTTATGGAGGATTGTGATGACAAAGGTAATGGAGCATTGTGATGACAAGGGCTTGGAGCATTGTGATGACAAGGGCCATGGAGCATTATGATGACAAGGGCATGGAGCATTGTGATGACAACGGCCTTTGAGAATTTTGATGAAAAGGTCGTGAAGCATTGTGATGACAAAGGCATGGAGCTTGCTATGACAGGGGTCATGGGACATTGTGATGACAAGTGCATGGAGAATTGTGATGACAAGAGCATGTAACATGGGGATGAGAACTGTCATGGAGCATTGTGATGACAAGGACAGGGAGAATTGTGATGACAAGGGACATGGAGCATTGTGATGACCAGGGCATGGAGCATTGTTATGGCAAGACCGTGGAGCACTGTGATGAGAAGACCATGGATAATTCTGGTGATGAGCATCATGGAGCACTGTAATGACAAGGGGCATGGAGCATTGTGATGATAGGTCTCATGGAGCATTGTGATGACAGGGGTCATGGATCATTGTGATGACAAGGGTCATGGAGTATTCTGATGACAAGCTTGTGCAGTATTGTGATGACAAAGCATTTAACACTGTGATGGGAAGTGTCATGGAACATAGTGATGCCAAGAACGTGGAGAATTGTGATGAAAGGGAACATAGAGCATTGTGATGACCAGGGCATGGAGCATTGTGATGGCAAGACCGTGGAGCACTGTGATGAGAAGACCATGGATAATTGTGATGTCGAGCGTCATGGAGCGCTATAATGACAAGCAGCATGGAGCATTGTGTTTACAGGGGTCTTGGAGCATTGTGATGACAAGGGCATGGAGCATTGTGAAGAGAAGGCCATGAAGCATTCTGATGAATGCGTCATGGAGCACTGTGATGACAAGTGCATGGAGCATTGTGATTACAGGGGTCTTGGAGCATTGTGATGAAAAGGGCATGGATCATTGTGATGAAAAAGGCATGGAGCCCTGTCATGACAGTGTTCAAGGAGCATACTGACGACAAGTGTCAGGGAGCATTGTGATGACAAAGGTTATGGAGCATAGTGATGAGAAGACCATGGATAATTGTGATTATGAGCATCATGGGGTGTTGTGATGAGAAGTGTTATGGAACATTGTGATCCCAACGGTTTGGAGCATTGTGATGACAGAGGTCTTGGAGCCTTTTGATTTCATTGTGAGGAAAATAGCCTGAAGCATTATGATAATGGGCATGGTGCATTGTGATGATAGGATTCATGGAGCTTTGAGATGAAAAGGGGCATAGAGCACTGTGATAAAATGTGTCTTGGAGCATTGTGATGAGAAATCCATGGAACATTCTAATGACAAGCGTCAGGGAGCTTTGTGATGACAAGGGCATGGAGCATTGTGATTACAGGGGTCTTGGAACATTGTGATGACAAGTGTCATGGAGCCTTGTGAATGACAAGGCCGTGGAACTTTGTGATGGCAGGGGTCATGGAACATTGTTATAACAGGTGTAATGGAGCATTGTGATGAGAAGGACAGGAAGCATTGGTGTGAAATGTTTCATGGATTATTGTGATGAGAGTGGACATGGAGCATTGTGATGACAAGAGCACGGAACACTGTGATACAATGGTCATAGAGGATTGTAATGACAAGGGCATGGAGCATAGTAATGAGAAGGGCATCGAGCATTGTGATGACATGTGTCATGGAGCTTTGTGATGACAAGGGCATGGAGAAATGTGATGAGAAAGTTCATGGAGCATTGTGATGACAATGACATGGAGCATTTTGATGTCAAGTGTCAAGGAGATTTGTGATGACAAAAGTCACGGAGCATTTTGATGACAAGGGCGTGGTGCATTGTGATGAGAAGGCCAGGGAGCATTTTGATGACAGTGTCATGCAGCAATTTCATGAAAATTGTAATGGAATATTTTGATGACAGGGGTTATAGAACATTGTGATGTCTGGGGTCATGGAGCTTTGGGATAAAAAGTGTCATGGAGCATTTTGATGACAGGGGTTGTGGAACATTGTGATGTCAGGTGTCATGGAATATTGTGATGATAAGGGGATGTAGCATTGTGATGACAGGGGTCATGGAACATTGTGATTACCGGGTCTTGGAGCATTGTGCTGAGAAGGGTCATGGAGCCTTCTGATGACAAGGCCATGGAACATCGTGATGGCAGGGGTCATGGAGCATTGTTATGACAGGGGTAATGGAACATTGTGATGGCAATGGCATGGAGGATTGTGATGAGAAGGCCATGGAGCATTCTGATGACATGTGTCATGGAGCTTTGTGATGACAACGGCATGGAGCAATGTGATGAATGCGATCATGGAGCACTGTGATGAAAATGACATGGAGCATTGTGATGCCAAGGGTCAAGGATCTTTGTGATGACAAAGGTCATGGAGGATTTTGATGACAAGGGCGTTGTGCATTGTGATGAGAAGGGCAGGGAGCATTGTGATGACAGGGTCATGGATCAATTGGATGAAATGTGTCATGGAACATTTTGATGACAGGGCTTATTGGACATTGTGATGCCAGGGGTCATGGAGCATTTTGATGAAAAGGATTTGGGAGCATTTTGATGACAGGGGTTATGGAACATTGTGATGTCAGGGGTCATCGAACATTATGATGATATGTGCATGTACAATTGTGATGACAGGAGTCATGGATCATTGTGATGACAAGGGTGAGGGAGTATTGTGACGAATAGTGATGTAACATTGTGATATCAGTGGTGAGAGAGCATTCTGATGAGAAGTGCATGGAGCATTGTGATGACAAGTTTTATGGAGCATTGTGATGACAAGATTGTGGAGCACTGTGATGACAAGCGCATGGTGCATTTTGATGACATGTGTCATGGAACATTGTGCTGACAAGCGAATGGAGCATTGTGATGAGAAGTGTCATGTAGCATTGTGCTGAGAAAGGCAGAGAGGATTGTGATGACAAGGGTCAAAGAGAATTGTGATGAAAAGTTCATGGAGCATTGTGGTTAAAATGGTCACAGAGACTGTTGATGACGAGGGCATGGACCATTGAGATGACAAAGGTCATGAAGCATTGTGATGAATGAAGTCACGGAGCATAGTAATGACAGGGTTCATGGAACAATGTGATAACAAGGGCATGGAGCATTGTGATGACAGGTGTCATGGAGCACTGTGATGACAAGCATCACGGAGCATTGTGAATACAGGGGTCATGGAGCATTGGGATGACAAGGGCATGGATCATTGTGTTGACAAGGGTCATGGAGCATTGGCCTGAATATGTTCATGGAGTATTGTGATGACAGGGTCATGGAGCATTTTGATGAGAAGGTCATAGAGCATTGGGCTGAAAATGTTCATGGAGTATCGTGATGACAGGGATCATGGAGCATTATGATGACAAGTTCCTGGAGCACTTTTATGAGAATACAATGGAGACTTGTGATGACAAGTCTCATGGAGCATTCTGATGAAAAGGGACATGGAGCATTGAGATTACAGGGGTCTTGGAGCATTGTGATGACAAGGGCAAGGAGCATTGTGAGGAGAAGGCCATGGAGCATTCTGATGACATGCGTCATTGAGTTTTGTGACGACAAGAGCATGGAGCATTGTGATTACAGGGGTCTTGGAGCATTGTGATTAAAAGGGCATGGATCATTGTGATGAAAAAGGCATGGAGACGTGTCATGAGAGGGTTAATGGAGCAGACTGATGACATGTGTCAGGGAGCATTGTGATGACAAGTGTACTGAGAATTGTGATGACAAAGTTCATGGAGCATTGTGATGACAAGACCAAGGATAATTGTGATGATGAGCGTCATAGGGTGTTGTGATGATAAGTGTTATGGAACATTGTGATCACAAGGGATTGGAGCATTGTGATGACAGAGGTCATGGAGCATATTGATTTCATTGTGATGAAAATATCCTGAAGCATTATGATGATGGGCATGGTCCATTGTGATGACAGGGTTCATGGAGCATTGAGATGAAAAGTCTCATGGAGCATTTTGATTACAAGGGTCTTGGAGCATTGTGATGACAAGGGCATGGAGCATTGTGGTGACAGGGCCATGGAACATTCTGATGACATGTGTCATGTAGCTTTTTGATGAAAAGGGCTTGGAGCATTTTGATTAGAGTGGTCGTGGAGCATTTTGATGACAAGTGTCATTGAGCCTTGTGATGACAAGGCCGGGAAACATTGTGATGGCAGGTGTCAGGGAGCATTGTTATGACAGAGGTAAAGGCGCTTTGTGATGAGAAGTGCATGGAGCATTGGTCTGAAATGTTTCATGGATTATTGTGATGAGAGTGGGCATAGAGCATTGTGATAATAAGGGCATGGAACACTGTGATACATGGGTCATGGAGGATTGTAATGACAAGGTCATGGGGCATTGTGATGAGAAGGGCATCGAGCATTGTGATGAGAAGTGTCATGGAGCTTTGTGATGACAAGGGCATTGAGCAATGTTATGAGAGGGTTCATGGAGCATTTTGATGACAATGACATGGAGTATTGTGATGCCAAGTGTCATGGCGCTTTGTGATGACAAAGGTCATGGAGCATTTTGATGATAAGTGCATGGTGCAATGTGATGAGAAGGGCAGGGAGTATTTTGATGACAGGGTCATGCAGCAATATGATGAAAATTGTATTGGAACATTTTGATGACAGGGGTTATAGAATATTGTGATGTCAGGGGTCATGGAACATTGTGATTATAAAGGGATGTAGCATTGTGATGACAGGGGTTATGGGACATTGTGATTACAGGGTTGAGGGAGTATTGTGAGGACTAGTGATGGAACACTGTGATATCTCTGGTGAGAGAGCATTTTGATGAGTACTCTATGGAGCATTGTGATTACAAAGTTTATGGAGCATTGCAATGAAATTTTCTGGACAGTTGTGATGAAAACTGAATGGCACATTGTGATGATAAGGGTCATGGAATATTTTTCAGACAAAGGCATGGAGCATTGTGATGACAATGGTCACGGAGCTTTGTCATGAAAATGGAATGGGGCATTGTGATGAAAAAGGCATGGAGCCTTTTCGTGACAGGGTTCAAGGAGCATTCTGATGACAAGTGTCAGGGAGCATTGTGATGACATGTGTACTGAGAATTGTGATGACAAAGGTCATGGAACTTTGTGATGAAAAGGGCATGGAATTTTGTGATGGCAAGAATCATGGAGCATTGTGATGACAGGTGTCATGGAGCACTGTGATGACAAGCGTCACGGAGCATTGTGAATACAGGGGTCATGGAGCTTTGGGATGACAAGGGCATGGATCATTGTGATGACAAGTGTCATGGAGAATTGGGCTGAATATGATCATGGAGTATTTTGATGACAGGGGTCATGGAGCATTGTATTGACAGAGGTAATGAAGAATTTTGATTTCATTGTGCTGACAATATCAAGAAGCATTATGATGATTGGCATGATGAATTGTGATGACAGGGTTCATGGAGCATGGAGTTGAAAATGGGCATGGAGCATTGTGATTACAGAGGTCTTGGAGCACTGTGATGACAAGGGCATGGAACATTTTGATGAGAAGGCCATGGAACATTCTGATGACATGTGTCATGGAGCTTTGTGATGACAAGGGAATAGAGCATTGTGATTACAGGGGTCTTGGAGTATTGTGAGGACAAGTGTCTAGGAGCCTTGTGATGACAAGGCCATGGAACATCGTGATGGAAGGGGTCATTGAGCATTGTTATGACAGGGGTAATGGAGCATTGTGATGAGAAGGGCATGGAGCATTGTGATTACAAGGTTTATGGAGCAATACCATGACAAATTTGTGGACCGTTGTGATGAAAAGCCCGTAGCACATTGTGATGGCAAGTTTCATGGAGCATTTTTCTGGCAAAGGCATGGAGCATTGCGATGAAATGTTCATGGAGCATTGTGGATACAAAGGTAACAGAGCCTTGTGATGACGTGGGCATGGACCATTGTAATGACAAATATTATGAAGCACTGTGATGACTGGAGTCACAGAGCATTGTGATGACAGGTGTCACGGAGCATTGTGATGAAATATGTCATGGTCCATTGCGATGACAATGGCAGGGAACATTGTGATGCCAAATGGAATGGAGGATTATGATGACAAATATAATGGAGCATTGTGCTGACTAGGGCTTGGAGCATTATGATGAAAAAACCATGGAGCTATGTGATGACAAGTCTCATGGAGCATACTGATGAAAAAGGGCATGCAGCATTGTGATTACAGTGGTCTTGGAACTTTGTGATGACAAGGGAATGGAGCATTGTGAGGAGAAGACCAAGGAGCATTCTGATGGCATGCATCATTGAGCTTTGTGATGACAATGGCATGGAGCATCGTGATTACATGGGTCTTGGAGCATTGTGATGAAAAGGGCATGGATCATTGTGATGAAAAAGGCATGGAGCCCTGTCATGACAGGGTAAGAGGAGCATACAGACAACAAGTGTCAGGGAGCATTTGGATGACAAGTGTATTGAGCATTGTGATGACAAAGGTCATGGAGCATTGTGATGAGAAGACCATGGATAATTGTGATGACGAGCATCATGGGGCATTGTGATGACAAGTGTTATGGAATATTGTGATCACAAGGGTTTGGAGCATTGTTATGACAGAGGTCATGGAGCATTTTGATTTCATTGTTATGACAATAGCAGGAAGCATTATGATGATGGGCATGGTGGATTGTGATGACAGGGTTCATGAATCATTGAGATGAAAAGGGGCATAGAGCTTTGTGATTACAGTGTTCTTGGAGCATTGTGATGAGAAGGGTCATGGAGCCTTGTGATGAAAAGACCATGGAACATCATGATGGCAGGGGTCATGGATCATTGTTATGACAGAAGTAATGGAGCATTTTGATGAGAAGAGCATTGAGCATTGGTCTGAAATATTTCATGGATTATTGTGATGAGAGTGGGCATGGAGCATTGTGATGACAAGGGCACGGAAGACTGTGATACATGTGTCATGGAGGATTGTAATGACAGGGGCATGGAGCATTGTGATGAGAACGCATCGAACATTGTGATGACAAGTGTCATGGAGTTTTGTGATGACAAGGGCATGGATCAATATGATGAGAGTGCTCATGGAGCATTGTGATGCCAAAGCCATGGAGCATTGTGATGCCAAGGGTCATGGATCTTTGTGATGACAAAGGTCATGGAGCATTTTGATGACAAATGTGTGGTGCATTGTGATGAGCAGGGCAGGGCGCATTTTGATGACAGGGTCATGCAGCAATTTGATAAAAAGTGTAATGGAACATTTTGATGACAGGGGTTATAGAACATTGTGATGCCAGGGGTCATGGAGCTTTGGGATGAAAAGTGTCATGGAGCATTTTGATGACAGAGGTTATGGAACATTGTGATGTCAGGGGTCATGGAACATTGTGCTTATAAGGGGATGTAGCATTGTGATGACAGGGGTCATAGAACACTGTGATTACAGGGGTGAGGGGGCATTGTGATAACTAGTGTTGGAACATTGTGATATCTCAGGTGAGAGAGCATTTGGATGAGAAGTTCATGGAGCATAGTGATTACAAGGTTTATGGATCATAGCGATGACAAGGTTGTGGATCATTGTGATGAAAAGTGCGTGGCACACTGTGATGACAAGTGTTATGGAGCATTGTTCTGACAAAGGCATGGAGCATTGTGATTAAAGGGTTCACGGAGCATTGTGATGTAAAGGGCATCGATCATTGTGATGAAAAAGGCATGGAGCCTTGTCATGACAGGTTTCAAGGAGCATAATGAAGACAAGTGTCAGGGAGCATTGTGATGACAAGTGTATTGAGCATTGTGATGACAAAAATCATAGAGCACTGTGATGAGAAGGCCATGGATAATTGTGATGATGAGCGTCATGGGGTGTTGTGATGATAAGTGTTATGGAACTTTGTGATCACAAGGGTTCGCAGTATTATGATGACAGAGGTCATGGAACATTTTGATTTCATTGTGATGACAATAGCCTGAAGCATTATGATGATGGGCATGGTGCATTGTGATGGCAGGGTTCATGGAGCATTGAGATGAAAAGGGGCATGGAGCACTGTGTTTACAAGGGTCTTGGAGCATTGTGATGACAAGGGCAAGGAGCATTGAAATGAGAAGGCCATGGAACATTCTGATGACATGCGTCATGAAGCTTTGTGATGACAAGGGCATGGAGCATTGTGATTTCAGGCACTTGAGCATGGTGATGTCAATTGTCATAGAACCATGTGATGACTAGGCCGTGGAACATTGTGATGGCGGGGGTCATGGTGCATTGTTATGAAAGGGGTAATGGAACATTGTGATGAGAAGGACATGGAATATTGGTCTGAAATGTTTCATGAATTATTGTGATGAGAGTGGGCATGGAGCATTGTGATGACAAGGGTACGGAACACTATAATACATGGGTCATGCAGGAATGTAATGACAGGGCATGGAGCATTGTGATGAGAAGGGCATCGAGCATTGTGATGACATGTGTCATGGAGCTTTGTGATGACAAGGGCATAGAGCATTGTGATGACAAGAGTCCCAGATCATTGTGCTGTCAGGAGTCATGGAGTGTTGTGATGACAGTGGTCATGGAGCACTGTGATGATATTGGCCATGGAGCATTGTGATGTGTAAGTCGTGGAGCATTGGGCTGAATATATTAATGAATTATTGTGATGACTGGGGTCATGGAGCATTGTGATGACAAAGGAATGGAGAATGGTGATGACAAGGTCCTGGAGCATTGTGACGAGATGACCATGGAGACTTGTGTTGACAAGGTTCATGGAGAATTCTGATGAAAAGGGGCATGGAGCATTGTGATTACAGGGGTCTTGGAGCATTGTGATGACTAGGGCATGGAGCATTGTGATGAGAAAGCCATGAAGCATTCTGATGACATGCTTCATGGAGTTTTGTGATGACAAGGACATGGAGCATTTTGATTACAGTGAACTTGGAGCATTGTGATGAAAAGGGCACGGATCATTGTGATGAAAAAGGCATGGAGCCTTGTCATGGCAGGATTCAAGGAGCATACTGACGACAAGTGTCAGGGAGCATTGTGATGACAAGTGTATTGAGCCTTGTGATGACAAAGTTCATGGAGCATTGTGATGAGAATACCATGGATAATTGTGATGATGAGCGTCATGGGGATTTGTGATGATAAGTGTTATGGAATATTGTGATCACAAGGGTTTGGAGCATTATGATGACAGAGGTCATGGATAATTTTGATTTCATTGTGATGACAATAGCCTGAAGCATTATGATGATGGGCATGGTGCATTGTGATGACAGGGTTCATGGAGCATTGAGATGCAAAGGGGCATGGAGCATTTGAATACACGGGTCTTGGAGCATTGTGATGACAAGGGCATGGAGCATTGTGATGAGAAGGCCATGGAACATTCTGATGACGTGTCATGGAGCTTTGTGACGAAAAGGGCATGGAGCATTGTGATTACATGGGCCTTGGAGCATTGTGATGACAAGGGTCATGGAGCCTTGTGATGACAAGGCCGTGGAACATTGTGTTGGCAGGGGTAATCAGCATTGTTATGACAGAGGTAATGGGGCATTCTGATGAGAAGGGCATTGAGCATTGGCATGAAATATTTCATGGATTATTATGATGAGAGTGGGCATGGAGCATTGTGATGACAAGGGCACGGAACACTGTGATACATGGGTCATGGAGGATTGTGATGAAAAGGGCATGGAGCATTTTGTTGAGAAGGGCATCGAGCATTGTGATGACAAGTGTCATGGAGCTTTGTGATGCCAAGGGCATGGAGCAATGGGATGAGAGGTTTCATGGAGCATTTTGATGACAATGATATGGAGCATTGTGATGCCAAGGGTGATGGAGCTTTGTGATGACAACGGTCATGGAGCATTTTGATGACAAGCGTGTGGTGCATTGTGAGGAGAAGGAGAGGGAGCATTTTGATGACAGGGTCCTGCAGCAATTTGATGAAAAGTGTAATGTAACATTTTGATGACAGGGGTTACAGAACATTGTGATGCCATGGGTCAAGGAGCTTTGGGCTGAAAAGTGTAATGGAGCATTTTGATGACAGTGGTTATGGAATATTGTGATGTCAGGGGTCATGGAACATTTTGATTACAGGGTTGAGGGAGGATTGTGATGACTAGTGATGGAACATTGTGATATCTCAGGTGAGAGAGCATTTGGATGAGAAGTGCATGGAGCACTGCGAATACAATATTTATGGAGCATAGCGATGAAAAGGTTGTGGATCATTGTGATGAAAAACGCGTGGCACATTGTGATGACAAGGGTCATGGAACATTGTTCTGACAAAGGCATGGAGCATTGTGATGACAAGGGTCACGGAGCATTGTGATGAAAATTTCATGGAGCATTGTGGTTACAATGGTCACAGAGTCTTGTGATGATGCAGGCATGGACCGTTGTGATGACAAACGTTATGAAGCATTGTGATGACTGGAGTCACGGAGCATTGAGATGACAGGGGTCATGGAGCATTGTGATGACAGGGACATGGAGCGTTGTGGTGACACTTTTCAGAGATTATTGTGATGACAGTGGACATGGTGCATTTTGATGACCAGGGCATGGACCATTGTGATGAGAAGGTCATGGAGTATTTTGAAGAGAGTTGTCAGAGAGCATTGTGATGACATATGTCATGGTCCATTGCGATGACTATGGCAGGGAGCATTGTGATGCCAAATGTAATGGAGGAATGTGATGACAAATATAATGGAGCATTGTGATGACTAGGACTTGGAGCATTATGATGACAAGGGCCATTGAGAATTTTCATGACAAGGTAGTGAAGAATTGTCATGACAAGGTCCTGGAACACTGTGATGAGAAAACCATGGAGCCTTGTGATGACAAGTCTCATGGAGCATACTGATGAAAGGGGCAAGGAGAATTCTGATTACAGGGTTCTTGGAACATTGTGATAACAAGGGCATCGAGCATTGTGATGACAAGGGCATGGAACATTGCTCTAATAATTTTCAGAGATTATTGTGATGACAGTGGGAATGGCGCATTGTGATGACAAGGGCATGGAGCATTGTGATGACCAGGTCATGCAGTATTGTGAAGAGAGGTGTCAGGGAGCATTGTGATGACATATGTAATGGCCCATTGTGATTACAATGGCATGGAGCACTGTGATGCCAAGTGTCATGGAGGATTCTGATGAAAAAGGTAATGGAGCATTGTGATGACAATGGCTTGGAGCATTGTGATGACAAGGGTCAGGGAGCATTGGGCTGACAAGTGCATGGAGAATTGTGATGACAAGGGTCATGGAGCATTCTGATGACAAGCTTGTGGAGTATTTTGATGACAATGGCATGGAGCATTGTGATGAAAATTGCATGAGGCTTTGTGATGAAAAAGACATGGAGCCTTTTCGTGACAGGGTTCAAGGAGCATTCTGACGACAAGTGTCAGGGAGCATTGTGATGACAAGAGTATTGAGAATTGTGATGACAAAGGTCCTGGAGCATTGTGATGAAAAGGGCATGGAGTATTGTGATGACAGGCATCATGGAGCGTTGTGTTGACAAGTGTTATGGAACATTTTGATCACAAGGGTTTGAAGCATTGTGATGACAGCGGTCATGGATCATTTTGATTTCAAGGAGCATGGAGCATTGTGATGACAAGGGCATGAAGAAAAGTGATCCCAAGGTTCATGGAGGATTGTGATGACAATGGTAATGGACTATTGTGATGACAAGCGCATAGAGCATTGTAATGACAAGGTCATGTAGCATTTTGCTGACAAAGACATGGAGCATTGTGATAACTGGTGTCATGGAGCACTGTGATGACAAGCGTCACGGAGCATTGTGAATACATGGGTCATGGAGCATAGGGATGACAAGGGCATGGATAATTTTGATGACAAGGGTCATGGAGAAATGGGCTGAAAATGTTCATGGAGTATTGTGATGACAGGGGTCATGGAGCATTGTGATTACAGGGGTCTTGGAGAATTGTGATGACAAGAGTCCCGGATCATTGTGTTGTCAGGTGTCATGGAGTGTAGTGATGACAGGGGTCATGGAGCACTGTGATGATATTGGTCATGGAGCATTGTGATGAGAATGTCATGGAACATTGGGCTGAAAATATTCATGGAGTATTGTGATGACAGGGGTCATGGAGGATTGTGATGACAAGGGAATGGAGCATGGTGATGACAAGGTCCTGGAGCATTGTGATGAGAAGACCATGGAGACTTGTGATGACATGTCTCATGGAGCATTCTGATTAAAAGGTGCATGGAGCATTGTGATTACAGGGGTCTTGGAGCATTGTGATGACAAGGGCATGGAGCACTGTGAGGAGAAGGCCATGAAACATTCTGATGACTTGCGTCATGGAGCTCTGTGATGACAAGATCATGTAGAATTGTGATTAGAGTTATCTTGGAGCATTGTGATGACAAGCGTCATGGAGCCTTGTGATGGCAAGTCCGTGGAACATTGTGATGGCAGGGGTCATGGAGCATTGTTATGACAGAGGTAATGGAGCATTGTGATGAGAATGGCATTGAGCATTGGTCTGAAATGTTTCATGGATTATTGTGATGACAGTGGGCATGGAGCATTGTGATGACAAGGGCACCGTACACGGTGATACATGGGTCATGGGGGATTGTAATGACAAGGGCATGGAGCATTGTGATGAGAAGGGCATCGAGCATTGTGATGACAAGTGTCATGGAGATGTGTGATGACAAGGGCATGGAGCAATGTGATGAGAGGGTTCATGGAGCATTGTGATGACAATGACATGGAGCATTGTGATGCCAAGGGTCATGGAGCTTTGTGATGCCAAAGGTCATGGAGCATTTTGATGACAAGGGTGTGGTGCATTGTGATGAGAAGGGCAGGGAGCATTTTGATGACAGATTCATGCAGTAATTTGATGAAAAGTGTAATGGAATATTTTGATGACATGGGTTATAGAACATTGTGATGCCAGGGGTCATGGAGCTTTAGGAAGAAAAGGGTCATGGAGCATTTTGATGACAGGTGTTATGGAACTTTGTGATGTCATGGGTCATCGAACATTGTGTTGATAAGTGCAAGTAGCATTGTGGTAACAGGAGTCATGGATCATTGTGATGACAGGGGTGAGGGAGTATTGTGACAAACAGTGATGTAGCATTGTGATATCAGTTGTGAGAGAGCATTTGGATGAGAAGTGCATGGAGCATTGTGATGACAAATTTTATGGAGCATTGTGATGACAAGATTGTGGAGCACTGAGATGATAAGCGCATGGTGCATTGTGATGACATGTTTCATGGAGCATTGTGCTGACAAGCGCATGGAGCATTGTGATGACAAGGGTCATGGAACATTGTTCTGACAAAGGCATGGAGCATTGTGATGACAAGGGTCACGGAGCATTGTGATGAAAATTTCATGGAGCATTGTGGTTACAATGGTCACAGAGTCTTGTGATGATGCAGGCATGGACCGTTGTGATGACAAACGTTATGAAGCATTGTGATGACTGGAGTCACGGAGCATTGAGATGACAGGGGTCATGGAGCATTGTGATGACAGGGACATGGAGCGTTGTGGTGACACTTTTCAGAGATTATTGTGATGACAGTGGACATGGTGCATTGTGATGACCAGGGCATGGACCATTGTGTTGAGAAGGTCATGGAGTATTTTGAAGAGAGTTGTCAGAGAGCATTGTGATGACATATGTCATGGTCCATTGCGATGACTATGGCAGGGAGCATTGTGATGCCAAATGTAATGGAGGAATGTGATGACAAATATAATGGAGCATTGTGATGACTAGGACTTGGAGCATTATGATGACAAGGGCCATTGAGAATTTTCATGACAAGGTAGTGAAGAATTGTCATGACAAGGTCCTGGAACACTGTGATGAGAAAACCATGGAGCCTTGTGATGACAAGTCTCATGGAGCATACTGATGAAAGGGGCAAGGAGAATTCTGATTACAGGGTTCTTGGAACATTGTGATAACAAGGGCATCGAGCATTGTGATGACAAGGGCATGGAACATTGCTCTAATAATTTTCAGAGATTATTGTGATGACAGTGGGAATGGCGCATTGTGATGACAAGGGCATGGAGCATTGTGATGACCAGGTCATGCAGTATTGTGAAGAGAGGTGTCAGGGAGCATTGTGATGACATATGTAATGGCCCATTGTGATTACAATGGCATGGAGCACTGTGATGCCAAGTGTCATGGAGGATTCTGATGAAAAAGGTAATGGAGCATTGTGATGACAATGGCTTGGAGCATTGTGATGACAAGGGTCAGGGAGCATTGGGCTGACAAGTGCATGGAGAATTGTGATGACAAGGGTCATGGAGCATTCTGATGACAAGCTTGTGGAGTATTTTGATGACAATGGCATGGAGCATTGTGATGAAAATTGCATGAGGCTTTGTGATGAAAAAGACATGGAGCCTTTTCGTGACAGGGTTCAAGGAGCATTCTGACGACAAGTGTCAGGGAGCATTGTGATGACAAGAGTATTGAGAATTGTGATGACAAAGGTCCTGGAGCATTGTGATGAAAAGGGCATGGAGTATTGTGATGACAGGCATCATGGAGCGTTGTGTTGACAAGTGTTATGGAACATTTTGATCACAAGGGTTTGAAGCATTGTGATGACAGCGGTCATGGATCATTTTGATTTCAAGGAGCATGGAGCATTGTGATGACAAGGGCATGAAGAAAAGTGATCCCAAGGTTCATGGAGGATTGTGATGACAATGGTAATGGACTATTGTGATGACAAGCGCATAGAGCATTGTAATGACAAGGTCATGTAGCATTTTGCTGACAAAGACATGGAGCATTGTGATAACTGGTGTCATGGAGCACTGTGATGACAAGCGTCACGGAGCATTGTGAATACATGGGTCATGGAGCATAGGGATGACAAGGGCATGGATAATTTTGATGACAAGGGTCATGGAGAAATGGGCTGAAAATGTTCATGGAGTATTGTGATGACAGGGGTCATGGAGCATTGTGATTACAGGGGTCTTGGAGAATTGTGATGACAAGAGTCCCGGATCATTGTGTTGTCAGGTGTCATGGAGTGTAGTGATGACAGGGGTCATGGAGCACTGTGATGATATTGGTCATGGAGCATTGTGATGAGAATGTCATGGAACATTGGGCTGAAAATATTCATGGAGTATTGTGATGACAGGGGTCATGGAGGATTGTGATGACAAGGGAATGGAGCATGGTGATGACAAGGTCCTGGAGCATTGTGATGAGAAGACCATGGAGACTTGTGATGACATGTCTCATGGAGCATTCTGATTAAAAGGTGCATGGAGCATTGTGATTACAGGGGTCTTGGAGCATTGTGATGACAAGGGCATGGAGCACTGTGAGGAGAAGGCCATGAAACATTCTGATGACTTGCGTCATGGAGCTCTGTGATGACAAGATCATGTAGAATTGTGATTAGAGTTATCTTGGAGCATTGTGATGACAAGCGTCATGGAGCCTTGTGATGGCAAGTCCGTGGAACATTGTGATGGCAGGGGTCATGGAGCATTGTTATGACAGAGGTAATGGAGCATTGTGATGAGAATGGCATTGAGCATTGGTCTGAAATGTTTCATGGATTATTGTGATGACAGTGGGCATGGAGCATTGTGATGACAAGGGCACCGTACACGGTGATACATGGGTCATGGGGGATTGTAATGACAAGGGCATGGAGCATTGTGATGAGAAGGGCATCGAGCATTGTGATGACAAGTGTCATGGAGATGTGTGATGACAAGGGCATGGAGCAATGTGATGAGAGGGTTCATGGAGCATTGTGATGACAATGACATGGAGCATTGTGATGCCAAGGGTCATGGAGCTTTGTGATGCCAAAGGTCATGGAGCATTTTGATGACAAGGGTGTGGTGCATTGTGATGAGAAGGGCAGGGAGCATTTTGATGACAGATTCATGCAGTAATTTGATGAAAAGTGTAATGGAATATTTTGATGACATGGGTTATAGAACATTGTGATGCCAGGGGTCATGGAGCTTTAGGAAGAAAAGGGTCATGGAGCATTTTGATGACAGGTGTTATGGAACTTTGTGATGTCATGGGTCATCGAACATTGTGTTGATAAGTGCAAGTAGCATTGTGGTAACAGGAGTCATGGATCATTGTGATGACAGGGGTGAGGGAGTATTGTGACAAACAGTGATGTAGCATTGTGATATCAGTTGTGAGAGAGCATTTGGATGAGAAGTGCATGGAGCATTGTGATGACAAATTTTATGGAGCATTGTGATGACAAGATTGTGGAGCACTGAGATGATAAGCGCATGGTGCATTGTGATGACATGTTTCATGGAGCATTGTGCTGACAAGCGCATGGAGCATTGTGATGACAAGGGTCATGGAGCATTGTGCTGAGAAAGGCATAGAGAATTGTGATGACAAGGATCAAAGAGCATTGTGATGAAAAGTTCATGGAGCATTGTGATGACAAGGGTCATGGAGCATTCTGGTGACAAACTTTTGGAGTATTTTGATGACAATGGCATGGAGCATTGTGATGAAAACGGCATGGGGCATTGTGATGAAAAAGGCATGGAGCCTTTTCGTGACAGGTTTCAAGGAGCATACTGATCACAAGTGTCAGGGAGCATTGTGATGACAAGTGTATTGAGAATTGTTATGACAAAAGTCATGGAGCATTGTGATGTAAAGGGCATGGAGTATTGTGATGACAGACATCATGGAGCGTTGTGATGACAAGTGTTATGGAACATTGTGATCACAAGCGTTTGGAGCATTGTGATGTCAGTGGTCATGGAGCATTGTGATGATATTGGCCATGGAGCATTGTGAGGAGTAGATCGTGGAGCATTGGGCTGAAAATATTCATGGATTATTGTGATGACAGAGGTCATGGTGCATTGTGATGACAAGGGAATGGAGCATGGTGATGACAAGGTCCTAGAGCATAGTGATGAGAAGACCATGGAGAATTGTGATGACAAGTCTCATGGAGCATTCTGATGAAAAGGGGCATGGAGCATTGTGATTACAGGGGTCTTGGAGCATTGTGATGACTAGGGCATGGAGCATTGTGACGAGATGACCATGGAGACTTGTGTTGACAAGGTTCATGGAGAATTCTGATGAAAAGGGGCATGGAGCATTGTGATTACAGGGGTCTTGGAGCATTGTGATGACTAGGGCATGGAGCATTGTGATGAGAAAGCCATGAAGCATTCTGATGACATGCTTCATGGAGTTTTGTGATGACAAGGACATGGAGCATTTTGATTACAGTGAACTTGGAGCATTGTGATGAAAAGGGCACGGATCATTGTGATGAAAAAGGCATGGAGCCTTGTCATGGCAGGATTCAAGGAGCATACTGACGACAAGTGTCAGGGAGCATTGTGATGACAAGTGTATTGAGCCTTGTGATGACAAAGTTCATGGAGCATTGTGATGAGAATACCATGGATAATTGTGATGATGAGCGTCATGGGGATTTGTGATGATAAGTGTTATGGAATATTGTGATCACAAGGGTTTGGAGCATTATGATGACAGAGGTCATGGATAATTTTGATTTCATTGTGATGACAATAGCCTGAAGCATTATGATGATGGGCATGGTGCATTGTGATGACAGGGTTCATGGAGCATTGAGATGCAAAGGGGCATGGAGCATTTGAATACACGGGTCTTGGAGCATTGTGATGACAAGGGCATGGAGCATTGTGATGAGAAGGCCATGGAACATTCTGATGACGTGTCATGGAGCTTTGTGACGAAAAGGGCATGGAGCATTGTGATTACATGGGCCTTGGAGCATTGTGATGACAAGGGTCATGGAGCCTTGTGATGACAAGGCCGTGGAACATTGTGTTGGCAGGGGTAATCAGCATTGTTATGACAGAGGTAATGGGGCATTCTGATGAGAAGGGCATTGAGCATTGGCATGAAATATTTCATGGATTATTATGATGAGAGTGGGCATGGAGCATTGTGATGACAAGGGCACGGAACACTGTGATACATGGGTCATGGAGGATTGTGATGAAAAGGGCATGGAGCATTTTGTTGAGAAGGGCATCGAGCATTGTGATGACAAGTGTCATGGAGCTTTGTGATGCCAAGGGCATGGAGCAATGGGATGAGAGGTTTCATGGAGCATTTTGATGACAATGATATGGAGCATTGTGATGCCAAGGGTGATGGAGCTTTGTGATGACAACGGTCATGGAGCATTTTGATGACAAGCGTGTGGTGCATTGTGAGGAGAAGGAGAGGGAGCATTTTGATGACAGGGTCCTGCAGCAATTTGATGAAAAGTGTAATGTAACATTTTGATGACAGGGGTTACAGAACATTGTGATGCCATGGGTCAAGGAGCTTTGGGCTGAAAAGTGTAATGGAGCATTTTGATGACAGTGGTTATGGAATATTGTGATGTCAGGGGTCATGGAACATTTTGATTACAGGGTTGAGGGAGGATTGTGATGACTAGTGATGGAACATTGTGATATCTCAGGTGAGAGAGCATTTGGATGAGAAGTGCATGGAGCACTGCGAATACAATATTTATGGAGCATAGCGATGAAAAGGTTGTGGATCATTGTGATGAAAAACGCGTGGCACATTGTGATGACAAGGGTCATGGAACATTGTTCTGACAAAGGCATGGAGCATTGTGATGACAAGGGTCACGGAGCATTGTGATGAAAATTTCATGGAGCATTGTGGTTACAATGGTCACAGAGTCTTGTGATGATGCAGGCATGGACCGTTGTGATGACAAACGTTATGAAGCATTGTGATGACTGGAGTCACGGAGCATTGAGATGACAGGGGTCATGGAGCATTGTGATGACAGGGACATGGAGCGTTGTGGTGACACTTTTCAGAGATTATTGTGATGACAGTGGACATGGTGCATTTTGATGACCAGGGCATGGACCATTGTGATGAGAAGGTCATGGAGTATTTTGAAGAGAGTTGTCAGAGAGCATTGTGATGACATATGTCATGGTCCATTGCGATGACTATGGCAGGGAGCATTGTGATGCCAAATGTAATGGAGGAATGTGATGACAAATATAATGGAGCATTGTGATGACTAGGACTTGGAGCATTATGATGACAAGGGCCATTGAGAATTTTCATGACAAGGTAGTGAAGAATTGTCATGACAAGGTCCTGGAACACTGTGATGAGAAAACCATGGAGCCTTGTGATGACAAGTCTCATGGAGCATACTGATGAAAGGGGCAAGGAGAATTCTGATTACAGGGTTCTTGGAACATTGTGATAACAAGGGCATCGAGCATTGTGATGACAAGGGCATGGAACATTGCTCTAATAATTTTCAGAGATTATTGTGATGACAGTGGGAATGGCGCATTGTGATGACAAGGGCATGGAGCATTGTGATGACCAGGTCATGCAGTATTGTGAAGAGAGGTGTCAGGGAGCATTGTGATGACATATGTAATGGCCCATTGTGATTACAATGGCATGGAGCACTGTGATGCCAAGTGTCATGGAGGATTCTGATGAAAAAGGTAATGGAGCATTGTGATGACAATGGCTTGGAGCATTGTGATGACAAGGGTCAGGGAGCATTGGGCTGACAAGTGCATGGAGAATTGTGATGACAAGGGTCATGGAGCATTCTGATGACAAGCTTGTGGAGTATTTTGATGACAATGGCATGGAGCATTGTGATGAAAATTGCATGAGGCTTTGTGATGAAAAAGACATGGAGCCTTTTCGTGACAGGGTTCAAGGAGCATTCTGACGACAAGTGTCAGGGAGCATTGTGATGACAAGAGTATTGAGAATTGTGATGACAAAGGTCCTGGAGCATTGTGATGAAAAGGGCATGGAGTATTGTGATGACAGGCATCATGGAGCGTTGTGTTGACAAGTGTTATGGAACATTTTGATCACAAGGGTTTGAAGCATTGTGATGACAGCGGTCATGGATCATTTTGATTTCAAGGAGCATGGAGCATTGTGATGACAAGGGCATGAAGAAAAGTGATCCCAAGGTTCATGGAGGATTGTGATGACAATGGTAATGGACTATTGTGATGACAAGCGCATAGAGCATTGTAATGACAAGGTCATGTAGCATTTTGCTGACAAAGACATGGAGCATTGTGATAACTGGTGTCATGGAGCACTGTGATGACAAGCGTCACGGAGCATTGTGAATACATGGGTCATGGAGCATAGGGATGACAAGGGCATGGATAATTTTGATGACAAGGGTCATGGAGAAATGGGCTGAAAATGTTCATGGAGTATTGTGATGACAGGGGTCATGGAGCATTGTGATTACAGGGGTCTTGGAGAATTGTGATGACAAGAGTCCCGGATCATTGTGTTGTCAGGTGTCATGGAGTGTAGTGATGACAGGGGTCATGGAGCACTGTGATGATATTGGTCATGGAGCATTGTGATGAGAATGTCATGGAACATTGGGCTGAAAATATTCATGGAGTATTGTGATGACAGGGGTCATGGAGGATTGTGATGACAAGGGAATGGAGCATGGTGATGACAAGGTCCTGGAGCATTGTGATGAGAAGACCATGGAGACTTGTGATGACATGTCTCATGGAGCATTCTGATTAAAAGGTGCATGGAGCATTGTGATTACAGGGGTCTTGGAGCATTGTGATGACAAGGGCATGGAGCACTGTGAGGAGAAGGCCATGAAACATTCTGATGACTTGCGTCATGGAGCTCTGTGATGACAAGATCATGTAGAATTGTGATTAGAGTTATCTTGGAGCATTGTGATGACAAGCGTCATGGAGCCTTGTGATGGCAAGTCCGTGGAACATTGTGATGGCAGGGGTCATGGAGCATTGTTATGACAGAGGTAATGGAGCATTGTGATGAGAATGGCATTGAGCATTGGTCTGAAATGTTTCATGGATTATTGTGATGACAGTGGGCATGGAGCATTGTGATGACAAGGGCACCGTACACGGTGATACATGGGTCATGGGGGATTGTAATGACAAGGGCATGGAGCATTGTGATGAGAAGGGCATCGAGCATTGTGATGACAAGTGTCATGGAGATGTGTGATGACAAGGGCATGGAGCAATGTGATGAGAGGGTTCATGGAGCATTGTGATGACAATGACATGGAGCATTGTGATGCCAAGGGTCATGGAGCTTTGTGATGCCAAAGGTCATGGAGCATTTTGATGACAAGGGTGTGGTGCATTGTGATGAGAAGGGCAGGGAGCATTTTGATGACAGATTCATGCAGTAATTTGATGAAAAGTGTAATGGAATATTTTGATGACATGGGTTATAGAACATTGTGATGCCAGGGGTCATGGAGCTTTAGGAAGAAAAGGGTCATGGAGCATTTTGATGACAGGTGTTATGGAACTTTGTGATGTCATGGGTCATCGAACATTGTGTTGATAAGTGCAAGTAGCATTGTGGTAACAGGAGTCATGGATCATTGTGATGACAGGGGTGAGGGAGTATTGTGACAAACAGTGATGTAGCATTGTGATATCAGTTGTGAGAGAGCATTTGGATGAGAAGTGCATGGAGCATTGTGATGACAAATTTTATGGAGCATTGTGATGACAAGATTGTGGAGCACTGAGATGATAAGCGCATGGTGCATTGTGATGACATGTTTCATGGAGCATTGTGCTGACAAGCGCATGGAGCATTGTGATGACAAGGGTCATGGAACATTGTTCTGACAAAGGCATGGAGCATTGTGATGACAAGGGTCACGGAGCATTGTGATGAAAATTTCATGGAGCATTGTGGTTACAATGGTCACAGAGTCTTGTGATGATGCAGGCATGGACCGTTGTGATGACAAACGTTATGAAGCATTGTGATGACTGGAGTCACGGAGCATTGAGATGACAGGGGTCATGGAGCATTGTGATGACAGGGACATGGAGCGTTGTGGTGACACTTTTCAGAGATTATTGTGATGACAGTGGACATGGTGCATTGTGATGACCAGGGCATGGACCATTGTGTTGAGAAGGTCATGGAGTATTTTGAAGAGAGTTGTCAGAGAGCATTGTGATGACATATGTCATGGTCCATTGCGATGACTATGGCAGGGAGCATTGTGATGCCAAATGTAATGGAGGAATGTGATGACAAATATAATGGAGCATTGTGATGACTAGGACTTGGAGCATTATGATGACAAGGGCCATTGAGAATTTTCATGACAAGGTAGTGAAGAATTGTCATGACAAGGTCCTGGAACACTGTGATGAGAAAACCATGGAGCCTTGTGATGACAAGTCTCATGGAGCATACTGATGAAAGGGGCAAGGAGAATTCTGATTACAGGGTTCTTGGAACATTGTGATAACAAGGGCATCGAGCATTGTGATGACAAGGGCATGGAACATTGCTCTAATAATTTTCAGAGATTATTGTGATGACAGTGGGAATGGCGCATTGTGATGACAAGGGCATGGAGCATTGTGATGACCAGGTCATGCAGTATTGTGAAGAGAGGTGTCAGGGAGCATTGTGATGACATATGTAATGGCCCATTGTGATTACAATGGCATGGAGCACTGTGATGCCAAGTGTCATGGAGGATTCTGATGAAAAAGGTAATGGAGCATTGTGATGACAATGGCTTGGAGCATTGTGATGACAAGGGTCAGGGAGCATTGGGCTGACAAGTGCATGGAGAATTGTGATGACAAGGGTCATGGAGCATTCTGATGACAAGCTTGTGGAGTATTTTGATGACAATGGCATGGAGCATTGTGATGAAAATTGCATGAGGCTTTGTGATGAAAAAGACATGGAGCCTTTTCGTGACAGGGTTCAAGGAGCATTCTGACGACAAGTGTCAGGGAGCATTGTGATGACAAGAGTATTGAGAATTGTGATGACAAAGGTCCTGGAGCATTGTGATGAAAAGGGCATGGAGTATTGTGATGACAGGCATCATGGAGCGTTGTGTTGACAAGTGTTATGGAACATTTTGATCACAAGGGTTTGAAGCATTGTGATGACAGCGGTCATGGATCATTTTGATTTCAAGGAGCATGGAGCATTGTGATGACAAGGGCATGAAGAAAAGTGATCCCAAGGTTCATGGAGGATTGTGATGACAATGGTAATGGACTATTGTGATGACAAGCGCATAGAGCATTGTAATGACAAGGTCATGTAGCATTTTGCTGACAAAGACATGGAGCATTGTGATAACTGGTGTCATGGAGCACTGTGATGACAAGCGTCACGGAGCATTGTGAATACATGGGTCATGGAGCATAGGGATGACAAGGGCATGGATAATTTTGATGACAAGGGTCATGGAGAAATGGGCTGAAAATGTTCATGGAGTATTGTGATGACAGGGGTCATGGAGCATTGTGATTACAGGGGTCTTGGAGAATTGTGATGACAAGAGTCCCGGATCATTGTGTTGTCAGGTGTCATGGAGTGTAGTGATGACAGGGGTCATGGAGCACTGTGATGATATTGGTCATGGAGCATTGTGATGAGAATGTCATGGAACATTGGGCTGAAAATATTCATGGAGTATTGTGATGACAGGGGTCATGGAGGATTGTGATGACAAGGGAATGGAGCATGGTGATGACAAGGTCCTGGAGCATTGTGATGAGAAGACCATGGAGACTTGTGATGACATGTCTCATGGAGCATTCTGATTAAAAGGTGCATGGAGCATTGTGATTACAGGGGTCTTGGAGCATTGTGATGACAAGGGCATGGAGCACTGTGAGGAGAAGGCCATGAAACATTCTGATGACTTGCGTCATGGAGCTCTGTGATGACAAGATCATGTAGAATTGTGATTAGAGTTATCTTGGAGCATTGTGATGACAAGCGTCATGGAGCCTTGTGATGGCAAGTCCGTGGAACATTGTGATGGCAGGGGTCATGGAGCATTGTTATGACAGAGGTAATGGAGCATTGTGATGAGAATGGCATTGAGCATTGGTCTGAAATGTTTCATGGATTATTGTGATGACAGTGGGCATGGAGCATTGTGATGACAAGGGCACCGTACACGGTGATACATGGGTCATGGGGGATTGTAATGACAAGGGCATGGAGCATTGTGATGAGAAGGGCATCGAGCATTGTGATGACAAGTGTCATGGAGATGTGTGATGACAAGGGCATGGAGCAATGTGATGAGAGGGTTCATGGAGCATTGTGATGACAATGACATGGAGCATTGTGATGCCAAGGGTCATGGAGCTTTGTGATGCCAAAGGTCATGGAGCATTTTGATGACAAGGGTGTGGTGCATTGTGATGAGAAGGGCAGGGAGCATTTTGATGACAGATTCATGCAGTAATTTGATGAAAAGTGTAATGGAATATTTTGATGACATGGGTTATAGAACATTGTGATGCCAGGGGTCATGGAGCTTTAGGAAGAAAAGGGTCATGGAGCATTTTGATGACAGGTGTTATGGAACTTTGTGATGTCATGGGTCATCGAACATTGTGTTGATAAGTGCAAGTAGCATTGTGGTAACAGGAGTCATGGATCATTGTGATGACAGGGGTGAGGGAGTATTGTGACAAACAGTGATGTAGCATTGTGATATCAGTTGTGAGAGAGCATTTGGATGAGAAGTGCATGGAGCATTGTGATGACAAATTTTATGGAGCATTGTGATGACAAGATTGTGGAGCACTGAGATGATAAGCGCATGGTGCATTGTGATGACATGTTTCATGGAGCATTGTGCTGACAAGCGCATGGAGCATTGTGATGACAAGGGTCATGGAGCATTGTGCTGAGAAAGGCATAGAGAATTGTGATGACAAGGATCAAAGAGCATTGTGATGAAAAGTTCATGGAGCATTGTGATGACAAGGGTCATGGAGCATTCTGGTGACAAACTTTTGGAGTATTTTGATGACAATGGCATGGAGCATTGTGATGAAAACGGCATGGGGCATTGTGATGAAAAAGGCATGGAGCCTTTTCGTGACAGGTTTCAAGGAGCATACTGATCACAAGTGTCAGGGAGCATTGTGATGACAAGTGTATTGAGAATTGTTATGACAAAAGTCATGGAGCATTGTGATGTAAAGGGCATGGAGTATTGTGATGACAGACATCATGGAGCGTTGTGATGACAAGTGTTATGGAACATTGTGATCACAAGCGTTTGGAGCATTGTGATGTCAGTGGTCATGGAGCATTGTGATGATATTGGCCATGGAGCATTGTGAGGAGTAGATCGTGGAGCATTGGGCTGAAAATATTCATGGATTATTGTGATGACAGAGGTCATGGTGCATTGTGATGACAAGGGAATGGAGCATGGTGATGACAAGGTCCTAGAGCATAGTGATGAGAAGACCATGGAGAATTGTGATGACAAGTCTCATGGAGCATTCTGATGAAAAGGGGCATGGAGCATTGTGATTACAGGGGTCTTGGAGCATTGTGATGACTAGGGCATGGAGCATTGTGATGAGAAGGTCATAGAGCATTCTGATGATATGCATCATGGAGTTTTGTGATGACAAGGGCATGGAACATTGTGATTACAGGGATCTTGGAGCATTGTGATGAAAAGTGCATGGATCATTGGGATGAAAAAGGCATGGATCCTTGTCATGACAGGGTTCAAGGAGCATACTGACGACAAGTGTCAGGGAGCATTGTGATGATAAGTGTATTGAGCATTGTGATGACAAATATCATGGAGCACTGTGATGAGAAGACAATGGATAATTGTGATGATGAGCGTCATGGGGTGTTGTGATGATAAGTGTTATGGAACATTGTGATCACAAGGGTTTGGAGCATTATGATGACAGAGGTCATGGAGAATATTGATTTCATTGTGATGACAATAGCCTGAAGCATTATGATGATGGGCATGGTGCATTGTGATGACAGGGTTCATGGAGCATTGAGATGAAAAGGGACATGGAGCATTGTGTTTACAGGGGTCTTGGAGCATTGTGATGACAAGGGCATGGAGCATTGTGATGAGAAGGCCATGGAACATTCTGATGACATGCGTCATGGAGCTTTGTGATGACAAGGGCATGGAGCATTGTGATTACAGGGGTTTTCAGCATTGTGATGACAAGTGTCATAGAACCTTGTGATGACTAGGCCGTGGAACATTGTGATGACAGGTGTCATGGTGCATTGTTATGACAGGGGTAATGGAGCATGGTGATGAGAACGGCATGGAACATTGGTCTGAAATGTTTCATGGATTATTGTGATGAGAGTTTGCATGGAGCATTGTGATGACAAGGGTACGGAACACTATGTTACATGGGTCATGCAGGATTGTAATGACAAGAGCATGCACCATTGAGATGAGAAGGGCATCGAGCATTTTGATGACAAGTGTCATGGAGCTTTGTGATGACAAGGGCATTGAGCAATGTAATGAGACGGTTCATGGATCATTGAGATGACAATGACATGGAGCACTGTGATGCCAAGGGTCATGGAGCTTTGTGATGACAAGTCATGGAGCATTTTGATGACAAGGGCATGGTGCATTTTGATGAGAAGGGCAGGGAGCATTTTGATGACCGGGTCATGCAGCAATTTGATGAATAGTGTAATGGAACATTTTGATTGCAGGGGTTATAGAACATTGTGATGTCAGGCGTCTTGGAGCTTTGGGATGAAAAGGGTCATGGAGCATTTTGATGACAGGGGTCATGGAACATTGTGATGATAAGGGGATGTAGCAGTGTGATGACAGGTCCATGGAACATTGTGATTACAGGGTTGAGGGAGAATTGTGATGACTAGTGATAGAACACTGTGATATCTCTGGTGAGAGAGCACTTTGATGAGAAGTGCATGGACCATTGGGATTACAAGGTTTATGGAGCATTGCAGGGACAAGGTTGTGGACCATTGTGATGAAATGCGCGTGGCACATTTTGAAGACAATGGTCATGGAGCATTGTTCTGACAAAGACATGGAGCATTGTGATGACAAGGGTCACAGAGAATTGTGATGAAAAGTTCATGGAGCACTGTGGTTTCAAAGGTCACAGAGCCTTGTAATCACGCGGGCATGGACCATTGTGATGACAAACATTATGAAGTTTTGAGATGACTGGAGTCACGGAGCATTGTGATGACAAGGGTCATGGAGCATTGTGATGACATGTGTCATGGAGCATTGTGCTGACAAGCGCATGGAGCATTGTGATGACAAGGGTCATGGAGCATTGTGCTGAGAAAGGCATAGAGCATTGTGATGACAAGGGTCAAAGTGCATTGTGATGAAAAGTTCATAGAGCACTGTGGTTAAAAAGGTCACAGAGACTGTTGATGGCGAGGGCATAAACCATTGTGATGAAAAAGGTCATGAAGCATTGTGATGACTGGAGTCACAGAGCGTTGTGTTGACAGGGCTCATGGAGCATTGTGATAACAAGGGCAAGGAGAATTGTGATGACAAGGGCATGGAACATTGGTCTAAAGTTTCATGGATTATTGTGATGACAGTTGGAATGGCGCACTGTGATGACAAGGGCATGGAGCATTGTGATGACCAGGTCATGCAGTATTGTGAAGACAGGTGTCAGGGAGCATTGTGATGACATATGTCATGGCCCATTGTGATGACAATGGCATGGAGCATTGTGATGCCTATTGTCATGGAGGATTCTGATGAGAAAGGTAATGGAGCATTGTGATGACAATGGCTTGGAGCATGGTGATGACAAGGGTCAGGGAGCATTGTGCTGACAAGTGCATGGAGAATTGTGATGACACTGGCATGGAGCATTCTGATGAAAAGCTTGTGGACTATTTTGATGACAATGGAATGGAGCATTGTGATGAAAACGGCATGGGGAATTGTGATGAAAGGGGCATGGAGCCTTTTCGTGACAGGATTCAAGGAGCATTCTGATGACAACTGTCAGGGAGCATTGTGATGACAAGTGTATTGAGAATTGTGATGACAAAGGTCATTGAACATTGCGATGAAAAGGGCATGGAGTATTGTGATGACAGGCATCATGGAGCGTTGTGATGACAAGTGTTATGGAACACGGTGATCACAAGTGTTTGGAGCATTGTGATGACAGAGGTCATGGATCATTTTGATTTCAAGGAGCATGGAGCATTATGATGACAAGGGCATGAAACAACCTGATCCCAATGTTCATGGAGGATTGTGATGACAATGGAAATGGAGTATTGTGATGACAAGCGCAGAGAGCACTGTAATGACAAGGTCATGTAGCATTTTGCTGACAAAGGCATGGAGCATTGTGATGACATGTGTCATGGAGCACTGTGATGACAAGCGTCACGGAGCATTGTGAATACACGGGTCATGGAGCATTGGGATGACAAGGGCATGGATCATTGTGATGACAATTGTCTTGGAGCACTGTGCTGAAAATGTTCATGGAGTTCTTTGATGACAGGGGTCATGGAGCATTGTGATGACTAGGGAATGGAGCATTGTGATGACAAGAGTCCCGAAGCATTGTGTTCTCAGTTGACATGTAGTGTTGTGATGACAGTGGTCATGGAGCATTGTGATGATATTGGCCATGGAGCATTGTGATGAGTAGGTCGTGGTGCATTGGGCTGAAAATTTTCGTGGATTATTGTGATGACAGTGGTCATGGAGCATTGTGATTACAAGGGAATGGAACATGGTGATGACAAGGGCCTGGAGCATTGTGATGAGAAGACCATGGAGACTTGTGATGACAAGTCTCATAGAGCATTCTGATGAAAAGGGGCATGGAGCATTGTGATTACTGGGGTCTTGGAACACTGTGATGACTAGGGCATGGAGCATTGTGATGAGAAGGCCATGGAGCATTCTGATGACATGCGTCATGGAGTTTTTTGAGGACAACAATGGAGCATTGTGATTAAAGGGGTCTTCGAACATTGTGAGGACAAGGGCATGGAGCATTGTAAGGAGAAGACCAAGGAGCATTCTGATGGCATGTGTCATTGAGCTTTGTGATGACAATGGCATGGAGCATTGAGATTACATGGGTCTTGGAGCATTGTGATGAAAAGGACATGGATCATTGTGATGAAAAAGGCATGGAGCCTTGTCATGACAGGATTCAAGGAGGATACAGACAACAAGTGTCAGGGAGCATTTTGATGACAAGTGTATTGAGCATTGTGATAACAAAGGTCATGGAGCATTGTGATGAGAAGACCATTGATAATTGTGATGACGAGAGTCATGGGACATTGTGATGAAAAGTGATATTGTATATTGTGATCACAATTGTTTGGAGCATTGTTATGACAGAGGTCATGGAGCATTTTGATTTCTTTTTTTTTTTTTTTTTGCCGTATGCGGGCCTCTCACTGTTGTGGCCTCTCCCGTTGCGGAGCACAGGTCCGGACACGCAGGCCCAGCGGCCATGGCTCATGGGCCCAGCCGCTCCAAGGCATATGGGATCCTCCCAGACCGGGGCACGAACCCGTATCCCCTGCATCGGCAGGCGGACTCTCAACCACTGCGCCACCAGGGAGGCCGGAGCATTTTGATTTCATTGTGATGACAATACAATGAAGCATTATGATGATGGGCATGGTGCATTGTGATGACAGGGTTCATGGATCATTGAGATGAAAAGAGGCATATAGGATTGTGATTACAGGGTTATTGGAGCATTGTGATGAGAAGGGTCATGGAGCTTTGTGATGACAGGACCATGGAACATCGTGATGGCAGGGGTCATGAAGCATTGTTATCACAGGGGTAATTGAGTCTTGTGATGGTAAGGGCATGCAGCATTGTGATGAGAAGGCCATGGAGCATTCTGATGACATGTGTCATGGAGCTTTGTGAAGACAAGGGCATGGAGCAATGTGATGCGAGCATTCATGGAGCATTGTGATGACAATGAAATGGAGCATTGTGATGCTAAGGGTCATGGATCTTTGTGATGACAATGGTCATGGAGCACTTTGATGGCAAGGGCGTTGTGCAATGTGATGAGAAGGGCAGGGAGCATTGTGATGACAAATTTTAAGGAGCATTGTGATGACAAGATTGTGGAGCACTGTGATGACAAGCACATGGTGCATTGTGATGACATGTGTCATTGAGCATTGTGCTGACAAGCGCATTAAGCATTGTGATGACAAGTCTCATGGAACATTCTGATGAAAAGGTGCATGGAGCATTGTGATTACAGGGGTCTTGGAGCATTGTGATGAGAAGGGCATGGAGCATTGTGATGAGAAGGCCATGAAGCATGCTGATGACATGTGTCATGGAGCTTTTTAATGACAAGGGCATGGAGCATTGTGATTACAGGGATCTTGGAGCATTGTGATGAATAGGGCATGGATCACTGTGATGAAAAAGGCATGGAACCTTGTCATGACAGGGTTCAAGGAGCATACTGACGACAAGTGTAGGGAGCATTGTGATGACATGTGTATTGAGCATTGTGATGACAACGATCATGGAGCATTGTGATGAGAAGACCATGGATAATTGTGATGATGAGTGTCATGGGGTGTTGAGATGATAAGTGTTATTGAACATTGTGATCACAAGTGTTTGGAGCATTATGATGACAGAGGTCATGGAGAATATTGATTTCATTGTGATGACAATAACCTGAAGCATTATGATGATGGGCATGGTGTATTGTGATGACAGGGTTCATGGAGCATTGCGATGAAAAGGGTCATGGAGCACTGTGATTACAAGGGTCTTGGAGCATTGTGGTGACATGGGAATGGAGCATTGTGATGACAAGGCCATGGAACTTTCTGATGACATGCGTCATGGAGCTTTGTGATGACAAGAGCATGCAGCATTTTGATTTCAGGGGTCTTGAGCATTGTGATGACAAGTGTGATGGAACCTTGTGATGACTAGGTAGTGGAACATTGTGATGCCAAGAGTCATGGTGCATTGTTATGACAGAAATAATGGAGCATTTTGATGAGAAGGGTATGGAACATTGGTCTGAAATGTTTCATGGGTTATTGTGATGAGAGTGGGCATGGAGCATTGTGATGACAAGGGCATGGAACACTGTGATACATGGGTCATGCAGGATTGTAATGAAAAAGGCATGGAGCATTGTCATGAGAAGGGCATCGAGCATTGTGATGACAAGTGTCATGGAGCTTTGTGATGACAAGGACATGGAGCAATGTGATGAGAGGGTTCAGGGAGCATTGTGATGACAGTGACATGGAGCATTGTGATGCCATGGGACATGGAGCTTTGTGAAGACAAGTCATGGAGCACTTTGATGACAAGGGCATGGTGTATTGTGATGAGAAGGGCAGGGAGCATTTTGATGAACGGGTCATGCAGCAATTTGATAAGAATTGTAATGGAATATTGTGATGGCAGTGTTTATAGAACATTGTGATGTCAGGGATCTTGGATCTTTGGGATGAAAAGGGTCATGGAGCATTTTGCTGACAGGGGTTATGGAACATTGTGATGTCAGGGGTCATGGAACATTGTGCAGATAAGTGGATGTAGCACTGTGATGACAGGGTCATGGAACATTGTGTTTCCTGGTGTGAGGGAGTATTGTGATGACTAGTGATGGAACATTGTGATATCTCTGGTGGAGAGCATTTTGATGAGAAGTCCATGGACCATTGTGATTACAAGGTTTATGGAGCATTGCAATGAAAAGTTTGTGGTCGGCTGTGATGAAATGCGCGTGGCACATTGTGATGACAATGGTCATAGACCATTGTTCTGACAAAGACATGGAGCACTGTGATGACAAGGGTCACAGAAAATTGTGATGAAAAGTTCATGGAACATTGTGGTTACAAAAGTCACAGAGCCTTGTGATGACGCGGGCATGGACAATTGTGATGACAACGTTATGAATCATTGTGATGACTGGAGTCACTGAGCACTGTGATGACAGGGGTCATGGAGCATTGTGCTGACAAGCGCATTAAGCATTGTGATGACAAGTCTCATGGAACATTCTGATGAAAATGGGCATGGAGCATTGTGATTACAGGGGTCTTGGAGCATTGTGATGAGAAGGGCATGGAGCATTGTGATGAGAAGGCCATGAAGCATGCTGATGACATGCATCATGGAGCTTTTTAATGACAAGGGCATGGAGCATTGTGATTACAGGGATCTTCGAGCATTGTGATGAATAGGGCATGGATCACTGTGATGAAAAAGGCATGGAAACTTGTCATGACAGGGTTCAAGGAGCATACTGAAGACAAGTGTCAGGGAGGATTGTGATGACAAGTGTATTGAGCATTGTAATGACAACGATCATGGAGCACTGTGATGAGAAGACCGTGGATAATTGTGATGATGAGTGTCATGGGGTGTTGAGATGATAAGTGTTATTGAACATTGTGATCACAAGGGTTTGGAGCATTATGATGACAGAGGTCATAGAGAATATTGATTTCATTGTGATGACAATAGCCTGAAGCATTATGATGATGGGCATGGTTTATTGTGATGACAGGGTTCATGGAGCATTGAGATGAAAAGGGTCATGGAGCACTGTGATTACAAGGGTCTTGGAGCATTGTGATGACATGGGAATGGAGCATTGTGATGAGAAGGCCATGGAACTTTCTGATGACATGCGTCATGGAGCTTTGTGATGAAAAGGGCATGCAGCATTTTGAATTCAGGGGTCTTGAGCATTGTGATGACAAGTGTCATGGAACCTTGTGATGACTAGGTAGTGGAACATTGTGATGCCAAGAGTCATGGTGCATTATTATGACAGGGGTAATGGAGCATTTTGATGAGAAGGGTATGGAACATTGGTCTGAAATATTTCATGGATTATTGTGATGAGAGTGGGCATGGAGCATTGTGATGACAAGGGCACGGAACACTGTGATACATGGGTCATGCAGGATTGTAATGAAAAAGGCATGGAGCATTGTCATGAGAAGGGCTTCGAGCATTGTGATGACAAGTGTCATGGAGCTTTGTGATGACAAGGACATGGAGCAATGTGATGAGAGGGTTCAGGGAGCATTTTGATGACAGAGACATGGAGCATTGTGAAGCCAAATGTAATGGAGAAATGTGAGGACAAATATAATGGAGCATTTTGATGATTAGGGCTTGGAGCATTATGATGACAAGGGCCATTGAAAATTTTCATGACAAGGTCGAGAAGCATTGTAATGACAAGGTCCTGGAGCATTGTGATGACAAAACCATGGAGCCTTGTGATGACAAGTCTCATGGAGCATACTGATGAAAAGAGGCATGGAGCATTGTGATTACAGGGGTCTTGGAACATTGTGATGACAAGGGCATGGCACATTGTGAGGAGAAGACCAAGGAGCATTCTGATGGCATGCGTCGTTGAGGTGTGTGATGACAAGGGCATGGAGCATTGTGATTACATGGGACTTGGAGCACTGTGATGGAAAGGGCATGGAACATTGTGATGAAAAAGGCATGGAGCCTTGTCATGACAGGGTTCAAGGAACATACTGACAAGTGTCATGGAGCATTGTGATGACAGGGGTCATGAAGAATAGTGATAACAAGAGCATGGAGCATTGTGATGACAAGAGCATGGAACAATGATCTAATATGTTTCATGGATTATTGTGATGACAGTTGGATTGGCGCATTGTGATGACAAGGGCATGGAGCATTGTGATGACCAGGTCATGCAGTATTGTGAAGAGAAGTGTCAGGGAGCATTCTGATGACATATGTAGTGGCCCGCTCTGATGACAATGGCAAGGAGCATTGTGATGCCAAGTGTCATGGAGGATTCTGATGACAAATGTAATGGAGCATTGTGATGAAAATGGCTTGGAGCATTGTGATGACAAGGGTCAAGGAGCATTGTGCTGACAATCGCATGGAGAATTGTGATGACAAGGGTCATGGAGCATTCTGATGACAATCTTGTGGAGTATTTTGAAGACAATGGCATGGAGCATTGTGATGAAAACGGCATGGGGCATTGATATGAAAGATGCATGGAGCCTTTTCCTGACATGGTTCAAGGAACATTCTGATGACAAGTGTCAGGGAGCATTGTGATGACAAGTGTATTGAGATTTGTGATGACAAAGGTCATGGAGCATTGCGATGAAAAGGGCATGGAATATTGTGATGACAGGCATCATGGAGCGTTTTGAAGACAAGTGTTATGGAACATGGTGATCACAAGGGTTAGGAGCATTGTGATGACAGAGGTCATGGATCATTTTTATTTCAAGGAGCATGGAGCATTGTGATGACATGGGCATGAAGCAATGTGATCCCAAGTTTCATGGAGGATTGTGATGAGAAGCAAATAGAGCATTGTAATGACAAGGTCTTGTAGCATTTTGCTGACAAAGGCATGGAGCATTGTGATGACAGGTGTCATGGAGCACTGTGATGACAAGCGTCACAGAGCCTTGAGAAAACAGTGGTAATGGAGCATAGGGATGACAAGGACATGGATCATTGTGATGACAAGGGTCATGGAACATTGGGCTGAAAATGTTCATGGAGTATTGTGATGACAGGTGTCATGGAGCAGTGTGATGACTAGGGAATGGAAAATTGTGGTGACAAGAGTCCCGAATCATTGTGTTGTCAGGTGTCATGGAGTGTTGTGATGACAGTGGACATGGAGCATTGTGATGATATTTGCCATGGAGCATTGTGATGAGAAGACCTTGGGTAATTGTGATATCGAGCATAATGGAGCCCTGTAATGACAAGGGGCATGAAGCATTGTGATGACAGGTTTCAGGGAGCCTTGTGATGACAGGGGTCATGGAGCATTGTGATGACAAGGGCATGGAGCTTTGTGATGACATGTGCATGGAGCATTTTGATGACAAGTGCATGGAGCATTGCAATGTCAAGTGGATGGAGAATTGTGATGACAAGAGCATGTAACATTTTGATGAGAAGTGTCATGTAGCACTGTGATGACAAGGACGTGGAGAATTGTGATGACAAGGGACATGGAGCATTTTGATAACCAGGGCATGGTGCATTGTGATGACAGGGGTCATGGAGCATTATTATGAGAACGGCCATGGTGCATTCTGACATAAGATATCACTTATGAAGGGAATTTAAACATGGCTACATATGAACTGATTTAGGGAAGAGAACAGAGTATCAGATTTAGAAAACAATATAACGCTTGCTTAAGGGGAAAGAGAGGTGGGGAGATGCACAAAACATAAGACTGATATTAGCACAGGTACCGTTCCATAATCCAAAAACAGAAGAGACAAGCCCTACTCCTTCCTCAGTGAACGGAACTAAACATCCCTATTCCCCTCAGAGAAATATATCTGACTAGTAAGAATTTTAAAACCTATGTATTGATATGTCTCCGTAAGGGAACCAAGTGTGTCTAGAACGACATAAACATGGCAGTGAGAATCAGCTCAAACCCACTATAAAAATGAATTTCAAAACAAAACATAAAAACAGTAAAATTCTTACACAATACCTTCAGGGGTTCTGATGAAACCTGAAATGACCGTATCTACAATGACAGCTGGATGTGGCATAACGCTGGTCACTTGGGACTGAGAGGATTGGTGAGATTGGGTGAAAAAATGCAGACCCTTTAAAGCAATAATGCCTGACATCCATTCCATGGTTCCCATCTCTCCAGGTAGAAGGGAATATCACTACAGTTATAACGTGTATGGGAACCTAGAGAATGGAAACCATCTGATGGTGAAAGGTTTCTAAAACTCTACTACTTTTTTCTCTCCTTGTGCTCCAGTTTGACATTCCAACTGCTTTACTATCAATCTCCCAACTTGGAAAGTCAGCCCCTATATCCTCCTGGTACGCACAGTTGGCAAATTGTGCAGAGGATGTAAGGGAAGAGAGAGAACCAATGAGAGAGTAGCAGTAGGCATTTGGACGGCCACATGTCTCTCTAATTTTCCATCACAAAGAGGAATTAATCAAAGTCTCAGCCTGCACCCCAGAACCAGTATAAGTCCAGAAGCAAAACTGTTGATTTGCGGTCAGATCACAAAAACGCGAGTTGAAAAATGGAGCTCAGGGCCACAGCAATGCACTAACATGCAGAGTTATAAAGGACTACTCTCTTCGAAAAATCTGTTGAGGGAAAGCCACGAGGTGGAAGGGAAAATGAGGCAGAATGGCATGAAATAGATTTCAAGAGGTACATTGGAATCACCTTTAAAAACAGGAAAAGCATTACAACTTCGAAAATTATGGAAATGGCCATAAAGGGCATATGGGTATTCACGTGCATATATGCAGGAGAAAACGCATATGCCCTTTTGAGACAAGCAAGCAAGCGGGCAATGCAAATCTGCACTACAAAGAAGTATCACTTCCCACCGGTCAAAAGGGACATCCACAAAATAGGTAAAAACCAGAAAGGCAAGACAGGCCCTGGAGAACAGGGAGCCTTGTTATATTGATGGGCAGGATGTAAATTGCCAACTGCCTCTCTGGAGGAATGCATTGTGTTCCTTAAAACAAGTAAACAACAGAGCTACAGAGCCAAGGGCACTTCCAGTCTAGGGAATATACCTTGGGAAAACTGAAAATAAATAAGACAAAACCACAACAAAATTCAGGGCTGCACTGCTTACAAAAATCTCAACTTGGGTACACATTAAATATCCCAGGAAAGACAAAAATGGTTCAAGAAATTGTGGTACTTACATATGATGGAATATCCCTCAGCCATGAAATCAGTGTCATAAGAGCAGTAGCAGCAAAATGTGTGGATTCAGCTTCTCTGATTCTAAGTGAAATAAGTCACACAGAAAAAGAAACTTATCATAAGATATCACCTATGAAGATCCTGTAAATATGGCTACACATGAACTGAGTTAGGAAAGAGAAGACAGTCTCACATTTAGAAAACACTCTTATGCCTGCTTAAGGGGGCAGGAGAGGTGGGGTGATGCATAAAACCAGAGGTTGATATAAGCACATGTACCGTTCCGAAAACCAACTATGGAATAAACAAGACCTACACCTTCCTCAGTGAAAGGGACTTAGAACCAGATATTTCCCGCAGAGGAATATATCTGACTAGTAATAATCTTAAAACCTATGTATTGATAGGTCTTTTTTAGGGAATCAAGTGCGTCTAGACAGGCATAAACTTGGCAGAGAGAATCAGCTCAAACCCACTATAAAAATGAATTTGAAAAACAAAAAAAAATGGAAATTCTTTACAATTCCTTCAGGGTCTCTAATGAAACCTGTAATGACCCTATCTACAATGACAGCTGCATGTGGCATAAGGCTGGACACACAGGTCTGAGAGGATTGGTGAGACTGGGTGAGCAAATGCAGACCCTTTAAAGCAATAATGCATGGCACACATTCCATGGGTCCCAACTCTCCGGGTTGAAGGGAATATTACTACAGCTATAACATGTATGGGAAACCTAGAGAATGGACACACTGTGAATACGAAAGGTTTCTAAATCTCAACGAATAGTCCCTCTCCTGGTGCTCCAGTTGGACATTCCAACTGCTTTACTATCAATCTCCCAACTTGGAGAAGACAGCACATTTACTCTCCTGGTTGGCACAGGTTGCCAATTTGACAAAGGATGAAAGGCAAGAGGGAGAACCAATGAGAGAGTAGCTGTTAGGCATTTGGACGGGCACATGTCACTCTTATTTCCTGGGAGAAAGAAGAATTAACCAAAGACTCAGCCACCCATCGGGAACCAGTTTAGGCCCTCAACCAAAATATTGGACTTGCGTTCAGGTCACAAAATACGAGTTAAAAAATGGAGCTCGGGGGCACAGCAATTCACAAACTTGCAGAGTAATAAAGGACAACTATCATCCAAAAATCTGTTGAGGGAAGGCAACGAAGCGGACTTGAAAGGGAGGCAGAATTGAAGGAAACAGATTTCAAGAGGTACGGTGGAATCGCCTTTAAAACACAGGAAGAGGGGTACAACTTCGACAATGATGCACTTGGCCAAAAAGGGCGTATGTGTTTTCTCCTGAGTATATTCAGGAGAAAACGCATACACCCTTTTTGGCCAAGCAAGCAAGCGGACAATGTAAGTCTGCACTATAAAGAAGTATCACTTACCACCGGTCCAAAGGGACATCCACAAAAAGGGTAAAAACCAGAAATTCAAGACAGGCCCTGGAGAACAGGGAGCCTTGTTATGCTGATGGCCAGGATGTAAATTGCCAACTGCCTCTCTGGAGGAGTGCATTGTGTTCCCTAAAACAAGAAAACAACAGAGCTACAGAGCCAAGGACACTTCCAGTCTGGGGAATATACATTGGGAAAACTGAAAATCAATAAGACAGAACCACCCCAAATTTTAGGGATGCACTGTTTACAAGAACCTCAACTTGGGTACACCTTAAATATCCCAGGAAATATAAAAATGGTTCAAAAAATTGTGGTACTTACGTACGATGGAATATCCCTCAGCCATGAAATCAATGCCAAAAGACCAGTAGCAGCTAAATGAGTGGATTCAGGTACGATGATTCTAAGTGAAATAAGTCACACAGAAAAAGAAACTTATCATAAGATATCACTTATGATGATCCTGTAAACGTGGCTACACATGAACTGAGTTAGGAAAGAGAACAGAGTCTCACATTTAGAAAACACTCTTATGCCTGCTTAAGGGGGAAGGAGAGGTGGGGTGATGCATAAACCCAGAGTTTGATATAAGCACAGGTACCGTTCCAAAAACCAAGTATGGAATAGACAAGACCTACACCTTCCTCAGTGAAAGGGACTCAAAACCCCATATTTCCCGCAGAGGAATATATCTAACTAGTAAGCATCTTAAAACCTATGTATTGTTATGTCTCCGTAAGGGAATCAAGTGTGTCTAGACTGGCACAAAAATGGCACCGAGAATCAGCTCAAACCCACTATAAAAAGGAATTTCAAAAACAAAACAAAAAACAGTGAAATTCTTTAAAATTCCTTCAGGGTCTCTGATGAAACTTGGAATGACCCTATCTAGAACGACAGCTGGAGGTGGCATAAGGCTGGACACATGGGACTGAGAGGATTGGTGAGATTCGTGAGCTAATGCAGACCATTTAAAGCAATAATGCACGGCACCCATTCCATGGGTCTCAACTCTCCAGATGGTAGTGAATATTACTACAGCTATAACATGTATGGGAAACCTAGAGAATGGACACACTGTGAATACGAAAGGTTTCTAAATCTCAACGAATAGTCCCTCTCCTGGTGCTCCAGTTTGACTTTCTAACGGCTTTACTTTCAACCTCCCAACTTGGAGAGAGGGCACCTTTACCCTCCTGGTTCGCACATGTTGCCAATTTGGCAAAGGATGAAAGGGAAGAGGGAGAACCAAAGAGAGAGTAGCTGTTAGGCATTTGGACGGGCATATGTCACTCTTATTTCCCGGGAGGAAGAAGAATTGACCAATGTCTCAGCCACCCACCGGGAACCAGTATAGGTCCTAAACCAAAATATTGGACTTGCGTTCAGCTCACAAAAAACGAGTTAAAAAATGGAGCTATAGGGCAGAGCATTTCACAAACTTGCAGAGTAATAAAGGACAACTATCATCCAAAAATCTGTTGAGGGAAAGCAACGAGGCAGACTTGAAAATGAGGCAGAATACCAGGAGACAGATTTCAAGTGGTATGTTGGAATCGCCTTTAAAGCACAGGAAGAGGGGCACAACTTCGACAATAATGCACTTGGCCAAAAAGGGTGTATGCGTTTTCTCCTGGGTATATGCAGGAGAAAACGCATATGCCCATTTTGGGCAAGCAAGCAAGCGGACAATGTAAGTCTGCACTACAAAGAAGTATCACTTCCCACCGGTCCAAAGGGACATCCACAAAAAGGGTAAAAAGCAGAAATTCAAGACAGGCCCTGGAGAACAGGGAGCTTTGTTATGCTGATAGGCGGGATGTAAATTGCCAACTTCCTCTCTGGAGTTGTGCATTGTGTTCCCTAAAACAAGTAAACAACAGAGCTACAGAGCCAAGGGCACTTCCAGTCTAGGGAATATACCTTGCGAAAACTGAAAATCAATAAGACAGAGCCACCCCAAAATTTAGGGCTGCACTGCTTACAAGAAACTCAACTTGGGTACACCTTAAGTATCCCAGGAAATATAAAAATGGTTCAAAAAATTGTGATACTTTCGTACGATGGAATATCCCTCAGCCAAGATATCAATGTAATAAGACCAGTAGCAGCAAAATGAGTGGATTCAGGTATGATGATTCTAAGTGAAATATGTCACACAGAAAAAGAAACGTATCATAAGTTATCACTTATGAAGATCCTGTAAACATGGCTACACATGAATTGAGTTAGGAAAGAGAACAGAGTCTCACATTTAGAAAAAACTCTTATGCCTGCGTAAGGGGGAAGGTGAGGTGGGGTGAGGCATAAAACCAGAGTTTGATATAAGCACAGGTATCGTTCCAAAAACGAACTATGGAATAGAGAAGACTTACAACTTCCTCAGTGAAAGGGATTCAAAATCCCATATTTCACACAGAGGAATATATCTGACTAGTAAGAATCTTAAAACCTATGTATTGATATGTCTCCGTAAGGGAATCAATTGTTTCTAGCCTGGCATAATCATGGCAGCGAGAATCAGTTCAAACTCAGTATAAAACGGAATTTCAAAAACAAAACAAAAAAACAGCATAATTCTTTACAATTCCTTCAGGGTCTCAGATGAAACTTGGAATGACCCTATCTACAATGACAGCTGGAGGTGGCATAAGGCTGGACACATGGGACTGAGAGAATGGGTGAGATTCGTGAGCAAATGCAGACACTTTAAAGCAATAACACATGGCACCCATTTCATGGGTCCCAACTCTCCAGGTTGAAGGGAATATTAGTATAGATATAACATGTATGGGAAACCTAGAGAATGGACACACTGTGAATACGAAAGGTTTCTAAAACTCAACGAATAGTCCCTCTCCTGGTGCTCCAGATTCACTTTCTAACTGCTTTACTATCAATCTCCCAAGTTGGAGAGACAGCACCTTTAACCTCCTGGTTCGCACAGGTTGCTAATTTGCAAAGGATGAAAGGGAAGAGGTAGAACCAATGAGAGAGTAGCTGTTAGGCATTTGAACGGGCAAATGTCACTCTTATTTCCTGGAAGGAAGAAGAATTTACCAATGTCTCAGCCACCCACCCGGAAGCAGTATAGGTCCTAAACCAAAATATGGGACTTTTGTTCAGCTCACAAAAAAACGAGTTAAAAAATGGAGCTATAGGGCAGAGCAATTCACAAACTGGCAGAGTAATAAAGGACAACTATCATCCAAAAATCTGTTGAGGGAAGGCAACGAGGCGGACTTGAAAGCGAGGCAGAAGAGCAGGAAACATATTTCAAGAGTTACGTTGGAATTGCCTTTAAAGCACAGGAAGAGGGGCACAACTTCGACAATGATGCACTTGTCCAAAAAGGGTGTATGCGTTTTTTCCTGAGTATATTCAGGAGAAAACACATACGCTCTTTTTGGCCAAGCAAGCAAGCGGACAATGTAAGTCTGCACTACAAAGAAGTATCACTTCCCACCTGTCCAAAGGGACATCCACAAAAAGGGTAAAAACCAGAAATTCAAGACAGGCCCTGGAGAACAGGGAGCCTTGCTATGCTGACGGGCGGGATGTAAATTGCCAACTGCCTCCCTGGAGGAGTGCATTGTGTTCCCTAAAACAAGTAAACAACAGAGCTACAGAGCCAAGGGCACTTCCAGTCTAGGGAATATACCTTGGGAAAACTGAAAATCAATAAGACAGAGCCACCCCAATATTTAGGCCTGCACTGCTTACAAGAACCTCAACTTGGGTACACCTTACATATCCCTGGAAATATAAAAATGGTTCAAAAAATTGTGGTACTTACGTACGATGGAATATCCCTCAGCCATGAAATCAATGTCATAAAACCAGTAGCAGCAAAATGAGTGGATTCAGGTACGATGATTCTAAGTGAAATAAGTCACACAGAAAAAGAAACTTATCATAAGGTATCACTTATGAAGATCCTGTAAACATGGCTACACATGAACTGAGTTAGGAAAGAGAACAGAGTCTCACATTTAGAAAACACTCTTATGCCTGCTTAAGGGGGAAGGAGAGGTGGGGTGATGCATAATACAGAGTTTGATATAAGCACAGTTATCGTTCCAAAAACCAACTATGGAATAGAGAAAACCTACAACTTCCTCACTGAAAGGGACTCAAAACCCCATATTTTCCGCAGAGGTATATATCTGACTAGTAAGAATCTTAAAACCTATGTATTGATATGTCTCCATAAGGGAATCAAGTGTGTCTAGACTGGCATAAACATGGCAGTGAGAATCAGCTCAAACCCACTATGAAAAGGAATTTGAAAAACAAAAAAAAAGGGAAATTCTATACAATTCCTTCAGGGTCTCTGATGAAACCTGGAATGACACTATCTACAATGACAGCTGGATGTGGCATAAGGCTGGACACATGGGACTGAGAGGATTGGTGAGATTGGGTGAGCAAAAGCATACCGTTTATAGCAGTAATGCATGGCACCCGTTCCATGGGTCCCAACTCTCCAGGTTGAAGGGAATATTAGTATAGCTATAACATGTATGGGAAACCTAGAGAATGGACACACTGTTAATATGAAAGGTTTCTAAAACTCAACGAATAGTCCCTCTCCTTGTGCTCCAGTTTGACTTTGCAACTGCTTTACTATCAATCTCCCAACTTGGAGACACTGAACCTTTAACCTCCTGGTTCGCACAGGTTGCCAATTTGGCAAAGAATGAAAGGGAAGAGGGAGAACCAATGAGAGAGTAGCTGTCAGGCATTTGGACGGGCACATGTCACTCTTATTTCCCGTGAGGAAGAAGAATTAACCAAAGTCTCAGCCACCCACCGAAAACCAGTATAGGTTCTGAAAAAAAATATTGAACTTGCGTTCAGCTCACAAAAAACGAGTTACAAAATGGAGCTCAGGGGCACAGCAATTCACAAACTGGCAGAGTAATAAAGGGCAACTATCGTCCAAAAATCTGTTGAGGGAAGGCAACGAGGCGGACTTATAAGCGAGGCAGAATAGCAGGAAACAGATTTCAAGAGGTACGTTGGAATCACCTTTAACGCACAGGAATAGGGGCACAACTTCGACAACGATGCACTTGGCCAAAAAGGGCGTAGGCGTTTTCTCCTGAATATATTCAGGAGAAAACGCATACGCCCTTTTTGGCCAAGCAAGCAAGCGGGCAATGCAAATCTGCACTACAAAGAAGTATCACATCCCACCGGTCATTAGGGGCATCCACAAAATGGGTAAAAACCAGAAAGGCAAAACAGGACCTGGAGAACAGGGAGCCTTTTTATGCTGATGGGCGGGATGTAAATTGCCAACTGCCTCTCTGGAGGAGTGCACTGTGTTCCCTAAAACAAGTAAACAACGGAGCTACAGAGCCAAGGGCACTTCGAGTCTAGGGAATATACCTTGGGAAAACTGAAAATCAATAAGACAGAGCCACCCCAATATTTAGGCCTGCAATGCTTACAAGAACCTCAACTTGGGTACACCTTACATATCCCTGGAAATATAAAAATAGTTCCAAAAATTGTGGTACTTACGTACGATGGAATATCCCTCAGCCATGAAATCAATGTCATAAAACCAATAGCAGCAAAATGAGTGGATTCAGGTACGATGATTCTAAGTTAAATAAGTCACACAGAAAAAGAAACTTATCATAAGATATCATTCATGAAGATCCTGTAAAAATGGCTACACATGAACTGAGTTAGGAAAGAGAAAAGAGTCTCACATTTAGAAAACACTCTTAGGCCTGCTTAAGGGGGAAGGTGAGGTGGGGTGATGCATAAAACCAGAGTTTGATATAAGCACAGGTACCGTTCCAAAAACCAAGTATGGAATAGACAAGACCTACACCTTTCTCAGTGAAAGGCACTCAAATCCCCATATTTCCTGGATAGGAATATATCTGACTAGTAAGAATCTTAAAACCTATGTATTGATATGTCTCCATAAGGGAATCAAGTGTGTCTAGACTGGCATAAAGATGGCAGCGAGAATCAGCTCAAACCCACTATAAAAAGGAATTTCAAAAACAAATCAGAGAAACAGCGGAATTCTTTACAATTCTTTAAGGGTCTCTGATGAAACTTGGAATGACCCTATCTAGAACGACAGCTGGAGGTGGCATAAGGCTGGACACATGGGACTGAGAGGATTGGTGAGATTCGTGAGCAAATGCAGACCCTTTAAAGCAATAATGCATGGAACCCATCCCATGGGTCCCAACTCTCCAGGTTGAAGGGAATATTACTACAGCTATAACATGTATGGGAAACCTACATAATGGACACTGTGAATACGAAAGTTTTCTAAAACTCAACGAATAGTCCCTCTCCTGATGCTCCGGTTTGACTTTCCAACTGCTTTACTATCAATCTCCCAACTTGGAGAGACAGCCCCTTTAACCTCCTGGTTCGCACAGGTTGCCAATTTGGCAGAGGATCAAAGGGAAGAGGGAGAACAAATGAGAGAGTAGCTGTTAGGCATTTGGACAGGCATATGTCACTCTAATTGCCCGGCAGGAAGAATAATTATCCAAAGTCTCAGGCACTCACCGGGATCCAGTATAGGTCCTGAACCAAAAATTTGGACTTGCTTTCAGCTCACAAAAAACGAGTTGAAAAATGGAGCTCAGGGGCAGAGCAATACACAAACTGGCAGAGTAATAAAGGCCAACTATGTTCCAGAAATCTGTTGAGGGAAGGCAATGAAGCGAACCCGAAAATCAGGCCGAATAGCAGGAAACAGATTTCAAGAGGTACGTTGGAATCATCTGTAAAGCAGAGGAAGAGGGACACAACTTCGACAATGATGCACTTGGCCAAAAAGGGCGTATGCATTTTCACCTGGATATATGCAGGAGAAAACGCATATGCCCTTTTTGGCCAAGCAAGCAAGCGGATAATGCAAATCTGCACTACAAAGAAGTATCACTTCCCACCACTCAAAAGGGACATCCGCAAAATGGGTAAAAACCAGAAAGGCAAGACAGGCCTTGGAGAACAGGGAGCCTTGTTATGCTGATGGGCGGGATGTAAGTTGTCAACTGCCTCTCTGGAGGAGTGCATTGTGTTCCCTAAAACAAGTAAACAACAGAGCTACAGAGCCAAGGGCACTTCGAGTCTAGGGAATATACCTTGGGAAAACTGAAAATCAATAAGACAGAGCCACCCCAATATTTAGGCCTGCACTGCTTACAAGAATCTCAACTTGGGTACACCTTACATATCCCTGGAAATATAAAAATGGTTCAAAAAATTGTGGTACTTACGTACGATGGAATATCCCTCAGCCATGAAATCAATGTCATAAAACCAGTAGCAGCAAAATGAGTGGATTCAGGTACGATGATTCTAAGTGAAATAAGTCACACAGAAAAAGAAACTTATCATAAGATATCACTTATGAAGATCCTGTAAACATGGCTACACATGAACTGAGTTAGGAAAGAGAACAGAGTCTCACATTTAGAAAACACTCTTATGCCTGCTTAAGGGGGAAGGAGAGGTGGGGTGATGCATAATACAGAGTTTGATATAAGCACAGTTACCGTTCCAAAAACCAACTATGGAATAGAGAAAACCGACAACTTCCTCACTGAAAGGGACTCAAAACCCCATATTTTCCGCAGAGGTATATATCTGACTAGTAAGAATCTTAAAACCTATGTATTGATATGTCTCCATAAGGGAATCAAGTGTGTCTAGACTGGCATAAACATGGCAGTGAGAATCAGCTCAAACCCAATATGAAAAGGAATTTGAAAAACAAAAAAACAGGGAAATTCTATACAATTCCTTCAGGGTCTCTGATGAATCCTGGAATGACCCTATCTACAATGACAGCTGGATGTGGCATAAGGCTGGACACTTGGGACTGAGAGGATTGGTGAGATTGGGTGAGCAAAAGCATACCCTTTATAGCAGTAATGCATGGCACCCGTTCCATGGGTCCCAACTCTCCAGGTTGAAGGGAATATTAGTATAGCTATAACATGTATGGGAAACCTAGAGAATGGACACACTGTTAATATGAAAGGTTTCTAAAACTCAACGAATAGTCCCTCTCCTTGTGCTCCAGTTTGACTTTCCAACTGCTTTACTATCAATCTCCCAACTTGGAGACACAGAACCTTTAACATCCTGGTTCGCACAGGTTGCCAATTTGGCAAAGAATGTAAGGGAAGAGGGAGAACCAATGAGAGAGTAGCTGTCAGGCATTTGGACGGGCACATGTCACTCTTATTTCCCGTGAGGAAGAAGAATTAACCAAAGTCTCAGCCACCCACCGAAAACCAGTATAGGTTCTGAAAAAAAATATTGAACTTGCGTTCAGCTCACAAAAAACGAGTTACAAAATGGAGCTCAGGGGCACAGCAATTCACAAACTGGCAGAGTAATAAAGGGCAACTATCGTCCAAAAATCTGTTGAGGGAAGGCAACGAGGCGGACTTATAAGCGAGGCAGAAGAGCAGGAAACAGATTTCAAGAGGTACGTTGGAATCACCTTTAACGCACAGGAATAGGGGCACAACTTCGACAATGATGCACTTCGCCAAAAAGGGTGTATGCGTTTTCTCCTGAATATATTCAGGAGAAAACGCATACGCCCTTTTTGTCCAAGCAAGCAAGCGGGCAATGCAAATCTGCCCTACAAAGAAATATCACTTCCCACCGGTCATTAGGGGCATCCACAAAATGGGTAAAAACCAGAAAGACAAGACAGGCCCTGGAGAACAGGGAGCCTTGTTATGATGATGGGCGGGATGTAAATTGCCAACTGCCTCTCTGGAGGAGTGCATTGTGTTCCCTAAAACAAGTAAACAACAGAGCTACAGAGCCAAGGGCACTTCCAGTCTAGGGAATATACCTTGGGAAAACTGAAAATCAATAAGACAGAGCCACCCCAATATTTAGGCCTGCACTGCTTACAAGAACCTCAACTTGGGTAAACCTTACATATCCCTGGAAATATAAAAATGGTTCAAAAAATTGTGGTACTTACGTACGATGGAATATCCCTCAGTCATGAAATCAATGTCATAAAACCAGTAGCAGCAAAATGAGTAGATACAGGTACGATGATTCTAAGTGAAATAAGTCACACAGAAAAAGAAACCTATCATAAGATATCACTTATGAAGATCCTGTAAACATGGCTACAAATGAACTGATTTAGGAAAGAGAACAGAGTCTCACATTTAGAAAACACTCTTATGCCTGCTTAAGGGGGAAGGAGAGGTGGGGTGATGCATTATACAGAGTTTGATATAAGCACAGTTACCGTTCCAAAAACCAACTATGGAATAGAGAAGACCTACAACTTCCTCAGTGAAAGGGACTCAAAACCCCATATTTTCCGCAGAGGTATATATCTGACTTGTAAGAATCTTAAAACCTATGTATTGATATGTCTCCATAAGGGAATCAAGTGTGTCTAGACTGGCATAAATATGGCAGGGAGAATCAGCTCAAACTCAGTATGAAAAGGAATTTGAGAAAAAAAAAAGGGAAATTCTATACAATTCCTTCTGGGTCTCTGATGAAACCTGGAATGACCCTATCTACAATGACAGCTGGATGTGTCATAAGGCTGGACACATGGGACTGAGAGGATTGGTGAGATTGGGTGAGCAAAAGCATACCGTTTATAGCAGTAATGCATGGCACCCGTTCCATGGGTCCCAACTCTCCAGGTTAAAGGGAATATTAGTATAGCTATAACATGTATGGGAAACCTAGAGAATGGACACACTGTTAATATGAAAGGTTTCTAAAACTCAACGAATAGTCCCTCTCCTTGTGCTCCAGTTTGACTTTCCAACTGCTTTACTATCAATCTCCCAACTTGGTGACACAGAACCTTTAACCTCCTGGTTCGCGCATGTTGCCAATTTGGCAAAGGATGAAAGGGAAGAGGGAGAACCAATGAGAGAGTAACTGTCAGGCATTTGGACGGGCACATGTCACTCTTATTTCCCGTGAGGAAGAAGAATTAACCAAAGTCTCAGCCACCCACCGAAAACCAGTATAGGTTCTGAAAAAAAATATTGAACTTGCGTTCAGCTCACAAAAAACGAGTTACAAAATGGAGCTCAGGGGCACAGCAATTCACAAACTGGCAGAGTAATAAAGGTCTACTATCGTCCAAAAATCTGTTGAGGGAAGGCAACGAGGCGGACTTATAAGCGAGGCAGAATAGCAGGAAACAGATTTCAAGAGGTACATTGGAATCACCTTTAATGCACAGGAATAGGGGCACAACTTCGACAATGATGCACTTGGCCAAAAAGGGCGTATGCCTTTTCTCCTGAATATATTCAGGAGAAAATGCATACGCCCTTTTTGGCCAAACAAGCAAGCGGGCAATGCAAATCTGCACTACAAAGAAGTATCACTTCCCACCGGTCATTAGGGGCATCCACAAAATGGGTAAAAACCAGAAAGGCAAAACAGGACCTGGAGAACAGGGAGCCTTTTTATGCTGATGGGCGGGATGTAAATTGCCAACTGCCTCTCTGGAGGAGTGCATTGTGTTCCCTAAAACAAGTAAACAACAGAGCTACAGAGCCAAGGGCATTTCGAGTCTAGGGAATATACCATGGGAAAACTGAAAATCAATAAGACAGAGCCACCCCAAAATTTAGGCCTCCACTGCTTACAAGAACCTCAACTTGGGTACACCTTACATATCCCTGGAAATATAAAAATGGTTCAAAAAATTGTGGTACTTACGTACGATGGAATATCCCTCAGCCATGAAATCAATGTCATAAAACCAGTAGCAGCAAAATGAATGGATTCAGGTACGATGATTCTAAGTGAAATATGTCACACAGAAAAAGAAACTTATCATAAGATATCATTCATGAAGATCCTGTAAACATGGCTACACATGAACTGAGTTAGGAAAGAGAACAGAGTCTCACATTTAGAAAACACTCTTATGCCTTCTTAATGGGGAAGGAAAGTTGGGGTGATGCATAAAACCAGAGTTTGATATAAGCACAGGTATCGTTCCAAAAACCAACTATGGAATAGACAAGACCTGTACCTTCCTCAGTGAAAGGGACTCATAATCCCATATTTCCCACAGAGGAATATATCCGACTAGTAAGAAACTTAATACCTATGTACTAATATGTCTCCGTAAGGGAATCAAGTGTGTCTAGACTGGAATAAACATGGCAGCGAGAATCAGCTCAAACCCAATCTAAAAAGGAATTTCAAAAACAAAACAAAAAAACGGAATTTTTTTACAATTCCTTCAGGATCTCTGATGAAACCTGGAATGACCATATCTACAATGACAGCTGGATGTGGCATAAAGCTGGACACATGGGACTGAGAGTATTGGTGAGATTGGGTGAGCAAAAGCAAACCCTTTATAGCAGTAATGCATGGCACCCGTTCCATGGGTCCCAACTCTCCAGGTTGAAGGGAATATTAGTATAGCTATAACATGTATGGGAAACCTAGAGAATGGACACACTGTTAATATGAAAGGTTTCTAAAACTCAACGAATAGTCCCTCTCCTTGTGCTCCAGTTTGACTTTCCAACTGCTTTACTATCAATCTCCCAACTTGGAGACACTGAACCTTTAACCGCCTGATTCGCGCAGGTTGCCAATTTGGCAAAGGATGAAAGGGAAGAGGGAGAACCAATGAGAGAGTAGCTGTCAGGCATTTGGACGGGCACATGTCACTCTTATTTCCCGTGAGGAAGAAGAATTAACCAAAGTCTCAGCCACCCACCGAAAACCAGTATAGGTTCTGAAAAAAAATATAGAACTTGCGTTCAGCTCCCAAAAAACGAGTTACTAAATGGAGCTCAGGGGCACAGCAATTCACAAACTGGCAGAGTAATAACTGGCAATTATCGTCCAAAAATCTGTTGAGGGAAGGCAACGAGGTGGACTTATAAGCGAGGCAGAAGAGCAGGAAACAGATTTCAGGAGGTATGTTGGAATCACCTGTAAAGCACAGGAAGAGGCTCACAACTTCGACAATGATGCACTTTGCCAAAAAGTGTGTATGTGTTTTCTCCTGAATATATTCAGGAGAAAACGCATACGCCCTTTTTGGCCAAGCAAGCAAGCGGGCAATGCAAATCTGCACTACAAAGAAGTATCACTTCCCACCGGTCATTAGGGGCATCCACAAAATTGGTAAAAACCAGAAAATCAAGACAGGCCCTGGAGAACAGGGAGCCTTGTTATGTAGATGGGCGGGATATAAATTGCCAACTGCCTCTCTACAGGAGTGCATTGTGTTCCCTAAAACAAGTAAACAACAGAGCTACAGAGCCAAGGGCACTTCGAGTCTAGGGAATATACCTTGGGAAAACTGAAAATCAATAAGACAGAGCCACCCCAAAATTTAGGCCTCCACTGTTTACAAGAACCTCAACTTGGGTACACCTTACATATCCCTGGAAATATAAAAATGGTTCAAAAAATTGTGGTACTTACGTACGATGGAATATCCCTCAGCCATGAAATCAATGTCATAAAACCAGTAGCAGCAAAATGAGTGGATTCAGGTACGATGATTCTAAGTGAAATAAGTCACACAGAAAAAGAAACTTATTATAAGATATCATTCATGAAGATCCTGTAAACATGGCTACACAGGAACTGAGTTAGGAAAGAGAACACAGTCTCACATTTAGAAAACACTCTTATGCCTTCTTAAGGGGGAAGGAGAAGTGGGGTGATGCATAAAACCAGAGTTTGATATAAGCACAGGTACCGTTCCAAAAACCAACTATGGAATAGACAAGACCTATACCTTCCTCAGTGAAAGGGACACATAATCCCATATTGGAGTAGACAAGACCTATACCTTCCTCAGTGAAAGGGACACATAATCCCATATTTCCCACAGAGGAATATATCCGACTAATAAGAAACTTAAAACCTATGTACTAATATGTCTCCGTAAGGGAATAAAGTGTGTCTAGACTGGAATAAACATGGCAGCGAGAATCAGCTCAAACCCAATCTAAAAAGGAATTTCAAAAACAAAACAAAAAAACAGGGAATTTTTTTACAATTCCTTCAGGGTCTCTGATGAAACCTGGAATGACCCTATCTACAATGACAGCTGGATGTGGCATAAGGCTGGACACATGGGACTGAGAGGATTGGTGAGATTGGGTGAACAAAAGCATACCCTTTATAGCAGTAATGCATGGCACCCGTTCCATGGTTCCCAACTCTCCACGTTGAAGGGAATATTAGTATAGCTATAACATGTATTGGAAACCTAGAGAATGGACACACTGTTAATATGAAAGTTTTCTAAAACTCAACGAATAGTCCCTCTCCTTGTGCTCCAGTTTGACTTCCCAACTGCTTTACTATCAATCTCCCCACTTGGAGACACAGAACCTTTAACCTCCTGGTTCGCACAGGTTGCCAATTTGGCAAAGAATGTAAGGGAAGAGGGAGAACCAATGAGAGAGTAGCTGTCAGGCATTTGGACGGGCACCTGTCACTCTTATTACCCGTGAGGAAGAAGAATTAACCAAAGTCTCAGCCACCCACCGAAAACCAGTATAGGTTCTGAAACAAAATATTGAACTTGCGTTCAGCTCACAAAAAACGAGTTACTAAATGGAGCTCAGGGGCACAGCAATTCACAAAATGGCAGAGTAATAAAGGTCTACTATCGTCCAAAAATCTGTTGAGGGAAGGCAACGAGGCGGACATATAAGCGAGGCAGAATAGCAGGAAACAGATTTCAAGAGGTACGTTGGAATCACATTTAACGCACAGGAATAGGGGCACAACTTCGACAATGATGCACTTGGCCAAAAAGGGCGTATGCGTTTTCTCTTGAATATATTCAGGAGAAAATGCATATGACCTTTTTGGCCAAGCAAGCAAGCGGGCAATGCAAATCTGCACTACAAAGAAGTATCACTTCCCACCGGTCATTAGGGTCATCCAAAAAATGGGTAAAAACCAGAAAGGCAAAACAGGACCTGGAGAACAGGGAGCCTTTTTATGCTGATGGGCGGGATGTAAATTGCCAACTGCCTCTCTGGAGGAGTGCATTGTGTTCCCTAAAACAAGTAAACAACACAGCTATAGAGCCAAGGGCACTTCGAGTCTAGGGAATATACCTTGGGAAAACTGAAAATCAATAAGACAGAGCCACCCCAAAATTTAGGTCTCCACTGCTTACAAGAACCTCAACTTGGGTACACGTTACATATCCCTGGAAATAAAAAAAAATGGTTCAAAAAATTGTGGTACTTACGTACGATGGAATATCCCTCAGCCATGAAATCTATGCCATAAAACCAATAGCAGCAAAATGAGTGGATTCAGGTACGATGATTCTAAGTGAAATAAGTCACACAGAAAAAGAAACCTATCATAAGATATCATTCATGAAGATCCTGTAAACATGGCTACACATGAACTGAGTTAGGAAGGAGAACAGAGTCTCACATTTAGAAAACACTCTTATGCCTTCTTAAGGGAGAAGGAGAGGTGGGGTGATGCATAAAACCAGAGTTTGATATAAGCACAGGTACCGTTCCAAAATACAACTACGGAATAGACAAGAAGTAGATATTCCTCAGTGAAAGGGACTCAAAATCCCATATTTCCCACAGAGGAATATATCCGACTAGTAAGAAACTTAAAACCTATGTACTGATATGTCTCCGTAAGGGAATCAAGTGTGTCTAGACTCGCATAAACATGGCAGCGAGAATCAGATCAAACCCAATCTAAAAAGGAATTTCAAAAACAAAACAAAAAAACAAGGAAATTCTTTACAATTCCTTCAGGGTCTCTGTTGAAACCTGGAATGATCCTATCTACAATGACTGCTGGATGTGGAATAAGGCTGGACACATGGGACTGAGAGGATTGGTGAGATTGGTTGAGCAAACGCAGACCATTTAAAACAATAAAGCATGGCACCATTCCATGGGTCCCAGCTCTCCAGGTTGAAGGGAATATTACTACAGCTATAACATGTATGGGAAACCTAGAGAATGGACACACTGTGAATACGAAAGGTTTCTAAAACTCAACGAATAGTGCCTTTCTTGGTGCTCCCGTTTGACTTTCCAACTGCTTTACTATGAATCTCCCAAATTGTCTAGACAGCACCTTTAAACTCCTGGTTCGCACAGATGGCCAATTTGGCAGAGGATGAAAGGGAATAGGGAGAACCAATGAGAGAGTAGCTGTTAGGCATTTGGACGCGCACATGTCACTCTTATTTCCCGGGAGGAAGAAGAATTAACCATAGTCTCAGCCACCCACCGAAAACCAATATATGTCCTGAACCAAAATATTGGACTTGCATTCAGCTCACAAAAAAACTAGTTAAAAAATGGAGCTCAGGGGCACAGCAATTCACAAACTGGCAGAGTAATAAAGGGCAACTATCGTCCAAAAGTCTGTTGAGGGGAGGCAATGAGGCGGACTTGAAAGCGAGGCAGAATAGCAGGAAACAGATTTCAAGAGGTACATTGGAATCGCCTGTAAAGCACAGGAAGAGGGGCACAATTTCGACAATGATGCACTTGGCCAAAAAGGGCGTATGCATTTTCTCCTGAATATATGCAGGAGAAAACGCATACGCCCTTTTTGGCCAAGCAAGCAAGCGGGCAATGCAAATCTGCACTACAAAGAAGTATTTCCCACCGGTCATTAGGGGCATCCACAAAATGGGTAAAAACCAGAAAGGCAAGACAGGCCCTGGAGAACAGGGAGCCTTGTTATGCTGATGGGCGGGATGTAAATTGCCAAATGCCTCTCTGGAAGAGTGCATTGTGTTCCCTAAAACAAGGAAACAACAGAGCTACAGAGCCATGGCACTTCGAGTCTAGGGAATATACCTTGGGAAAACTGAATATTAATAAGACAGAGCCACCCCAAAATTTAGGCCTCCACTGCTTACAAGAACTTCAACTTGGGTACACCTTACATATCCCTGGAAATATAAAAATGGTTCAAAAAATTGTGGTACTTACATACGATGGAATATCCCTCAGCCTTGAAGTCAATGTCATAAGACCAGAAGCAGCAAAATGAGTGGATTCAGGTACGATGATTCTAAGTGAAATATGTCACACAGAAAAAGAAACGTATCATAAGATATCAGTTATGAAGTTCCTGTAAACATGGCTACACATGAACTGAGTTAGGAAAGAGAACAGAGTCTCACATTTAGAAAACACTCTTATGCCTGCTTAAGGGGGAAGGAGAGGTGGGGTGATGCATAAAACCAGAGTTTGATATAAGCACATGTACCGTTCCATAAACCAACTATGGAATATAGAAGACCTACACCTTCCTCAGTGAAAGGGATTCAAAACCCCATATTTCCCGCAGAGGAATATATCTGACTAGTAAGAATCTTAAAACCTATGTATTGATATGTCTCCATAAGGGAAATAAGTGTTTCTATACAGGCATAAACATGGCAGTGAGAATCAGATCAAACCCACTATAAAAAGGAATTTCAAAAACAAAACGAAAAAACAGGGAAATTCTTTACAATTTCTTCAGGGTCTCTGATGAAACCTGGAATGACCCTATCTACAACGACAGCTGGATGTGGCATAAGGCTGGACACATGGGACTGAGAGGATTGGTGAGATTGTGTGAGCAAATGCAGACCCTTTAAAGCAATAATTCATGGCACCAATTCCATGGGTCCCTACTCTCCAGGTTGAATGGAATATTACTACAGCTATAACATGTATGGGAAACCTAGAGAATGGACACACTGTGAATACGAAAGGTCTCTAAAACTCAAAGAATAGTCCCTGTCCTGGTGCTCCGGTTTGAATTTCCAACTGCTTTACTATCAATCTCTCAACCTGGAGAGACAGCACCTTTAACCTCCTGTTTCGCACAGGTTGCCAATTTCACAGAGGATGAATGGGAAGAGGGAGAACCAATGAGAGAGTAGCTGTTAGGTATTTGGACGGGCATATGTCACTCTTATTTCCCGGGAGGAAGAAGAATTGAACAAAGTCTCAGCCACCCACCGGGAACCAGGTCCTGAACCACAATATTGGACTTGCGTTCAGCTCAGAAAAAAAGAGTTAAAAAATGGAACTCAGGGGCACAGCAATTCACAAACTGGCAGAGTAATAAAGGGCAACTATCGTCCAAACATCTGTTGAGGGAAGGCAACGAGGTGGACTTGAAAGCGAGGCAGAATAGCAGGAAACAGATTTCAAGACATACGTTCGAATCGCCTTTAAAGCACAGGAAGAGTGGCACAACTTCGACAATGATACACTTGGCCAAAAAGGGCGTATGTGATTTCTCCTGAATATATTCAGGAGAAAATGTATACACCCTTTCTGGCCAAGCAAGCAAGCGGGCAATGCAAATCTGCACTACAAAGTAGTATCACTTCCCACCGGTCAAAAGGGACATCGGAAAAATGTGTAAAAATCAGAAAGGCAAGACAGGCCTTGGAAAACAGGGAGCCTTGTTATGCTGAAGGAAGGCATGTAAATTTCCAACTGCCTCTCTGCAGGAGTGTATTGTGTTCCGTAAAACATATAAACAACAGAGCTACAGAGCCAAGGGCACTTCCTGTCTAGGGAATATTCCTTGGGAAAACTGAAAATCAATAAGACAGAGCCACCCCAAAATTTAGGGCTGCACTGCTGACAAGAACCTCAACTTGGGTACACCTTAAATATTCCGTGAAATATAAAAATGGTTCAAAAAATTCTGGTACTTACGTTATGATGGAATATCCCTCAGCCATGAAATCAATGTCATAAGACCAGTAGCAGCAAAATGAATGGATTCAGATATGATGATTCTAAGTGAAATAAGTCACACAGAAAAAGAATCTTATCATAAGATATCACTTATGAAAATCCTGTAAACATGGCTACACATGAACTGAGTTAGGAAATAGAACAGAGTCTCACATTTAGAAAACACTCTTACGCCTGCTTAAGGGGGAAGGAGAGGTGGGGTGTTGCGTAAAACCAGAGTTTGATATAAGTACAGGCACCATTCCAGAAACCAAATACAGAATACACAAGATCTACACCTTCCTCACTGAAAGGTTATCAAGACCCCATACTTCACACAGAGGAATATATCTGACTAGTAAGAATCTTAAAACCTATGTATTGATATATCACCGTAAGGGAAACAAGTGTGTCTAGACTGGCATAATCACGGCAGTGAGAATCAGCTCAAACCCACTATAAAAAGGAATTTCAAAAACAAAACAACAAAACAGGGAAATTCTTTACACTTCCTTCAGGGTCTCTGATGAAACCTAGAATGACCCTGAGTACAACGACAGCTGGATGTGGCATAAGGCTGGACACTTGGGAACGAGAGGATTGGTGAATTTGGGTTAGCAAATGCAGACCCTTCAAAGCAATAATGCGTGGCACCCATTCCATGGTTCCCAACTCTCCATTTTGGAGGGAATATTACTACAGCTATAACATGTACAGGAAACCAAGAGAATGGACACACAGTGAATACGAAAGGTTTCTAAAACCCAACTAATTGTCCCTCTCCTGGTGCTCCGGTTTGACTTTCCAACTGCTTAACTATCAATCTCCCAACTTGGAGAGACAGCCCCTTTAACCTCCTGGATTGCTCAGGTTGCCAATTTGGAAGAGGATGAAAGGGAAAAGGGGGAACCAATGAAAGAGTAGCTGTTAGGCATTTGGACGGGCACATGTCACTCTAAATTCCCGGCAGGAAGAAGAATTAACCAAATTCTCAACCGCCCGCCATGAACAATTATAGGTCCTGAACCAAAATTTTCGACTTGTGGTCAGCTCACAAAAAACGAGTTAGAAAATGGAGCTCAAGGGCACAGCAATTCACAAACTGGCACAGTAATAAAGGACAACTATCGTCCAAAAAATCTGTTAAGGGAAGGCAACGAGGCGACCTTCTAAGCGAGGCAGAATAGCAGGAAACAGATTTCAAGTGGTTCGTTGGAATCACCTGTAAAGCACAGGAAGAGGGGCACAACTTCGAAAATGATGCACTTGGCCAAAAAGGGCGTATGCGTTTTATCCTGAATATATTCAGGAGAAAACACATACGCCCTTTTTGGCCAAGCAAGCAAGTGGGCAATGCAAATCTGCACATCAAAATAGTATCAATTCCCACCAGTCAAAAGGGACATCCACAAAATGTGTAAAAGCCAGAAATCCTAGAGAGGCCCTGGAGAACATGGAGCCTTTTTATGCTGATGGGCGGGATGTAAATTGCCAACTGCCTCTCTGGAGTAGTGCATTGTGTTCCCTAAAACAAGTAAACAGCAGAGCTACAGAGCCAAGGGGACTTCCAGTCTAGGGAATATACCTTGGGAAAACTGAAAATCAATAAGGTAGAGCCACCCCAAAATTTAGCGCTGCACTGCTTACAAGAATCTCAAATTGAGTACTCTCTAAATATCCCAGGATAGATAAAAATGATTCAAAAAATTGTGGTACTTATGTATGATGGATTATCCCTCAGCCATGAAAACAATGTCATAATGCCAGTAACAGGAAAATGAATGGATTCAGGTACGATGATTCTAAGTGAAATAAGTCACACTGAAAAACAAACTTATCATAAGATAGCACTTATGAATTTTCTGTAACATGGCTACACATGAACTGAGTTAGGAAAGGGAACAGTGTCTCACATTTAGAAAACACACTTATGCCTGCTTAAGGAGGAAGGAGAGGTGCGGTGATGCATAGAACCAGAGTTTGATATTAGTACAAGTACCATTCCAAAATCAAAATACAGAATAGACAAGACCTACAACTTCATCAGTGAAAGGGATGCAAAACCCAATATTCTGCGCAGAGGTATATATCTGACTAGTAAGAATCTTAAAACCTATGTATTGATATGTCACCGTAAGGGAATCAAGTGTGTCTAAACTGGCATAAACATGGCAGTGAGAATCAGCTCAAACCCAGTAAAAAAAGAAATTTCAAATACAAAACAAAAAAAAACAGGGAAAATATTTACAATTCCTTCAGGGGCTCTGATGAAACCTGGAATGACCCTACCTACAACGAGAGCTGGATGTGGCATAAAGCTGGACACTTGAGACTGAGAGGTTTGGTGAGACTGGGTGAGCAAATGCAGACCCTTTAAAGCAATAATATGTGGCACCCATTCCATGTGTCCCATCTCTCCTTGTGTAAGGTAATATTACTACAGCCATAACATTTACGGGAAACCTAGAGAATGGACACATTGTGAATACGAAAGGTTTCTAAAACTCAACTAATAGTCCCTCTCCTTGTGCTCCAGTTTGACATTCCAACGGCTTTACTATCAATCTCCCAACTTGGAGCGATAGCCCGTAAAACCTCCTAGTTCGCACAGGTTGCCAATTTGGCAGAGGATGAAAGGGAAGAGGGAGAACCAATGAGAGAGTAGCTGTTAGGCATTTGGACAGGTACATGTCACTTTAATTGCCCGGCAGGAAGTAGAATTAACCAATGTCTCAGCCACCCGCCGGGAACCAGTATAGGTTCTGAACCATAATTTTGGATTTGCTGTCAGCTCACAAAAACGAGTTGAAAAATGAAGCTCAGGGGCACAGCAATTTACAAACTGGCAGAGAAATAGAGGACAACTATCGTCCAAAAATCTTTTGAGGGAAGGCAGAGAGGCGGACTTTAAAACGAGGCAGAATAGCAGGAAACAGATTTCAAGAGGTACGTTGGAATCACCTTTCAAGCACAGGAAGAGGGACACAACTTCGACAATGATGCACTTGGCCAAAAAGTGTGTATGCGATTTCTCCTGAGTATATTCAGGAGAAAATGCATACGCCATTTTTGCCCAAGCAAGCAAGCAGCAATGCATATCTGCACTACAATGAAGTATCCCTTCCCACCGGTCAAAAGGGACATCCACAAAATGTGTAAAAGCCAGAAAGGCAAGACAGGCCCTGGAGATCAGGGAGCCTTGTTATGCTGTTGGGCGGGATGTAACTTGCCAAATGCCTCTCTGGAGGAGTGCATTGTGTTCCCTAAAACAAGTAAACAACAGAGCTACACAGCCAAGGGCAGTTCCAGTCTAGGGAATATACCTTGGGAAAACTGAAAATCAATAAGACAGAGCCACCCCAAAATTTAGGGATGCACTGCTTACAAGAAACTCAACTTGGGTACACCTGAAATATCCCAGGAAATATAAAAATGGTTCAAAAAATTGTGGTACTTATGTACGATGGAATATCCCTCAGCCATGAAATCCATGTCGAAAGACCAGTAGCAGCAAAATGAGTGGATTCAGGTACGATGATTCTAAGTGAAATAAGTCACACAGAAAAAGAAACTTATCATAAGATATCACTTATGAAGGTCCTGTAAACATGGCTACACATGAACTGAGTTAGGAAAGATTACAGAGTAACTAATCTTATCATAAGTTATCACTCATAGCGGGAATGTACACATGACTACACATGAACTGAATTACAAACACAACAGAGTCACACATTTAGAAAACATCTTCTGCCTGCTTAATGGGAAAGCCGAGGTGGGGTGATGCATAAAACCACAGTTTTAAATTAACACAGATACCATTATATAAACCATGTATGTAATAGACAACACCTACTCCCGGCACAATGAACTGGACTCAACACGCCCTATTCATTGCAGAGGAATATGTCTGACTCTAAGTATTTTAAAACTTATGTATTCTCATGTCTCCATAAAGGAATCATGTGTGTGTATAACAGCATGAACACAGCACTGAAATTCAGTTAAACCCACTTATAAAAATAAATTTCAAAAGCAAAATGCAAAAACAGCGAAACAGTGAGAAAGTCTTAAAAATTTCGTTCAGGGCCTGTGATGCAACCTGGCTTGACCACCTTTACACCCACAGCTGGATGAGACATAAGACTGGACACTTGGGGCTGACAAGATTGCTGAGGTTGTGTGAGCAAAAGAACACCACTTAGAGCAATACTGTGTGCTACCCATTCTAGTGGTCCCAACTCTCCAGGTTTAAGGGAATCTTCCTCCAGTTAAAACATGCATGGGAAACCCAGTGGATGGTACACTGTGTAATTGGGAAAGTTTTCTAAAAGGTACCTCATTTTTCCTTTTGTCGTGCTCGGCTTTGCCATTCCATCTGCATTACTAAAAATCTCCCCACTTGGAGTGTCAGCGCCTTTATCCTCCTGATATGCACAGTTTGCAAATTGTGCAGAGGATGAACAGGAAGAGGGGGAATAAATGAGAGATTAGCTGTAGGTGTTTGGATGGGCACATGTCACTCTAGTTTCCCACCAGGAAGAAGAATTAACCAAAGGCTCAGCCTGAAGCCCTGGAACCAGAGTAGGGCCTAAAGCCATCCTGCGGTAGTGCAGCCAGCTCACAAAGAGGCGAGTTGAAAAATGGAAATCAGGGGCACAGCAATTCACAAACTTGCAGAGTTATAAAGGACAACTATCATCCAGAAATATATTGAGGAAAGGCAGTGAAGAGGATTTGAATGCAAGGCAGAATTGAAGGAAACAGATTTCAAGACGTAGATTGGAGTCGTCTTTAAAGCACATGAAAAGCGACAGAATTTCGACAATGTTGCCCTTGGCTGAAAAGGGACTATGTGTATTTTCTTGAATATATTCGGGAAAAAATGCATATGCCCTTTTTGGCCAAGCAAGCCATCAGGCATTGCAAATCCACACTACAGAGAAGTGTCCCTTACCTCCAGTCAAAAGGGCCATCCACAAATAGTGTAAAAACCACAAATGCAGGACAGGCCATGGAGAAAAGGGAGCCTGGTTACGCCGATGGACAGGATGTAAATTGCCAACAGCCTCTCTGGAGAACTGTATGTTGTTTTCTAAAACAGAGCTACAGAACATAGCACACTTCCACTCATGGGCGTGTATTTTGAGAAAACTAAAAATCCACAACACACAGCCAGCCCAAACTTTAGGGCTGCTCTGTTTAGAAGAACCTCGACTTCAGTACACTTTAAATATCCCAGGAAAGGAAAAAAAATAGATACAGATGTTGTGGTACTTATATACAATGGAATGTCACTCAGACATAAAATCAATGTCATAAGGGCAATAGCAGCTTAATGAGTGGCTTTAGGTATGATGATGCTAAGTGAAATGAGCCACAAAGTAAAAGAAACTTATTGTAATATATCACTTATAGAGGGAATGTAAACATGGCTACACATGAACTGAATTTCAAAAGAGAACAGTGTTACACATTTAGAAAACACACTTATGCCTCCTTAAGGGGAAAGGTGACGTGGGGTGATGTGTAAAAGCAGAGTTTGAAATTAGCACAGATCCCATTCCATATACCAAATATGTAATAGACAAGACCTACTCCTTTCTCAATGAACTGGACACCAAACACCCTATTCACTGAAGAGGAATATATCTGACTGGTAATAACCTTGAAACCTATGTATTTATATGTCTCCATAATGGAATCAAGTGTATGTAGATTGGCATAAACACAGATCAATGGAACAGGACAGAAAGCCCAGAGATAAACCTACATACCTATGGCTATCTCATCTATGACAAAGGAGCTAAGGCTATACAATGGAGAAAAGACAGTCTCTTCAGTAATTGGTGCTGGGAAAACTGGACCCCTACACATAAAAGAATGAAATTAGAACACTCCATAACACCATACACAAAAATAAACTCTAAATTGATTAGAGATCTAAATATAAGACCAAACACTATAAAACACTTAGAGGAAACCATAGGCAGAACACTCTATGACATAAATCACAGCAAGATCCTTTTGGACCCACCACTTAGAGAAATGGAAATAAAAACAGAAATCAACAAATGGGACCTAATGAAACTTAAAAGCTTTTACACAGTACAGGAAAACATAAACAAGATGCAAAAACAACCCTCAGAATGGGAGAAAATATTTTCAAATGAAGCAATTGACAAAGGATTAATCTCCTAACTTTACAAGCACCTCATGTAGCACAATATCACAAAAACAAACAACCCAATCCAAAAACGGGCAGAAGACCTAAATAGACATTTCTCCAAAGAAGATATACAGATTACCAAGAAACACATGAAAGGATGCTGAACATCACTAATCATTAGAGAAATGCAAATCAAAACTACCGTGAGGTATCACCTCACAGCAATCAGAGTGGCAATCATCAAAAAATCTAGAAAACAATAAATGCTGGAGAGGCCTTTATTGGAGAAAAGGGAACACACTTGCACTGTGGGTGGGAATGTAAATTGATATGGGCACTAGGGAGAACAGTACGGAGGTTCCTTTAAATAACTAACAATAGAAGTACCATAGGACACAACAATCTAACTACTGGACATTTGCCTTGTGAAAACCATAATTCAAAAAGAGTTATGTACAAAAATGTTCATTGCAGCTCTATTTGCAATAGCCAGGACATGGAAGCAACCAAAGTGTCCATCAACAGATGAATGGATAAAGAAGATCTGGCACATATATACAATGGAATATTACTCAGCCATACATAGGAATGAAATTGGGTCATTTGTAGAGACCTTGATGGATCTAGAGACTGTCATACAGAGTGAAGTAAGTCAGAAAGAGAAAAACAAATATTGTATATTAATGCATATATGTGGAACCTAGAAAAATGGTACAGATGAACCAGTTTGCAGGGCAGAGATAGAGACACAGATGTAGAGAACAAACATATGGACACCAAGGGAGGAACACCATGTGAGGGTGGTGGTGGGATGAATTGGGAGACTAGGATTCACATGTGCACACTTATATGTATAAAATAGATATCCAATAAGAACCTGCAGTATAAAAGAAATAAATAAATTTTAAAAAATTAAAAATACATAAATAACATTTAATCAAATAAAACAGAAAAAAACTTTTTCCCTTCACATAGATGTCATTATATTAATGCATTATTTCCATGTTTATATCTCCAAATTAAAAAAAAAGGAATAAATAAAATCTACCTTGAACCAAAAAGAAAAAAAGAAAAAAAAAAAAAAAAAAACAGAACCCACCAGTTATACAGAGGAAAATCGTATCAGGGCACTTGCTCCAGTGGTAAAAAATTCTTAAGTTGGTCAGAGGTGGGAAATCGTCTCCCATGCACTCAGCAGCACTCCCCCCCACAAAGAGCATCCTCATTGCAAAGCTGGGGGACTGTGTCAAGGCGTCTGTGAGTAAATGTGAGCTGAGCCCCAGTCCTGCTGCAGCTGAACTCTTCCCACCCTTTCTAGGTAAAACACCTGAATATGTACAAGCACTTGCAAGCCTAGAGGAAGGGCTGTGGAGCCACACCAGCGACAGCACGCAGGCCGACTTGGTGCCTGCAGGCCAGCCAGGATGGTCCTTGCCCCAGATGCTCTTCTGGAATCTTTCCATTTACCTGCCTGAGATACCCCTCCTGCCACGGCCCCCACTGCTTTTTTACTTCCTCACCTCTGACTGGGGAGAAATTCCAGCGGCAGGTATGGATGACACATCCTCTTCTTTAGCAGGTGGCAGCCTGGCAACTCCTGCAGAAAGTCCAGCAGAGCCCCACTCACACTGGGCCACCCACAAAGCCACGGCCTCTCCCTCCGTACCACCACCCCAGCCCCGACACTGCTGACGGGGCAGAGAATATGGCGTCAGGCACAGCTACAGGGGCTCTTGCTGACTGGAGAGGTGTTTATATTGACCTCAACACAGGCACACCTGGGGAGGGCTGGCAGGCAGTGTCAGGCTGCCCAAATCAGCCAATCCTCACCCCTCAGGGGCTCACAGTTGCAGAAAATGAAACTTGCTAAACGGGCCATGCCCAAGGAAGAGGTGTGGGCCCTAGAGTGTCAGGCTAGACAAGGGGCTGCAGCTGCGGCTTGTTTTCTTAACATTTTATCTGGTCCATGAGTGGAAAACAACTTCAAGAAGACCGTATCCTAATGAGAGGAACCCAGGAGTCAGGGAGAGGAGTGATGGTGGGTGGAGACAGAGGCCTGGTGCCCTGGCTGCAGTGGAAGTGTCTGGAAGACCAGGCAGAGAGAGGCTGCACAGAGTGATAGCCAGGGTCACAGACCTGTCAGAGCTGCTGTTTGTTAGTTCAAGTCCTGCTCTGAGGTGTTCTGTGTCAGCTGTGAGTGACAGGTGAGCTGGGGGTTCTCTGCAAGGTGGGCTATGTGCACAGTTCCTGTGTGTCCAGCCCTGCTGGGGTACCTGCCCAGGGGACTTCCGTATCCTGGGAAGGGCCTGACTATGAGAGCCCCATGGGCTGCTGGGTAGCTGCACAGGTGAGCTCCATACCCTGGGAGGGACTTGAACACGAGAGCCCCGTGGGCTGTGGGGTGCGGGATGCAGCCCAGGTGAGCTCCATATCCTGGGATTGGCCTGACCACGAGAGCCCCATGGGCTGCTGGAGACCTGGTAAAGTATATCAGGACAGTCAGTGAAGCCACCGAGGATATACATCCAGTAGCTCCTATTTCCTACACCCTGCTGCTGATTCTACCATCCACCAGGCCATGGCATTCTGTATTAGACTTCAATGATGCCTTCTTCTGTATTCCATTCATCTCAGAGTCACAAGAATTTTTGGCTTGTGAGTGGCAGGACACAACATGCAACACAAGCAATAATGCTGGGCCGTCCTGCCCCAATGGTTCAAAAATCCCCACACCATCATTGGGGAAATGTCCTCTAAAGACCTAAAAGTTCTACCTCTGTAAAAGGGAACCCTCCTTCAATATGCAGATGACATTCTGATCGCCAGGCCTACTAAAGACGCCTCTGAACTACCTAGCCAAGAAAGGATAGAAGGTGTCCAAGAAAAAGGCTCAAATATCCCAGGCTCAGGTGACATGCCTGGGCTTCATTCTCACAGATATTCAGAGAAACACATCCCAGGATAGGGAAGAAGCCATTTGCAGCCTTACCTCTTCTAAAACTAGAAGACAGCTTAGGGGTTCCTGGGGAGGCCAAGGTTTTCTGCATCTGGATCCCTAACTACAGTCTAATAGCTGGGCCTCTACATGAAACACTGACACGAAAAGATGATGATACTTTTGTATAGAATCCAGAAGCAGCCTTTCAAGAATGGAAAGAGCAGTCAATTCAGATCCTTGCCCAGGAACTCGCTAATTTAGCTAAACCCTTTGACCTTTACATACCCGGTCAAAGTTTAATTGCCCTTGGAGACTTAGTGCAAAAACTGGGACCACTTGAAATGGAGCAACAAGAATGCCCTTCAGGTATGATAAACTATGATCACCAAGGGCTTTGCCCACCGACTCATCAGGCCAGGATACTGGGGTATCTAAAAAGCTAGAAATCAGCAGCCCACAAGGCCAGCTCCCTCCTAAGGGAAAAGGACCCCACGTGGTGATCCTAACCACCCATCATGCCCTGAAGTTGCAGGGCTCGCTCTGTGGACACACTGACCTCGAGTGAGGAGGCCCTCCAACTCCAACCTCCAGAGAGACAACTGGGGGCAACGGGCCCCCAAGATGACTCATGTGACCATCACTTGACCTGGAGTTTCTCTCAGAAAACAACAAGACTGTGCCCCGAAAGAGCAGACTACTGCTTGCAGGACTTACTGCACCCAGAGCGGAGCTAATAAGCTTGGCGGGGGAAACGTATATCACGCTTTCACCATAGAAAACCCTACAGACACCGCGGTGATGGTGGCCAATATGACCGGCTGGACTGCTGGCTACTTCTAAAGGCCGTTGACTCAGTGGACGTCATGGTCCTGGATCACCACTGACCCTGGACTGTCTGGGAGTTGCGCGGGCAGGGTTCTGACACATGGTGCTGTTTGTACATTAATTCAGGGACCTAATTAAAGAAAGCACAGACTACTGGTCAGAGCATCTAGGCTGGCAAAAACCGTCAGCCTAAAGTTACCGTACAAATGTGGGGTGGGGTGAAAACTGCCACCTCAGCATCTCTGCACATCTCTCTCCTGGACACTTAAAGGTCATTATAATCTATAACACTTGCAATGCTGGTGCTCAGGCGGACGAGAAGTGAGGCAGGAGGCCTTGGGACAATCCACCTCACCTGGAGGCTGGTGGGGAGACGTTTTGCCCCTCCCCCGAAGTATCAGGGCTCCCACCACAGCATGAAGCAGTTACAAAAGAGGGGTCTGCACACTCAACACCCGAAGAATGAGGAACAGAACAAAAAGCAGAGGAGGTGTTCGTCTCTGGCAACGTTCATTAAAAATTCCTGGGAGATAAAAAGAGAATCTGGGCAATAAAATAAAGTCTAACATGTTTTTCCTTTGTGCTTTGTCTAATTTCACGTGCTCCTAGGGTTCCGCATGCAGAGGTCCCACACCCGGCACTTCAGACCCGATTTCGTAGTGCAGAATGGCTGGGTCGACACCTCAGCTAGCGGGGTCCCATGCAGACTCCAAGGAATAGAGCCTGAGCTTCAGCCAACCCAGCCCTCGAGACCTCCATCCCCTCCCTCCCAGTGACGCTCCTGGGGTCCCTACACAGCATCCCAGCCCACAGCCCGTGGGGGAGTGCACGCTCTCACCTCTCCATTCGGTTTTCAAAATAATGTTTCCTTTGCTTCTGAACCAAACTCAGTCTTGATCTGTTGGCTCCAATGACACTGGGCACGGGGACTTCTGTTGGGGTCCACTCTGGAGGATCAGTAACAGAAATTGAGAACATTGTAACTTCAATGAACAGATGTGTGAGCCAAACTGTAGTTAACATAGAGCAGTGTATAATGCTCGTGTAAAATAAGATGTTTCTAAGACTTAACTTTGATATTTCCATCACTTTACTATAAGCAAGTTCAGTGAAGACGTCTGTCTTATTTGTCAGGTCAACATTAGAGAAATGAAGTGATTTATTTCCATGGATGTACATCGAATACTCATGGCTGAAGCTTCAATCTTGTTTTGAATGCTTTTCCATTGAAAACGATACCTCTCTTTCAGCTCCCCCATTTCTGAGAAGTATAAAATCTTATAATTTATTATTACCAAAGGGGAAAGGTAGGAGAAGGGATAAATTAACAGTGTGGGATTAACACATACACACTGCTATGTATAAAATAGATCATCAACAAGGAACTACTGTATAGCACAGGGAACTACACTGAATATTTTGCAATAACCTATAATGGGAAATAATCTGAAAAAGAATAGATATTTTTATTGACATCGTCTATCAAAGACAGATAAAATGTAACCTAAGCAAGGCCGATGGTGAACGCTTCTGACCCTGAAGATTTCAATCATCTAAAGTTTGGGCTCTGCCTATTTCCCAAGGCGCTTAAAGGACATACGTGTAGCCGTAGCTTAAAAATTCCCCAGTTTGGGGTACGGGGAGGCACTGATTTGGAAAAATCCCTGGTGTTCTCCTTCCATGCACTGGACCCTTCCTACAGCTAAAACATGCCTGTCACACCTAGAGGATGGTACACCATTTGTTCGGAAAGAGTTTGGAAAAGGCACCTCATCTCCTCATTGTCTGGTGCTTGGGTTCACCCCTCGAGCATCTTTCCTAACAATCTCCTCACTTGGGGATATCAGCACCGTCAACATCCTGTTGCACACAGTTTGGAATTTGTCGGGTTCACCCCTCCAGCATCTTTCCTAACAATCTCCTCACTTGGGGATATCAGCACCGTCAACATCCTGTTGCACACAGTTTGGAATTTGTCCAGAGGATGAAGCGGAAGGATGAGAAAAATTTAGAGACAAGTCTTAGTTGTTCGGACAGGAACATGCCACTCTAATTTCCAATCTGGAAGACAAATTCATCAAAGGCTAGAATTGCCCACGGAAACAGAATAGGGCTAGAGGAAATCCCGCTGTTTTGTGTCCAGTTTCCAAAAACACAAGTTGAAAAATGGAACTCAGGGGCACTAAAATTCATGAAACTGCAGAGTTGAAAATATCTATCGTCGGAAAATGTCTTGAGGTAAGTCACAGAAAAGGAGTTGTAAGCAAGGGAGAGTGGCAGGAAACAGATTTGAAGAGGTAGAAAGGACTCCCCATTAAAGCACAAGAAAAGGGGCTGAACATCGCCAATGATGCAGTTGGCCCAAAAGGGCATATGCAATTTTTTCCGAATATATTCAAGTAAAGGCCATACACACTTTTTATCCAACCAAACAGGTGGGCACTGGAAGTCAATACTACAAAATGTATCACTTCACATCAGTCAGAAGGGCCATCCACATAAAGTGTAAACACCAGAAATGCAGGACAGGGCGAGGAGAAAAGGGAGCCCTGTGAGGCTGATAGTGGAATTCTAATTTGCCCACGGCCACTATGGAGAAGTGTATTGTGTTTGCTAAAACATCTAAAAGATGAGCTACAGAGCATAGGGCACTTGCACTCATGGACGTATCTGCACTGTGATGAAAAGGTCATGGAGCATTGTGGTGACAAATTTCACAGAGCACTGTGATGGTGAGGGCATTGACCATTGTGATGACACAGGTCATGAAGCCTTGTGATGACGGGACACATGGAGCATTGTGATGACTGGGGTCATGTAGCATTGTGATGACAGGGGCATGGAGCATTGGTCTGACAAGTTTCATGGATAATTGTGTTGACAGTGGGCATGGCACATTGTGATGACAAGGGCATGGAGCATTGTGATGACAAGGTCATGGAGTATGGTGAAGACAGGTGTCAGGGAGCATTATGATGGCATATTTCATGTACCATTGTGATGACAATGGCATGGAGCATTGTGATGCCAAGTGATATGGAGGATTGTGATGACAAAGGTAATGGAGCATTGTGATGACAAATGCTTGGAGCATTGTGATGACAAGGGTCATGGAGCATTCTGATGACAAGGGCATGGAGCATTGTGATGACAACGGCCATTGAGAATTTTGATGAAAATGTCGTGAAGCATTGTGATGACAAAGGCATGCGGCTTGCTATGACAGGGGTCAGGGGGCATTGCGATGACAAGTGCATGGAGAATTGTGATGACAAGAGCATGTAACATTGTGATGAGAACTGTCATGGAGCACTGTGATGACAAGGACATGGAGAATTGTGATGACCAGGGCATGGAGCATTGTGATGGCAAGACCGTGGAGCACTGTGATGAGAAGACCATGGATAATTCTGGTGACGAGCATCATGGAGCACTGTAATGACAAGGGGCATGGAGCATTGTGATGATACGTCTCATGGAGCATTGTGATGACAGGGGTCATGGATCATTGTGATGACAAGGGTCATGGAGTATTGTGATGACAAGCTTGTGGAGTATTGTGATGACAAAGCATTTAACACTGTGATGGAAAGTGTCATGGAACATAGTGTTGCCAAGAACGTGGAGAATTGTGATGACAGGGAACATGGAGCATTGTGACGACCAGGGCATGGAGCATTGTGATGGCAAGACCGTGGAACATTGTGATGAGAAGACCATGGATAATTCTGAGGATGAGCATCATGGAGCGCTATAATGACAAGGGGTGTGGATAATTGTGATGACAGTGGCCATGGAACATTGTGATGACAAGAGTCATGGAGCATTTTGATGACAAGCGTGTGGAGCATTGTGATGAGAAGACCACGGATAATTGTGAATGGCCAGCGTCATGGAGCACTGTAATGACCTGTGGTATGGAGCATTGTGATGACAGTGCTCATGGAGCATTGTGATGACAAGTGTCATGGAGCATTCAGATGACAAGCTTGTGGAGTATTGTGATGACAATGGCATGGAGCATTGTGATGAAAAGGGCATGGAGCACTGTGATGAAAAATGCATGGAGCCTTTTCATGACAGGGTTCAAGGAGCATTCTGACGACAAGTGTCAGAGAGCATTGTCATGACAAGTGTATTGAGAATTGTGATGACAAAATATCATGGAGCATTGTGACGACAAGGGCATGGAGTATTGTGATGACAGGCATTATGGAGCGTTGTGATGACAAGGGTTATGGAACATTGTGATCACATGGGTTTGGAGCATTGTGAAGACAGAGGTCATGGATCATTGTGATTTCAAGGAGCATGGAGCATTGTGATGACAGGGGTCATGGAGCATTGTGATGTCAGGGGACATGGAACATTTTGATGAAAAGGGTCATGGAGCATTTTGGTGACAGGGGTTATGGAACATTGTGATGTCAGGGGTCATCGAACATTGTGATGATAAGTGCATGTAGCATTGTGATGACAAGGTTTATGGAGCATTGTGATGACAAGATTGTGGAGCACTGTGATGACAAGCGCATGGCAAATTGTGATGACATGTGTCAAGGAGCATTGTGCTGTCAAGCGAATGGAGCATTGTAATGACAATGGTCATGGAGCATTGTGCTGAGAAAGGCATAGAGTATTGTGATGACAAGGGTCAAAGAGCATTGTGATGAAAAGTTCATGGAGCATTGTGGTTAAAAAGGTCACAGAGACTGTTGATGATGAGGGCATGGACCATTGTGATGACAAAGGTCATGAAGCATTGTGATGACTGGAGTCACGGAGCATTGTGATGACAGGGGTCATGGAGCTTTGTGATATCAAGGGCATGGAGCATTGTGAAGGCCAGGTCATACAGTATTGTGAAGACAGGTGTCAGGGAGCATTGTGATGACATATGTAATGGCCAATTGTGATGACAATGGCATGGAGCATTGTGATGCAAGTGTCATGGAGGATTCTGATGACAAAGGTAATGGAACAGTGTGAGGACAATGGCTTGGAGCATTGTGATGACAAGGGTCAGGGAGCATTGTGCTGACAAGTGCATGGAGAATAGTGATGACAAGGGTCATGGAGCATTCTGATGACAAGCTTGTGGAGTATTTTGATGACATTGGCATGGATCATTGTGATGAAAACTGCATGGGGCATTGTGATGAAAAAGGCATGGAGCCTTTTCGTGACAGGGTTCATGGAGCATTCTGAAGACAAGTGTCAGGAAGCATTGTGATGACAAGTGTATTGAGAATTGTGATGACAAAGGTCATGGAGCATTGTGATGAAAAGGGCATGGAGTACTGTGATGACAGGCATCATGGAGCTTTGTGATGACAAGTGTTATGGAACTTGGTGATCACAAGTGTTTGGAGCATTGTGATGACACAGGTCATGGATATTGTTGATTTCAAGAAGCATGGAGCATTGTGATGGCAAGGGCAAGAAACAATGTGATTCCAAGTTTCATGGAGGATTGTGATGACCATGGTAAAGGTGTATTGTTATGACAAGCTCATAGAACATTGTAATGACAAGTTCATGTAGCATTTTGCTGACAAAGGCATGGAGAATTGTGATGACAGGTGTCATGGAGCACTGTGATGACATGCGTCACAGAGCATTGTGAATACAGGGGTCATGGAGCATTGGGATGAAAAGGGCATGGATCATTGTGATGACAAGTGTCATGGAAGATCGGGCTGAAAATGTTTATGGAGTATTGTGATGACAGGGGTCATGGAGCATTGTGATGACAAGAGTCCCGGCTCACTGTGTTGTCAGGGGTAATGGAGTGTTGTGATGACAGTGGTCATGGAGCATTGTGATGATATTGGTCATGGAGCATTGTGATGAGAGTGTCATGGAGAATTGGGCTGAAAATGTTCATGGAGTACTCTGATGACAGGGGTCATGGAACATTGTGATGACAAGGAAATGGAGCATGGTGATGACAAGGTTCTGGAGCATTGTGATGAGAAGACCATGGAGACATGTGATGAAAACTATCATGGAGTATTCTGATGAAAATGGGCATGGAGCATTGTGATTACAGTGGTCTTTGAGCATTGTTATGACAAGGGCATGGAGCATTGTGAAGAGAAGGACATGGAGCATTCTGATGAATGCGTCATGGAGCACTGTGATGACAAGTGCATGGAACATTGTGATTACAGGTGTCTTGGGGCACTGTGATGAAAAGGGCATGGATCATTGTGATGAAGAAGGCATGGAGCCTTGTCATGACAGTGTTCAAGGAGCATACTGACGACAAGTGTCAGGGAGCATTGTGATGACCAGTGTACTGAGCATTCTGATGACAAAGGTTATGGAGCATAGTAATGAGAAGACCATGGATAACTGTGATTATGAGCATCATGGGGTGTTGTGATGATAAGTGTTATGGAATATTGTGATCACAACGGTTTGGAGCATTGTGATGACAGAGGTCATGGAGCATTGTGATGAGAAGAGCACTGAACATTGGTCTGAAATATTTCATGGATTATTGTGATGAGAGTGGGCATGAAGCATTGTGATGACATGGCCACGGAACACTGTTAAATGGGTCATGGAGGAATGTAAAGACAACGGCATGGAGCATTGTGATGAGAAGCGCATAGAGCATTGTGATGACAAGTGTCATGGAGCTTTCTGATGACAAGGGCATTGAGCAATGTGATGAGAGGGTTCATGGAGCATTGTGATGACAATGACATTAAGCATAGTGATGTCAAGGATCATGGAGCTTTGTGAAGACAAAGGTCATGGAGCCTTTTGATGACAAGGGCGTGGTGCATTGTGATGAGAAGGGCAGGGAGCATTTTGATGACAGTGTCATGCAGCAATTTGAGGAATAGTGTAATGGAATATTTTGATGAGAGGGGTTATAGAATATTGTGATGTCATTGGTCATGGAGCTTTGGGTTGAAAAGGGTCATGGAGCATTTTGATGACAGGGGTTGTGGAACACTGTGATGTCAGGTGTCATGGAACATTGTGATGATAAGTGGATGTAGCATTGAGATGACAGGGGTCATGGAACATTGTGATTACAGGGATGAGGGAGTATGGTGATGACTAGTGATGGAACATTGTGATATATCTGGTGAGAGAGCATTTTGATGAGAAGTGCATGGATCACTGTGATTACAAGGTTTATGGAGCATAGCAATGACAAGTTTGTGAACCTTTGTAATGAAAAGTGTGTAGCACAATGTGATGACAAGGGTCATGGAGCATTGTTCGGACAATGGCAAGGAACATTGTGATGACAAGTGTCATGGAGCATTGTGATGAAAATTTCATGGAGCATTGTGGTTACAATGGTCACAGAGCCTTGTGATGACTGGGGCATGGAGCATTGTGATGACAAACGTTATGAAGCATTGTGATGACTGGTGTCACGGAGCATTGTGATGACAGGGGTCATGGAGCATTGTGATGACAAGGACATTGAGCATTGTGATGACAGGTGCATGGAGCATTGGTCTGAAAAGTTTCATAGATTATTGTGATGACAGTGGGCACGGTGCATTGTGATGACAAGGGCATGCAGCATTGTGATGTGAAGGTCATGGATTATTGTGAAGACAGGTGTCAGGGAGCATTGTGATGACCTATGTCATGGTCGACTGCGATGACAAGGACATGCAGCATTGTGATGAGAATGTCATGGAGTATTGTGTAGACAGGTGTCAGCGAGCATTGGGATGATATATATCATTGTCCATTGCGATGACAATGGCATGGAGCATTTTGATGCCAAATGTAATGGAGGATTGTGATGACAAATATAATGGAGCATTGTGATGACTAGGGCTTGTAGCATTATGATGACAAGGGCCATTGAGAATTTTCATGACAAGGTCGTGAAGCATTGTGATGACAATGTCCTGGAGCATTGTGATGAGAAAACCATGGAGTCTTGTGATAACAAGTCTCATGGAGCATACTGATGAAAAGGGGCATGGAGCATTGTGAATACAGGGGTCTTGGAACATTGTGATGACAAGGGCATGGAGCATTTTGAGGAGAAGGACAAGGAGCATGCTGATGACATGCGTCATTGAGCTTTGTGATGACAAGGGCATGGAGCATTGTGATTAGAGGGGTCTTGGAGCACTGTGAAGAAAAGGGCATGGATCATTGTGATGAAAGAGGCATGGAGCCTCGTCATGACAGGGTTCAAGGAGCATACAGAAAACAAGTGTCAGAGAGCATTTTGATGACAATGTCGTTGTGCATTGTTATGAGAAGGGCAAGGAGCATTGTGATCACAGTGTCCTGGAGCAATTTGATGAAAAGGGTCATGGAACATTTTGATGACAGTGTTTATGGAACATTGTGATGTCAGGGGTCATGGAGCATTTTGATGAAAAGGGTCATGGAGCATTTTGATGACAGGGGTTATGTAACATTGTGATGTCAGGGGTCATCGAACATTGTGATGATTAGTGCATGTAGCACTGTGATGACAGGAGTCATGGAACATTGTGATGACAGGGGTGATGGAGTATTGTGACGAATAGTGATGTATCATTGTGATATCAGTGGTGAGAGAGCATTTTGATGAGAAATGCATGGAGCATTGTGATGACAACGTTTATGGAGCATTGTGATGACCAGATTGTGGAGCACTCTGATGACAAGTGCATGGAGCATTATGATGACAGGGGTCATGGAGCATTGTGATGAGAAAGTCATGGATTATTTTGAAGATATGTGTCAGGGAGCATTGTGATGACATATGTAATGGCCCATTGTGATGACAATGGCATGGAGCATTGTGATGCCAAGTTTCATGGAGGATTCTGATGACAAAGGTAAAGGAGCATTGTGATGACAATGGCTTGGAGCATAGTGATGACAACGTTCAGGGAGCATTGTGCTGACAAGTGCATGTAGAACTGTGATGACAAGGGTCATGGAGCATTCTGATGACAAGCTTGTGGAGTATTTTAATGAGAATGGCATGGAGCTTTGAAATGAAAATGGCATGGGGCATTGTGATGAAAGAGGCATGGTGCCTTTTCGTGACAGGGTTTAAGGAGCATTCTGATGACAAGTGTCAGGGAGCTTTGTGATGACAAGTGTATTGAGAATTGTGATGACAAAGGTCATGGAGCATTGTGATGAAAAGGGCATGGAGTATTGTGATGACATGCATCATGGAGCATTGTGATGACAAGTGTTATGGAACATTGTGATCACAAGTGTTTTGAGCATTGTGATGACAGACGTCATGGATCATTTTGATTTCAAGGAGCATGGAGCATTGTGATGACAGGGGTATGAAGCAATGTGATCCCAAGGTTCATGGAGGATTGTGATGACAATGGAAATAGAGTATTGTGATGACAAGCGCATAGAGCATTGTAATGACAAGGTCATGTAGCATTTTGCTGACAAAGGCATGGAGCATTGTGATGACAAGTGTCATGGAGCACAGTGATGACAAGCATCACGGAGCATTGTGAATACAGGGGTCATGGAGCATTGTGATTACAAGGGTCATGGAGCACTGGGCTGAAAATGTTCATGGAGTGTTTTGATGACAGGGGTCATGAAGCATTGTGATGACTAGGGAATGGAGCATTGTGATGACAAGAGTCCCAGATCATTGTGTTGTCAGGTGTCATGGATTGTTGTGATGACAGTGGTCATGGAGCATTGTGATAATATTGGCCATGGAACATTGTGATGAGTAGGGCATGGAGCATTGTGATGAGAAGGCCATGGAGCATTCTGATGATATGCGTCATAGAGTTTTGTGATGACAAGGGCATGGAGCATTGTGATTACAGGCATCTTGGAGCATTGTGATAAAAAGGGCATGGATCATTGTTATGAAAATGGCACGGAGCCTTGTCATGACAGGGTTCAAGGAGCATACTGACAACAAGTGTCAGGGAGCTTTGTGATGACAAGTGTATTGAGCATTGTGATGACAAAGATCATGGAGCATTGTGATGAGAAGACCATGGATAATTGTGATGATGAGCATCATGGGGTGTTGTGATGATAAGTGTTATGGAACATTGTGATCACAAGGGTTTGGAGCATTATGATGACAGAGGTCATGGAGAATATTGATTTCATTGTGATGACAATAGCCTGAAGCGTTATGATGATGGGCATGGTGCATTGTGATGACAGGGTTCATGGAGCATTGAGATGAAAAGGGGCATGGAGCATTGTGATTACAAGGGTCTTGTAACATTGTGATGACAAGGGCATGGAGCATTGTGATGAAAAGGCCATGGAACATTCTGATGACCTGCGTCATGGAGCTTTGTGATGACAAGGGCATGGAGCATTGTGATTTCAGTGCTCTTAAGCATTGTGATGACAAGTGTCATGGAAACTTGTGATAACTAGGACGTGGAACATTTTGATGGCAAAGGTCATGGTGCATTGTTATGAGAGGGGTAATGCAAGATTTTGATGAGAAGGGCAAGGAACATTGGTCTGAAATATTTCATGGATTAATGTGATGAGAGTGGGCATGGAGCATTGTGATGACAATGGCACGGAGCACTGTGATACATGGGTCATGCAGGATTGTAATGACAAGGGCATGGAGTATTGTGATGAGAAGGGCATCGAGCATTGTGATGACAAGTTTCAGGGAGCTTTGTGATGACAAGGGCATGGAGCAATGTGATAAGAGTGTTCATGGAGCATTGTGATGACAATGACATGGAGCATTGTGATGCCAAGGGTCATGGAGTTTGTGATGACAAGTCATGGAGCATTTTGATGACAAGGGCAGGGTGCATTGTGATGAGAAAGGCAGGCAGCATTTTGATGGCCGGTTCATGCAGCAATTTGATGAAAAGTGTAATGGAACATTTTGATGCCAGGGCTTATAAAACATTGTGATATCAGGGGTCTTGGAATTTTGGGAAGAAAAGGGTCATGGAGCATTTTGATGACAGGGGTTATGGAACATTGTGATGTCAGGGGTCATGGAACATTGTGAGGATAAGGGGATGTAGCATTGTGATGACAGTGTCATGGAACATTGTGTTTACAGGGGTGAGGGAGTATTGTGATGACTAGTGATGGAACATTGTGATATCTCTGGTGAGAGAGCATTTTGATGAGATGTGCATGGAGCATTGTGATTACAGGGATCTTGGAGCATTGTGATGAAAAGGGCATGGCTCATTGTTATGAAAAAGGCATGGAGCCTTGTCATGACAGGGTTCAAGGAGCATACTGACGACAAGTGTCAGGGAGCATTGTGACGAGAAGTGTATTGAGCATTGTGATGACAAAGATCATGGAGCATTGTGATGAGAAGACCATGGATAATTGTGATGATGAGCGTCATGGGGTGTTGTGATGATAAGTGTTATGGAACATTGTGATCACAAGGGTTTCGAGCATTTTGATGACCGAGGTCATGGAAAATATTGATTTCATTGTGATGACAATAGCCTGAAGCATTATGATGATGGGCATGGTGCATTGTGATGACAGGGTTCATGGAGCATTGAGATGAAAAGGGGCATGGAGCATTGTGATTACAAGGGTCTTGTAACATTGTGATGACAAGGGCATGGAGAATTGTGATGAAAAGGCCATGGAACATTCTGATGACCTGCGTCATGGAGCTTTGTGATGACAAGGGCATGGAGCAATGTGATAAGAGTGTTTATGGAGCATTGTGATGACAATGACATGGAGCATTGTGATGCCAAGGGTCATGGAGCTTTGTGATGACAAGTCATGGAGCATTTTGTTGACAAGGGCATGGTGCATTGTGATGAGAAGGGCAGGGAGCATTTTGATGACCGGGTCATGCAGCAATTTGATGAAAAATGTAATGGAACATTTTGATGGCAGGGGTAATTGAACATTGTTATGTCAGGGGTCTTGGAGCTTTGGGATGAAAAGCGTCATGGAGCATTTTGATGACAGGGGTTATGGAACATTGTGATGTCAGGGTTCATTGAACATTGTGATGATAAGGGGATGTAGCATTGTGATGACAGTTTCATGGAACATTGTGATTACAGGGGTGAGGGAGTATTGTGATGACTACTTATGGAACATTGTGATATCTCGTGTGAGAGAGCAGTTTGATGAGAAGTGCATGGAGCATTGTGATTACAAGGTATAGGGAGCATTGCAATGGCAATGTTGTGGACCGTTGTGATGAAATGCACGTGGCACATTGTGATGTCAATGGTCATGGAGAATTGTTCTGAAAAAGACATGGAGCATTATGATGACAAGGGTCACAGAGAATTGTGATGAAAATTTCAGGGAGCATTGTGGTTACAAAGGTCACAGAGCCTTGTGATGACACGGGCATGGACCACTGTGATGACAAACGTTATGAAACATTGTGATGACAGGAGTCACAGAGCATTGTGAAGACAGGTGTCATGGATCTTTGTGATGACAAAGGTCACGGAGCATTTAGAGGGCAAGGGCGTTGTGCATTGTGATGAGAAGGGCAGGGAGCATTCTGATGACAGGGTCTTGGAGCAATTTGATGAAAAGTGTCATGGAACATTTTGATGACAGGTGTTATGGAACACTGTGATGTCAGGGGTCATCGAACATTGTGATAAGTGCATGTAGCATTGTGATGACAGGAGTCATGGAACATTGTGATGACAGGGGTGAGGGAGTATTGTGACAAATAGTGATGTAGCATTGTGATATCAGTGGTGAGAGAGCATTTTGATGAGAAGTGCATGGAGCATTGTGATGACAAATTTTAAGGAGCATTGTGATGACAAGATTGTGGAGCACTGTGATGACAAGCACATGGTGCATTGTGATGACATGTGTCATGGAGCATTGTGCTGACCAGCGCATGGAGCATTGTGATGACAAGGATCAAAGAGCATTGTGATGAAAAGTTCATGGAGCATTGTGGTTACAAAGGTCACAGAGCCTTGTGATGATGCGGGCATGGACCACTGTGATGACTAACGTTATGAAACATTGTGATGACTGGAGTCACGGAGCATTGTGAAGACAGGGGTCATGTAGCTTTGTGATGACAAGGGCATGGAGCATTATGATGACAGGGGCATGGAGCATTGGTCTGACAAGTTTCATAGATTATTGTGATGACAGTGGGCATGGTGCATTGTGATGACCAGGGCCTGGAGCATTCTGATGAGAACGTCATGGAGTATTGTGAAGACAGGTGTCAAGGAGCATTGTGATGACATATGTCATGGTCCATTGCGATTACAATGGCATGGAGCATTGTGATGCAAAATGTAATGGAGAATTGTGTTGACCAATATAATGGAGCATTTTGATGATTAGGGCTTGGAGAATTATGATGAAATGGGCCATTGAAAATTTTCATGAAAATGTCGAGAAGCATTGTGATGACAAGGTCCTGGAGCATTGTGATGGCAAAACCATGGAGCCTTGTGATGAAAAGTCTCATGGAGCATACTGATGAAAAGGGGCATGGAGCATTGTGATTAGAGGGGTCTTGGCACATTGTGATGACAAGGGCATGGAGCATTGTGAGGAGAAGACCAAGGAGCATTCTGATGGCATGCGTCATTGAGCTTTGTGATGACAAGGGCATGGAGCATTGTGATTACATGGGTCTTGGAGCATTGTGATGAAAAGGGCATTGATCATTGTGATGAAAAAGGCATGGAGACTTGTCATGACAGGGTTCAAGGAGCATACAGACAACAAGTGTCAGGGAGCATTTTGATGACAAGTGTATTGAGCATTGTGATGAGAAGACCATTGATAATTGTGATGACGAGTGTCATGTGGCATTGTGATGACAAGTGATAGGGAATATTGTGATCACAAGGGTTTGGAGCATTGTTATGACAGAGGTAATGGAGCATTTTGATTTCATTGTGATGACAATAGCATGAAGCATTATGATGATGGGCATGGTGCATTGTGATGACAGGGTTCATGGATCATTGAGATGAAAAAGGGCATAGAGCATTGTGATTACAGGGTTCTTGGAGCATTGTGATGAGAAGGGTCATGGAGCTTTGAGATGACAAGACCATGGAACATCGTGATGGCAGGGGTCATGGAGCATTGTTATGACTGGGGTAATGGAGCATTGTGATGGCAAGGGCATGGAGCATTTTGATGAGAAGGCCATGGAGCATTCTGATGACATGTGTCATGGAGCTTTGTGAAGACAAGGGCATGGAGCAATGTGATGAGAGGGTTCATGGAGCATGGTGATGACAATGACATGGAGCATTGTGATGCCTAGGGTCATGGATCTTTGTGATGACAAAGGTCATGGAGCATTTAGATGGCAAGGGCGTTGTGCATTGTGATGAGAAGGGCAGGGAGCATTTTGATGACAGGGTCTTGGAGCAATTTGATGAAAAGTGTCATGGAACATTTTGATGACAGGTGTTATGGAACACTGTGATGTCAGGGGTCATCGAACATTGTGATAAGTGCATGTAGCATTGTGATGACAGGAGTCATGGAGCATTGTGATCACAGGGGTGAGGGAGTATTGTGACAAATAGTGATGTAGCATTGTGATAGCAGTGGTGAGAGAGCATTTTGATGAGATGTGCAAGGAGCATTGTGATGAAAATTTTATGGAGCATTGTGATGACAAAATTGTGGAGCACTGTGATGACAAGCGTATGGAGCATTGTGATGACAAGTGTCAAAGAGCATTGTGATGAAAAGTTCATGGAGCATTGTGGTTAAATATGTCAGAGAGCCTTGTGATGACGCGGGCATGCACCATTATGATGACAAACGTTATGAAGCATTGAGATGACTGGAGTCACGGAGCATGGTGATGACCGGGGTCATGGAGCATTGTGATAACAAGGGCATGGAGCATTGTGATGAGAGGGGCATGGAACATTGGTCTAATAAGTTTCATGGATTATTACGATGACAGTTGGAATGTCGCATTGTGATGACAAGGGCATGGAGCATTGTGATGACCAGGTCATGCAGTATTGTGAAGACAGGTGTCCGGGAGCATTGGGATGACATATGTAATGGCCCATTGCGATGACAATGGCATGGAGCATTGTGATGCCAAATGTCATGGATCATTGTGATGACAATGGCTTGCAACATTGTTAGGACAAGTGTCAGGGAGCATTGTGCTGACAAGTGCATGGAGAATTGTGATGACAAGGGTCATGGAGCATTCTGATGACAAGCTTGTGGAGTATTTTGTTGACAATGGCATGGAGCATTGTGATGAAAACGGCATGGGACATTGTGATGAAAAAGGCATGGAGACTTTTCGTGACAGGGTTCAAGGAGCATTCTGATGAGAAGTGTCAGGGAGCATGGTGATGACAAGTGTATTGAGAATTGTGATGACAAAGGTCATGGAGCATTGTGATGAAAAGGGCATGGAGTATTGTGATGACAAGGCATCACGGAGCGTTTTGATGACAAGTGTTATGGAACATTGTGATCCCAAGGGTTTGGATCATTGTTATGACAAAGGTCATGAATCATATTGATTTCAAGGAGCATGGAGCATTGTGATGACAAGGGCATGAAGCAATGTGATCCCAAATTTCATGGAGGATTTTGATGACAATGGATATGGAGTATTGCGTTGACAAACGCATAGAGCATTGTAATGACAAGGTCATGTAGCATTTTGCTGACAAAGGCATGGAGCATTGTGATGACAGGTGTCATGGAGCACTGTGATGACAAGCGTCATGGAGCATTGTGAATACAGGGGTCATGGAGCATAGGGATGACAAAGGCATGGATCATTGTGATGACAAGGGTCATGGAGCACTGGGCTGAAAATGTTCATGGAGTGTTGTGATGACAGGGGTCATGGAGCATTGTGATAACTAGGGAATGGAGCATTGTGATGACAACAGTCCCGGATCATTGTGTTGTCAGGAGTCATGGAGTGTTGTGATGAGAGTGGTCATGGATCTTTGTGATATTGGCCATGGAGCATTGTGATGAGTAGGTCGTGAAGCATTGGGCTGAAAATGTTCTTGGATTATTGTGATGACAGTGGTCATGGAGCATTGTGATGACAAGGGAATGGAGCATGGTGATGACAAATTCCTGGAGCATTGTGATGAGAAGACCATGGAGACTTGTGATGACAAGTCTCATGGAGCATTCTGATGAAAAGGGGCATGGAGCATTGTGATTACAGGGGTCTTGGAGCATTGTGATGACTAGGGCATGGAGCATTGTGTTGAGAAGGCCATGGAGCATTCTGATGACATGCGTCTTGGAGTTTTTTGATGACAAGGGCATGGAGCATTGTGATTACAGGGGTCTTGGAACATTGTGATGACAAGGGCATGGAGCAATGAGAGCAGAAGACCAAGGAGCATTCTGATGGCCTGCGACATTGAGCTTTGTGATGACAAGGGCTTGGAGCATTGAGATTACATGTGTCTTGGAGCACTGTGATGAAAAGGACATGGATTATTGTGATGAAAAAGGCATGGAGCCTTGTCATGACAGGATTCAAGGAGCATACAGACAACAAGTGTCAGGGAGCATTTTGATGACAAGTGTATTGAGCATTGTGAGGACAAACTTCATGGAGCATTGTGATGAGAAGACCATTGATAACTGTGATGACGAGCGTCATGGGGCATTGTGATGACAAGTGTTATGGAATATTGTGATCTCAAGGGTTTGGAGCATTGTTATGACAGAGGTCATGGAGCTTTTGGATTTCATTGTGATGACAATAGCATGAAGCATTATGATGATGGGCATGGTGCATTGTGATGACAGGGTTCATGGATCATTGAGATGAAAAGGGGCATAGAGCATTGTGATTACAGGGTTCTTGGAGCATTGTGATGAGAATGGTCATGGAGCTTTGTGATGACAAGGCCATGGAACATCGTGATGGCAGGGGTAATGGATCATTGTTATGTTAGGTGTAATGGAGCATTCTGAGGGCAAGGGCGTGGAGCATTGTGATGAGATGGCCATGGAGCATTCTGATGACATGTGTCATGGAGCTTTGTGAAGACAAGGGCATGGAGCAATGTGATGAGAGCGTTCATGGGGCATTGTGATGACAATGACATGGAGCATTGTGATGCCAAGGGTCATGGATCTTTGTGATGACAAAGGTCATGGAACATTTTGATGGCAAGGTCGTTGTGCATTGTGATGAGAATGGCTTGGAGCATTCTGATGACAGGGACATGGAGCAATTTGATGAAAAGTGTCAAGGAACATTTTGATGACAGGTGTTATGGAACATTGTGCTGTCACGGGTCAATGAACATTGTGATGATAAGTGCATGTAGCATTGGGATGACAGAAGTCATGGAACATTGTGATGACAGGGGTGAGGGAGTACTGTGACAAACAGTGATGTAGCATTGTGATATCAGTGGTGAGAGAGCATTTTGATGAGAAGTGCATGGAGCATTGTGATGACAAGATTGTGGAGCACTCTGATGACAAGCGCATGGTGCACTGTGATGACATGTGTCATGCAGCATTGTGCTGACAAGCGCATGGAGCATTGTGATGACAAGGGTCAAAGAGCATTGTGATGAAAAGTTCATGGAGCATTGTGTTTAAAAAGGTCAGAGACTGTTGATGACGATGGCATGGACCACTGTGATGACAAAGGTCATGAAGCATTGTGATGACGGGAGTCACGGAGCATTGTGATGACAGGGGTCATGGAGCATTGTGATAACGGGCATGGAGCATTGTGATGACAAGGTCATGGAACACTGGTCTAATATGCTTCATGGATTATTGCAATGACATTTGGAATGGCCCATTGTGATGACAATGTCATGGAACATTGTGATGCCAAGTGTCATGGAGAATTCTGATGACAAATGTAATGGAACATTGTGATGACAATGGCTTGGAGCATTGTGATGACAAGGGTCAGGGAGCATTGTGCTGACAAGTGCATGGAGAATTGTGATGAGAAGGGTCATGGAGCATTCTGATGAAAAGCTTGTGGAGGATTTTGATGACAATGTCATGGAGCATTCTGATGAAAACGGCATGGTGAATTGTGATGAAACGACATGGAGCCTATTCGTGACAGGGTTCAAGGAGCATTCTGATGACAAGTGTCAGGGAGCATTTTGATGACAAGTGTATTGAGAATTGTGATGACAAAGGTCATGGAGCATTGTGATGAAAAGGGCATGGATTATTGTGATGACAGGCATCATGGAGCGTTGTGATGACAAGTGTTATGGAACATAGTGATCACAAGGTTTTGGAGCATTGTGATGACAGAGGTCATGGATCATTTTGAATTCAAGGAGCATGGAGCATTGTGATGCAAATGGCATGAAGCAATGTGATCCCAAGGTTCATGGAGGATTGTGATGACAATGGAAATGGAGTATTGTGATGACAAGCGCATAGAGTATTGTAATGACAAGGTCATGTAGCATTTTGCTGACAAAGGCATGGAGCATTGTGATGAGAGGTGTCATGGAGCACTGTGATGACAAGCGTCACGGAGCATTGTGAATACAGGGGTCATGGAGCATTGGGATGACAAGGGCATCGTTCATTGTGATGACAAGGGTCATGGAGCACTGGGCTGAAAATATTCATGGAGTGTTGTGATGACAGGGGTCATGGAGCATTGTGATGACTAGGGAATGGAGAACTGTGATTTCAAGTGTCCCGGATCATTGTGTTGTCAGGTGTCATGGAGTGTTTTGATGACAGTGGTCATGGAGCATTGTGATGACAAGGGAATGGAGCACTGTGATGACAAGGTCCTGGAGCACTGTGATGTGAAGACCATGGAACCTTGTGATGACAAGTCTCATGGAGCATTCCGATGAAAAGTCGCAGGGATCATTTTGATTACAGGGGTCTTGGAGCACTGTGATGACAAGGGCATGGAACATTATGATGAGAAGGCCATGGAGCATTCTGATGACATTCGTCATGGAGCTTTGTGATGAGAAGTGCAAGGAGCATTGTGATCACAGGTGTCTTGGAACATTTTGATGAGAAGGGCATGGATCATTGTGATGAAAAAGGCATGGAGCCTTGTCATGAAAGAGTGCACGGTGCATACTGAGGTCAATAATCAGAGAGCATTGTGTTGACAAGGGTATTGAGCATTGTGTTGACAAAAGTCATGGTGCATTGTGATGAGAAGCCCATGGATAACTGTGGTGACCAGTGTCATTGGGCATTGTGATGACAAGTGTTATGGGACATTGTGATCACAAGGGTTTGCAGCATTGTGATGACAGATGTCATGGAGCTTTTTGATTTCATTGTGATGACAATAGCATGAAGCATTATGATGATGGGCATGGTGCATTTTGATGACAGCGTTCATGGAGGATTGTGAGGAAAAGTCGGATGGAGCATTGGTCTGACAAGTTTCTTGGATTATTGTGATAAGAATGGGCATGGCACATTGTGATGACAAGGTTATGGAGCACTGTGATGACAAGGTCATGGATTATTGTGAAGAAAGTTGTCAGGGAGCATTGTGATGAAATATGTAATGTTCCAGTTTGATGACAATATCATGGAGCATTGTGATGCCAATTGTTATGGAGGATTGTTGTGACAAAATAAAGGAGCATTGTGATGACAAGGGCATGGAGCATTGTGATATCAAGGGCCATTGAGAATTTTAATGTCCTGGTCGTGAAACATTTTGATGAAAAGCGCTTGGAGCTTCCTATGACAGGGGTCATGGAGCATTGCGATGACAAGTGCATGGAGTATTGTGATGACAAGAGCATATAACATTGTGATGTGAAGTGCCATGGAGCATTGTAATGACAAGGACGTGGATAATTGTGAGGACAAGGGACATTGAGCTTTGAGATGACATGGCATGGAGCATGGTGATGGCAAAACCGTGGAGCATTGTGATGAGAAGACCTTGGGTAATTGTGATGTCGAGCATCATGGAGCACTGTAATGACAAGGGGCATGAAGCATTGTGATGACAGGTGTCAGGGAGCAATGTGATGACAGGGGTCATGGAGCAATGTGATGGCAAAGGCATGGAGCATTGTGATGACAAGGGCATGGAGCATTGCAATGTCAAGAGAATGGAGAATTGTGATGACAAGAGCATGTAACATTTTGATGAGAAGTGTCATGTAGCACTGTGATGACATGTACGTGGAGAATTTTGATGACAAGGGACATGGAGCATTTTGATAACCAGGGCATGGATCATTGTGATGACAGGGGTCATGAAGCATTATTATGACAAGGGTCATGGTGCATTCTGACATAAGATATCACTTATGAAGTGAATGTAAACATGGCTACATATGAAGTGATTTAGGGAAGAGAACAGAGTCTCAGATTTAGAAAACACTCTAAGGCTTGCTTAAGGGGAAAGACAGGTGGGGAGATGCACAAAACAAAAGATTGATATTAGCACAGGTACCGTTCCATAATCCAAAAAAAAAAGACACAAGCCCTACTCCTTCCTCAGTGAACGGAACTCAACATCCCTATTCCCCACAGAGAAATATATCTGACTAGTAAGAATTTTAAAACCTATGTATTGATATGTCTCCGTAAGGTAACTAAGTGTGTCTAGAATGACATAAACATGGCAGGGAGAATCAGCTCAAACCCAATATAAAAATGAATTTCAAAACAAAACATAAAAATAGAACAATTCTTACACAACACCTTCAAGGTCACTGATGAAACCTGGAATGACCCTATCTACAATGACAGCTGGATGTGGCATAAGGCTGGACACTTGGGATTGAGAGGATTGGTGAGATTGGGTGAGTAAATGTAGACCCTTTAAAGCAATAATGTGTGGCACCCATTCCATGGGTCCCAACAGGCCAGGGTTAAGGGCATATTACTATAGGTATAATATGTACGGGAACCCTAGAGAATGGACACAGTGTGAATACGAAAGGTTTCTAAAACTCAACGAATAGTCCCATTCCTGGTGCTCCCATTTGACTCTCCAACTGCTTTACTATCAATCTCCCAACTTGGAGAGACAGCACCTTTTACCTCCTGGTTCGCACAGGTTGTCAATTTGGCAGAGGATGAAAGGGAAGAGGGAGAACCAGTGAGAGAGCAGCTGTTAGACATTTGTACGGGCACATGTCATCTTACTTCGCGGGAAGAAGAAGAAATAACCAAAGCCTCAGCCACCCACCGGGAACCAGTATAGGTCCTGAACCAAAATATTGGACTTGCGTTCAGCTCACAAAAAAAACGAGTTAAATAATGTAGCTCAGTGCACAACAATTCACAAACAGGCAGAGTAATAAAGGACAACTATCGTCCAAAAATCTGTTGAGGGAAGGCAACGAGGCGGACTTGAAAGCGAGGCAGAATAGCAGGAAACAGACTTCAAGAGGTACGTTGGAATCGCTTTTAAGGCAAAGGAAGAGGGGCACAACATCGACAATGATGCACTTGGCCAAAAAGTGCGTATGCGTTTTCTCCTGAATATATTCAGGAGAAAACGGATACGCCTTTTTTGGCCAAGCAAGCATGCTGGCAATGCAAATCTGCACTACAAAGTATCAATTCCCACTTGTCAAAAGGTACATCCAAAAAATGGGTAAAAACCAGAAAGGCAAGACAGGCCCTGGAGAACAGGGAGCCTTGTTATGCTGATGGGTGGGATGTAAATTGCCAACTGCCTCTCTGGAGGAGTGCATTGTGTTCCCTAAAACAAGTAAACAACAGAGCTACAGAGCAAAGGGCACTTCCAGTCTGGGGAATATACCTTGGGAAAGCAGAAAATCAATAAGACAGAGCCACCCAAAAATTTATGGCTGCACTGCTTACAAGAACCTCAAATTGCGTACAGCTTAAATATCCCAGGATATATAAATATGGTTTAAAATACTTTGGTACTTACGTACGATGGAATATCCCTCAGCCGTGAAATCAATGTCATAAGACCAGTAGCAGCAAAATGAGTGGATTCAGGTATGATGATTCTAACTGAAATAAGTCACACAGATAAAGAAACTTTTCATAAGATATCACTTATGAAGGTCCTCTAAACATGGTTACAAATGAACAGATTTAGGAAAGCAAAGAGAGTCTCACATTTAGAAAACACTCTGATGCCTGCTTAAGGGGGAAGATGAGGTGGGGTGCTACAGAAAACCAGCGTTTGATATAACCATACGTACCATTTCAAAAACCATCTATGGAATATACAAGACCTACACCTTCCTCAGTGAAAGGAACTCAAAACACGATATTTCCCACAGAGGAATATATATGAAGAGTAAGAATATTAAAACCTATGTATTGATATGTTTCCGTAATGGAATCAAGTGTGTCTAGACTGGCATAATCATTGCAGTGAGAATCAGCTCAAACCCAGTATAAAAAGGAATTTCAAAAAAAAAAAACAAAAAACATGGAAATTCTTTACAATTACTTTAGGGGCTCTAATGAAATCTGGAATGAGCCTATCTACAATGACAGCTGGATATGGCATAAGGCTGGACACTTGGGACTGAGAGGATTGGTGAGAGTGGTTGAGCAAATGCACACCCTTTAAAGCAATAATGTGTGGCACCCATTCCATTTGTCCCAACTCTCCAGGTTGAAGTCAATATTACTACAGCTATAACATGTACAGGAAACCTAGAGAACGGACACACTGTAAATAAGAAAGGCTTCTAAAACTCAGGTAATAGTCCCTCTCCTGGTGCTCCGGTTTTACTTCCCAACTGCTTTACTATCAATCTCCCAACTTGGAGATACAGCCCCTTTCACCTCCTGGTTCGCACAGGTTGCCAATTTGGCAGAGGATGAAAGGGAAGAGGGAGAACCAATGAGAGAGTAGCTGTTAGGCATTTGGACGGGCATATGTCACTCTAATTTCCCGGCAAGAAGAAGGATTAACCAAAGTCTCAGCCACACCCCGGGATCCAGATTACGTGCTGAATCAAAATTGTGGACTTGCGTTGAGCTCACAAAAAACGAGTTGAATAATGAAGCTAAGCGGCACAGCAATTCACAACTGGCAGAGTAATAAAGGACAACTATTGTCCAAAAATCTGTTGAGGGAAGGCAATGAGGGGGAATTGAAGGCGAGGCAGAATAGCAGGAAACAGATTTCAAGAGGTACGTTGGAATCATCTGTAAAGCACATGAAGAGGGGCACAACTTCGACAATGATGCACTTGGCCAAAAATGGCGTATGTGTTTTCTCCTGTATATATTCAGGAGAAAACGCATACGCCCTTTTTGGCCAAGCAAGCAAGGGGGCAATGCAAATCTGCATTATAAAAAAGTATCACTCCCCACCATTCAAAAGGGACATCCACAAAATGTGAAAATACCAGAGAGGCAAGAAAGGCCCTGGAGACCAGGGAGCCTTGTTATGCTGATGGGCGGGATGTAAATTGCCAACTGCCTCTCTGGAGGAGTGTACTGTGTCCCCTAAAAGAAGTAAACAACAGAGCTACAGAGCCAAGGGCACTTCCAGTCTAGGGAATATACCTTGGGAAAACTGAAAATCAATAAGACAGAGCCACACCCAAATTTAGGGCTGCACTGCTTACAAGAACTTCAACTTGGGTACACCTTAAATATCCCAGGAAATATAAAAATTGTTCAAAAAATTGTGGTACTTACGTACGATGGAATATCCCTCAGCCATGAAATCAATGTCATAAGACCAGTAGCATCAATATGAGTGGATTCAGGTACGGTGATTCTAAGTGAAATAAGTCACACAGAAAAAGAAGCTTATCATAAGATATCACTTATCAAGATCCTGTAAACATGGCTACACATGAACTGAGTTAGGAAAGAGATCAGAGTCTCACATTTAGAAATCACTCTTATGCCTGTTTAAGGGGGAAGGAGAGGTGGGGTGATGCATAAAACCAGAGTTTGATATAAGCACAGGTACCATTCTAAAAACCAACTATGGAATAGACAAGACCTACCTATACCTTCCTCACTGAAAGGGACTCAAAATCCCATATTTCCCGCAGAGGAATATATCTGACTAGTAAGAATCTTAAAACCTATGTATTGATATTTCTCCGTAAGGGAATCAAGTGTGTGTAGACTGGCATAAACATGGCAGCGAGAATCAGCTAAAACCCACTATAAAAAGGAATTTCAAAAACAAAACAAAAAAACAGGGACATTCTTTAGAATTCCTTCAGGGTCTCTGATGAAACGTGGAATGACCCTGTCTACAATGACAGCTGGATATGGCATAAGGCTGGACACTTGAGACTGAGAGGACTGGTGAGATTAGGTGAGCAAATGCAGACCCTTTAAAGCAATAATGCATGGCACACATTCCATGGGTCCCAACTCTCCAGGTTGAAGGGAATATTACTACAGCTATAACATGTATGGGAAACCTAGAGAATGGACACACTGTGAATACGAAAGGTTTCTAAAACTTAACGAATAGTCCCTCTCCTGGTGCTCCGGTTTGACTTTCCAAGTGCTTTACTATCAATCTCCCAACTTGGAGAGACAGCCCCTTTAACCTCCTGGTTCTCACAGTTTGCCAATTTGGCAGAGGATGAAAGGGAAGAGGGAGAACCAATGAGAGAGTAGCTGTTAGGCATTTGGACGGGCATATGTCACTCTACTTTCCTGGCAGGAAGAAGAATTAACCAAAGTTGCAGCCACCCACCAGGAACCAGTATAGGTCCTGAAACAAAATTTTGGACATCCGTTCAGCTCACAAAAAACGAGTTGAAAAATGGAGCTGAAGGGCACAACAATTCAAAAACTGGCAGAGTAATAAAGACAAATCTCATCCAAAAATCTGTTGAGGGAAGGCAACAAAGCGGACATGAAAGTGAGGCGGAATAGCAGGAAAAAATTTTCAAGAGGTACGTTGGAATCGTCTGTAAAGCACAGCAAGAGGGGCACAACTTCGACAATGATGTACTTGGCCAAAAATGGCGTATGCATTTTCTTGTGAACATAGGCAGGAGAAAACGCATATGCCCTTTTTGGCCAAGCAAGCAAGTGGGCAATGCAAATCTGCACTACAAAGAAGTATCACTTCCCACCGGTCAAAAGGGACCTCCACAAAATGGGTAAATACCAGAAAGGCAAGACAGGCCTTGGAGAACAGGGAGCCTTGTTATGCTGATGGGCGGGATGTAAATTGCCAACTGCCTCACTGGAGGAGTGCATTGTGTTCCCTAAAACAAGTAAACAACAGAGCTACAGAGCCAAGGGCACTTCCAGTCCTGGGGATATACCTTGGGAAAACTGAAAAGCAATAAGACACAGCCACCCTCAAATTTAGGGCTACACTGCTTACAAGAACCTCAACTTGGGTACACCTTAAATATCCCAGGAAATATAAAAATGGTTCAAAAAATTGTGGTACTTACGTACGATGTAATATCCCTCAGCCATGAAATGAATGTCATAAGACCAGTAGCAGCAAAATGAGTGGATTAAGGTATGATGATTCTAAGTGAAATAAGTCACACAGAAAAAGAAGCTTATCATAAGATATCACTTATGAAGATCCTGTAAACATGGCGACACATGAACTGAGTTAGGATAGAGAACAGAGTCTCACATTTAGAAAACACTCTTATGCCTGCTTAAGGGGGAAGGAGAGGTGGGGTGATGCATAAAACCAGAGTTTGATATAAGCACATGTACCGTTCCAAAAACCAACTATGGAATAGACAAGACCTACACCTTCCTCAGTGAAAGGGACTCAAAACCCCATATTTCCCGCAGAGGAATATATCTGACTAGTAAGAATCTTAAAACCTATATATAGATATGTCTCCGTAAGGGAATCAAGTGTGTCTAGACTGGCATAAACATGGCAGCGAGAATCAGCTCAAACCCACTATAAAAAGGAATTTCAAAAACAAAACCAAAAAACAGGGAAATTCTTTACAATTCCTTCAGGGTCTCTGATGAAACCTGGAATGACCCTGTCTACAATGACAGCTGGATGTGGCATAAGGCTGGACACTTGGGACTGAGAGGATTGGTGAGATTGCGTGAGCAAATGCAGACCCTTTAAAGCAATAATGCATGGCACACATTCCATGGGTCATAACTCTCCAGGTTGTAGGGAATATTACTATAGCTATTACATGTATGGGAAACCTAGGGAATGGACATACTGTGAATAGGAAACTTTTCTAAAACTCAACGAGTAAGTACCTCTCCTTGTGCTCCAGTTTGACTTTTCAACTGCTTTACTATCAAGCTCCAAACATGGAGAGACAGCACCTTTAAGCTCCTGGTGCACTCAGGTTGCCAATTTGGCAAAGGATGAAAGGGAAGAGGGAGAACTAATGAGAGAGTAGCTGTTAGGCATTTGGACGGGGACATGTCACTCTTCTTTCCCGGGAGGAAGAATTAACCAAAGTCTCAGCCACCCACCGAAAACAAGTATAGGCCCTGAACCAAAATATTGGACTTGCGTTCAGCTCACAAAAACGAGTTAAAAATTGGAGCTATGTGGCAGAGCAATTCACAAACTGGCAGACTAATAAAGGGCAACTATCGTCCAAAAATCTGTTGAGGGAAGGCAACGAGGCGGACCTGAATGTGAGGCAGAATAGCAGGAAACAGATTTCAAGAGGTACGTTGGAATCACCTTTAAAGCACAGGAAGAGGGGCACAACTTCGACAATGATGCACTTGGCCAAAAAGGGCGTATGTGTTTTCTCCTGAATATATTCAGGAGAAAACGCATACGCCCTTTTTGGCCAAGCAAGCAAGCGGGCAATGCAAAACTGCACTACAAAGAAGTACTACTTCCCACCAGTCAAAAGGGACATCCACAAAATGTGTAAAAACCAGAAAGGCAAGAGAGGTCCTGGAGAACAGGGAGCCTTTTTATGCTGATGGGCGGGATGTAAATTGCCAACTGCCTCTCTGGAGGAGTGCATTGTGTTCTCTAAAACAAGTAAACAACAGAGCTACAGAGCCAAGGGCTCTTCGAGTCTTGGGAATATACCTTGGGAAAACTGAATATCAATAAGACAGAGCCACCGCAAAATTTGGGCCTGCACTGCTTACAAGAACCTCAACTTGGGTACACCTTAAGTATCCCAGGAAATATAAAAATGGTTCAAAATATTGTGCTACTTACGTACGATGGAATAACCCTCAACCATGAAATCAATGTCATAAGACCAGTAGCAGCAAAATGAGTGGATTCAGGTACGATGATTCTAAGTGAAATAAGTCACACAGAAAATGAAACTTATCATAAGATATCACTTATGAAGATCCTGTAAACATGGCTACACATGAACTGAATTAGGAAAGAGAACAGAGTCTCACATTTAGAAAACACTCTTATGCCTTCTTAAGGGGGAAGGAGAGGTGGGGTGATGCATAAAACCAGAGTTTGATATAAGCACAGGTACCGTTCCAAAAAGCAACTATGGAATAGACAAGACCTACACCTTCCTCAGTGAAAGGGACTCAAAATCCCATATTTCCCACAGAGGAATATATCCGAATAGTAATAAACTTAAAACCTATGTATTGATATGTCTCCGTAAGGGAATCAAGTGTGTCTAGACTGGCATAAACATGGCAGCGAGAATCAGCTCAAACCCACTATAAAAAGGAATTTCAAAAACAAAAGAAAAGGTAAATTCTATACAATTCCTTCAGGGTATATGATGAAACATGTAATGACCCTATCTACAACGACAGCTGGATGTGGCATAAGGCTGGACACATGGGACTGAGAGGATTGGTGAGATTGGGTGAGCAAACGCAGACCATTTATAGCAATAATGCGTGGGCTCCATTCCATGGGTACCAACTCAGCAGGTTGTAGTGAATATTACTACAGCTATAACAGGAACGTGAAACCTAGAGAATGGAAACACTGTGAATACGAAAGTTTTCTAAAACTCAACTAATAGTCCCTCTTCTGCTGCTCCTGTTTCACTCTCCAACTGCTTTACTATCAATCACCCAACTTGGAGAGACAGGCCCTTTAACCTCCTGGTTCACACAGGTTGCCAAATTGGCAGACGATGAAAGGGAAGAGGGAGAACCAATGAGAGAGTAGCTGTTAGGCATTTGGACGGGCACATGTAACTATAATTGCCCGGCAGGAAGAAGAATTAACCAAAGTCTCAGTCACCCACCGGGAACCAGTATAGGTCCTGAACCAAAATTTGGACTTGCGGTCAGCTCACAAAAAACGAGTTGATCAATGGAGCTCAGGGGCACAGCAATTCAAAAACTGGCAGAATAATAAAGGACAACTATCGTCCAAAAATCTTTTGAAGGAAGGCTCCGATGCGGACTTGAAAGCGAGGCACAATAGCAGGAAACAGATTACATGAGGTATGTTGGAATCACCTGTAAAGCAAAGGAAGAGGGGCAAAACTTCGACAATGATGCACTTGGTCAAAAAGAGCATATGCATTTTCTCTTGAATATATTCGGGAGAAAACGCATATGCCATTATTTGCCAAGCAAGTAACCGGGCAATGCAAATCTGAACTACAAAGAAGTATCACTTCCTACCGGTCACAATGGACATCCACAAAATGTGTAAAAACCAGAAAGACAAGACATTCCCTGGAGAACATGGAGCCTTGTAATGCTGATGGGCGGGAAGTAAATTGCCAACTGTCTATCTGGATGAGTGCATTGTGTTCTCTAAAACAAGTAAACAAGACAGCTGCAGACAAGGGCAATTCCAGTCTAGGGAATATACCTTGGGAAAACTGAAAATAAGTAAGACAGAGCCACCCACAAATTTAGGGCTGCACTGCTTACAAGAACCTCAAATTGGGTACACCTTAAATATCCCAGGAAAGATAAAAATGGTTCAAAAAATTGTGGTATATACGTACGTTGGAATATCCCTCAGCCATGAAATCAATGTCATAAGACCAGTAGCAGCAAAATGAGTGGATTCAGGTACGATGATTCTAAGTGAAATAAGTCACACAGAAAAAGAAACTTATCATAAGATATCACTTATGAAGATCCTGTAAACATGGCTACACATGCACTGAGTTAGGAAAGAGAACAGAGTCTCACATTTAGAAAACAATCTTATGCCTGCTTAAGGGTGATGGAGAGGTGTGGTGATGCATAAAACCAGAGTTTGATATAAGCACATGTACCATTCCAAAAACCTAATACGGAATAGACAAGACCTACACCTTCCTCAGTGAAAGGGACTCAACACCCCATATTCCCCACAGAGGAATATATCTTACTAGTAAGAATCTTAAAACCTATGTATTGATATGTTTCCATAAGGGAAACAAGTGTGTCTAGACTGGCATAACCATGGCAGTGAGAATCAGCTCAAACCCACTATAAAAAGGAATTTCAAAAACAAAACAACAAAACAGGGAAATTCTTCACAATTCCTTCAGGGTCTCTGATGAAATCTGGAATGACCCTATCTACAACGAGAGCTGGATGTGGCATAAGGCTGGACACTTGGGTGTGAGACGATAGGTGAGATTGTGTAAGGAAATGCAGACCCTTTAAAGCAATAATGTGTGGCACCCATTCCATGGGCCCCAACTCTCCAGGTTGAAGGGAATATTACTACAGCTATAACATGTACGGGAAACCTAGAGAATGGACACACTGTGAATACGAAAGGTTTTTAAACCTCAACTAATAGTCCCTCTCCTGGTGTTCTGGTTTTAGTTTCCAACTTCTTTACTATCCATCTCCCAACTTGGAGAGACAGCCCCTTTAACCTGCTGTTTCACACAGGTTGCCAATTTGGCAGAGGATGAAAGGGAAGAGGGAGAACCAATGAGAGAGTTGTTGTTAGACATTTGGAGGGGCATATGTCACTCTTATTTCCTGGCAGGAAGAAGAATTAACCAAAGTCTCAGCCACACACCAGGAACCAGTATATTTCCTGAACCAAAATTTTGGACTTGCATTCAGCTCACAAAAATCGAGTTGAAAAATGGACCTCAGGGGCACAGCAATTCACAAACTGGCAGAGTAATAAAGGACAACTAGCATCCAAAAATCTGGTTAGGGAACGCAACGAGGCGGCCATCAATGCGAGGCAGAATAGCAAAAAACAGATTTCAAGAGGTGCGTTGGAATCATCTTTAAATACAGGAAGAGGGGCACAACTTCTACAATAATGCACTTGGCCAAAAAGGGCGTATGTGTTTTCTCCTGAATATATTCAGGAGAAAACGCATACGCCCTTTTTGGCCAAGCAAGCAAGCAGGCAATGCAAATCTGCACTACAAAGAAGTATCACTTCCCACCTGTGAAAAGGGACATCTGCAAAATATTTAAAAATCAGAAAGGCAAGACAGGTCCTGGAGAACAGTGAGCCTTGTTATGCTGATGGGCGGGATGTAAATTGCCAACTGCCTCTCTGAAGGAGTGCATTGTGTTCCCTAAAACAATAAACAACAGAGCTACAGAGCCAAGGGCATTTCCAGTCTAGGGAATATACCTTGGGAAAATTGAAATTCAATAAGACAGAGACACCCCAATATTTAGGGCTGCACTGCTTACAAGAAGCTCAACTTGGGTACACTTTAAATATCCCATGAAATATAAAAATGGTTCAAAAAATTGTGGTATTTACGTACGATGGAATATCCCTCAGCCATGAAATCAATGTCTTAAGACCAGTAGGAGCAAAATGAGTGGATTCAGGTACGATGATTCTAAGTGAAATAAGTCACACAAAAAAAGAAACTTATCATAAGATATCACTTATGAAGAACCTGTAAACATGGCTACACATAAACTGAGTTAGGAAAGAGAAGAGTCTCACATTTAGAAAACACTTATGCCTGCTCAAGGGGGAAGGAGAGGTGGGGTGATGCATAAAACCAGAGATTGATATTAGTACAGGTACCAATCCAAAACCCTAATAGGGAATAGACAAGACCTACACCTTCCTCTGTGAAAGGGACTCAACACCCCATATTCCCCGCAGAGGAATATATCTGATTAGTAAAATCTTAAAACCTATGTATTGAAATGTGTCCTTAAGGGATTCAAGTGTGTCTCGACTGGCATAAACATGGCCGTGAGAATCAGCTCAAACCCACTATAAAAAGGAATTTCCAAAACAAAACAAAAACAGGGAAATTCTTTACAATTCCTTCAGGGGCTCTGATGAAACCTGAAATGACCGTACCTACAATGACAGCTGGATGTGTCTTATGGCTGGATACTTGTGATTGAGAGGATTGGTGAGGTTGGGTGAGCAAATGAAGACCCTTTAAAGCAATAATGCGTTGCACATATTGCATTGGTCCCAACTCTCCAGGTTGAAGGGTATATTACTATAGCTATAACATGTAAGGGAAACCTAAGAATGGACACACTGTGAATACGAAAGGTTTCTAAAACTCAACGAATAGTCCCTCTCCTGGTGCTCCGGTTTGACCTTTTAACTGCTTTACTATCAATATCCCTACTTGGAGAGACATCCCCTTTAACTTCCTGATTCGCACAGGTTACCAATTTGGCAGAGGATGAAAGGGAAGAGGGAGAACCAATTAGAGTGTAGTTGTTAGGCATTTGGACGGGCACATGTCACTCTAATTTCCCATCAGGAAGAAGAATTTACCAAAGTCTCAGCCTGCCTGTAGGAACGAGTATAAGTCCTGAACCAAAATTGTGGATTTGCGGTCAGATCACAAAAAAGCGAGCTGAAAAATGGAGCTCAGGGGCACAGCAATTCACAAATTGGCAGAGTAATAAAGGACAACTATCCTCCAAAAATCTATTGAGGGAAGGCAGTGAGGCGGATTTGAAAATGAGGCAGAATAACAGGATACAGATTTCATGAAGTACATTGGAATCGACTTTGAAGCACAGGAAGAGGGGCACAACTTCGACAGTGATGCACTTGGCCAAAAAGGGCGTATGTGTTTTATCCTGAATATATTCAGGAAAGAAAGCATATGCACTTTTTGGCCAAGCAAGCAAGCGGGCAATGCAAATCTTCACTAAAAGAACGATCACTTCCCACAGGTCAAAAGGGATATCCGAAAAATGTGTAGAAACCAGAAAGTCAAGATAGGCCCTGGAGATACTTGAACCTTGTTAGTCTAAAGGGCAGGATATAAATTGCCAACTACCTCTCTGGAGGAGTGCATTGTGTTCCCTATATCAAATAAACAACAGAGCTAAAAATCCAAGGGCAGTTCCCGTCTAGGGAATATACCTTTGGAAAACTGAAAATCGATAAGACACATCCATGCCCAAATTTAGGGCTGCACTGCTTACAAGAACCTCAACTTGGGTACACCTTAAATATCCCAGGAAAGACAAAAATGATTCAAGAAATTGTGGTACTTACGTATGATGGAATATGCCTCAGCCATGACCTTAATGTCATAAGGCCAGTAGCACTAAAACGAGTGGTCTCAGGTACGATGATTCTAAGTGAAATAAGTCACACAGAAAAAGAAACTTATCATAAGATATCACTTATGAAGGTCCTGAAAACATGGCTACACATGAACTGATTTAGGAAAGATAACAGAGTAACGAGTCTTATCATAAGATATCACTCATAGTGGGAGTGTACACATGACTACACATGAATTGAATTAGAAACACAACAGAGTCACACATTTAGAAAAGAATCTTCTTCCTGCTTAATGGGAAAGGCGAGGTGAAGTGATGCATAAAACCACAGTTTTAAATTAGCACACATACCGTTACATAAACCAAGTGTTTAATAGACCGCACCTACTCCCAGCATAATGAACTGGACTCAAAAACCCTTATTCATTTCTGAGGAATATATATGACTCTAAGAATTTTAAAACATATGTATTCTCATCTCTCCATAAAGGAATCATGTGTGTGTATAACGGCATGAACACAGCACTGAAATTCAGTTAAACCCACTTATAAAAATAAATTTCAAAAGTAAAATGCAAAAACAGAGAGAAAGTCTTAAAAATTACGTTCAGGGCCTGTGATGCAAGCTAGATTGACCACCTTTACACCCACAGCTGGATGAGACATAAGACTGGACACTTGGGGCGGACAAGATTGCTGAGGTTGTGTGAACAAAAGAACACCACTTAGAGCAATACTCTGTGCTACCCATTCTAGTGGTCCCAACTCTCCAGGTGTAAGGGAATCCTCCTACAGTTAAATCATGCATGGGAAACCCAGTGGATGGTACACTGTGTAATTGGGAAAGTTTTCTAAAAGGTACCTCATTTTTCCTTTTGTCGTGCTCGGCTTCGCCATTCCATCTGCATTACTAAAAATCTCCCCACTTTGAGTGTCAGCGTCTTTACCATCCTGTTATGCACAGTTTGCAAATTGTGCAGCGGATGAACAGGAAGAGGTGAAATAAATGAGAGATAAGCGGTAGGTGTTTGGAAGGGCACATGTCACTCTAGTTTCCCATCAGGAAGAATAATTAAACAAAGGCTCAGCCTGAAGCCCCGGAACCAGACTAGGGCCTAAAGCCATCCTGTGGTATTGCAGCCAGCTCACAAATAGGCGAGTTGAAAAATGGAAATCAGGGGCACAGCAATTCACAAACTTGCAGAGTTATAAAGGACAACTATCATCCAGAAATATATTGAGGTAAGGCAGTGAAGAGGATTTGAATGCAAGGCAGAATTGAAGGAAACGGATTTCAAGAGGTAGATTGGAGTCATCTTTAAAGCACATGAAAAGCGACAGAATTTCGACAATGTTGCCCTTGGCTGAAAAGGGACTATGTGTATTTTCTTGAATATATTCGGGAAAAAATGCATATGCCCTTCTTGGCCAAGCAAGCCATCAGGCATTGGAAATCCACACTACAGAGAAGTGTCCCTTACCTCCAGTCAAAAGGGCCATCCACAAATATTGTAAAAAACACAAATGCAAGACAGGCCATGGAGAAAAGGGAGTCTGGTTACACCGATGGACAGGATGTAAATTGCCAACAGCCTCTCTGGAAAACTGTATGTTGTTTTCTAAAACTGAGCTACAGAGCATAGCACACTTCCACTCATGGGCGTGTATTTTGGGAAAACTAAAAATCCACAACACACAGCCAGCCCAAAGTTTAGGGCTGCTCTGTTTACAAGAACCTCGACTTCGGTACACTTTAAATATCCCAGTAAAAGAAAAAAAATGGATATAGATGTTGTGGTACTTATATACAATGGAATGTCACTCAGACATAAAATCAATGTCATAAGGCCAATAGCAGCATAATGAGTGGCTTTAGGTACGATGATGCTAAGTGAAATGAGCCACAAAGGAAAAGAAACGTATTGTAATATATCACTTATAGAGGAAATGTAAACATGGCCACACATGAACTGAATTTCAAAAGAGAACAGAGTTACACATTTAGAAAACACACTTATGCCTCCTTAAGGGGAAAGGTGACGTGGGGTGATGTGTAAAAACAGAGTTTGAAATTAGCACAGATCCCTTTCCATATACCAAATATGTAATAGACAAGACCTACTCCTTTCTCAATGAACTGGACACAAAACACCCTATTCACTGAAGAGGAATATATCTGACTGGTAATAACCTTGAAACCTATGTATTTATATGTCTCCATAATGGAATCAAGTGTATGTAGATTGGCATAAACACAGATCAATGGAACAGGACAGAAAGCCCAGAGATAAACCTACATACCTATGGCTATCTCATCTATGACAAAGGAGCTAAGGATATACAATGGAGAAAAGACAGTCTCTTCAGTAATTGGTGCTGGAAAAACTGGACCCCTACACATAAAAGAATGAAATTAGAACACTCCATAACACCATACACAAATATAAACTCTAAATTCATTAGAGATCTAAATATAAGACCAGACACTATAAAACACTTAGAGGAAACCATAGGCAGAACACTCTATGACATAAATCACAGCAAGATCCTTTTGGACCCACCACTTAGAGAAATGGAAATAAAAACAGAAATCAACAAATGGGACCTAATGAAACTTAAAAGCTTTTACGCAGTACAGGAAAACATAAATAAGATGCAACAACAACCCTCAGAATGGGAGAAAATATTTTCAAATGAAGCAGTTGACAAAGGATTAATCTCCAAACTTTACAAGCACCTCATGTAGCTCAATATCACAAAAACAAACAACCCAATCCAAAAACGGGCAGAAGACCTAAATAGACATTTCTCCAAAGAAGATATACAGATTACCAAGAAACACATGAAAGGATGCTGAACATCACTAATCATTAGAGAAATGCAAATCAAAACTACCGTGAGATATCACCTCACAGCCGTCAGAGTGGCAATCATCAAAAAATTCTACAAAACAATAAACACTGGAGAGGCCTTTATTGGAGAAAAGGGAACACACTTGCACTGTGGGTGGGAATGTAAATTGATATGGGCACTAGAGAGAACAGTACGGAGGGTCCTTTAAATAACTAACAATAGAAGTACCATATGACACAACAATCCAACTACTGGGCATTTGCCTTGTGAAAACCATAATTCAAAAAGAGTTATGTAGAAAAATGTTCATTGCAGCTCTATTTGCAATAGCCAGGACATGGAAGCAACCTAAGTGTCCATCGACAGATGAATGGATAAAGAAGATCTGGCACATATATACAATGGAATATTACTCAGCCATAAAAAGAAACAAAACTGAGTTATTTGTACTGAGGTGGATGGACTTAGAATCTGTCCTACACAGTGAAGTAAGTCAGAAAGGGAAAAACAAATACTGTATGTTAACAGAGATATACGGAATCTAATGAAGAAAAGAAAAGATTTTGAAGAACCTAGTGGCAGGACAGGATTAAGGACACAGACATAGAGAAAGGACTTGAGGACACCGGAAGGGGGATGGGTAAGCTGGGACGAAATGAGAGAGTAGCATGGACATAAATATATTACCAAATGTAACACCGATAGCTACTGGGAAGCAGCCACATAGAACAGGGAGATCAGCTCGGTGCTTTGTGACCACATAATGGTGTGGGATATGGAGTGTGGGAGGGAGATGCAAGATGGAGGGGATCTGGTGATATTTGTATATGTATAGCTGATTCACTTTGTTATACAGCAGAAACGAACACTCCATTGTAAAGCAATTATACTTCAATAAACGTGTAAAAGGAAAAAAATAAAAAGAAAGAAGGCCCAGGGATAAACCTACACACCTATGATCAACTAATCTATGACAAAGGAAGCAAGACTATACAATGGAGATAAGACAGTCTCTTCAAGCATTGGTGCTGGGAAATATGGAGAGCTACATGTAAAAGAATGAAATTAGAACACTCCCCAACACCATACATAAAAATATATTCAAAATGGATTAGAGACCTTAATGTAAGACCAGACAGTATAAAACTCTGAGAGGAAAACTTATGAAGGATACTCTGACGTAAATCACAGCAAGATCTTTTTTGATCCACCTCCTATATTAATGAAGTAAAAAAGAAAACTATACAGATGGGACATAATGAAACTTAAAAGCTTTTGCAAAGCAAAGGAAACCACAAACAAGGTGAAAAGACAACCCTCAGAATGGCAGAGAATAATTGCAAACGAATCAATGGACAAATGATTAATCTCCAATATATATAAACAGCTCATGCAGCTCAATATTAATAAAACAAACAACCCAATACAAAAATGGAAGAAGATCTAAATAGATATTTCTTCCAAGAAGACATAGAGATGGCCAGTACGCACATGAAAATCTGCTCAACATCACTAACTATTAGAGAAATGGAAATTGAAACTACAATGACGTATCACATCACATCATCAGAAAATCTACAAACAACAAATGCTGGAGAGGGTGTGGAGAAAAGGAACCTTCTTCCACTATTGTTGGGAATGTAAATCGATACAGTCTCTATGGAGAACAGTATGGAGGTTCCTTAAAAAACTAAAAATAGAATTACCATATAATCCAGCAATCCCACTACTGGGCATATACCCAGAGAAAACCATAAATCAAAAAGATACATTCACCGCAATATTCATTGCAGCACTATTTACAACAGCCAGGTAATGAAAGCAACCTAAGTGACCACAGACAGACGAATGGATAAAGACGTGGTACATATATACAATGAAATGTTACTCAGCCATACATAGGAATGAAATTGGGTCATTTGTAGAGACCTTGATGGATCTAGAGACTGTCATACGGAGTGAAGTAAGTCAGAAAGAGAAAAACAAATATTGTATATTAATGCATATATGTGGAACATAGAATAATGGTACAGATGAACCGGTTTGCAGGGCAGAGATAGAGACACAGATATAGAGAACAAACATATGGACACCAAGGGGGGAACACCATGTGAGGGTAGTGGTGGGATGAACTGGGAGACTAGGATTCACATGTGCACACTTATATGTATAAAATAGATATCCAATAAGAACCTGCTGTATAAAAGAAATAAATAAATTTTAAAAAAATAAAAATAAATAAATAACATTTAATAAAATAAAACAGAAAAAAGGTTTTTCCCTTCACATAGATGTCTTTATATTAATGCATTATTTCCATGTTTATATCTCCAAAATTAAAAAAAAGAGGAATAAATAAAATCTACCTTGAACCAAAAAGAAAAAAAGAAAAAAAAAAAAAAAAAAACAGAACCCACCAGTGATACAGAGGAAAATCGTATCAGGGCACTTGCTCCAGTGGTAAAAAATTCTTAAGTTGGTCAGAGGTGGGAAATCGTCTCCCATGCAGTCAGCAGCACTCCCCCCCACAAGGAGCATCCTCATTGCAAAGCTGGGGGACTGTGTTGAGGCGTCTGTGAGTAAATGTGACCTGAGCCCCAGTCCTGCTGCAGCTGAACTCTTCCCACCCTTTCCAGGTAAAACACCTGGATATGTACAAGTACTTGCAAGCCTAGAGGAAGGTCTGTGGAGCCACACCAGCGACAGCACGCAGGCCGACTTGGTGCCTGCAGGCCAGCCAGGATGGTCCTGGCCCCAGATGCCCTTCTGGAAGCTTTCCATTTCCCTGCCTGAGATACCCCTCCTGCCATGGCCCACACTGCTTTTTTACTTCCTCACTTCTGCCTGGGGAGAAAATCCAGCGGCAGGTATGGATGACACATCCTCTTCTTTAGCAGGTGGCAGCCTAGCAACTCCTGCGAAAAGTCCAGCAGAGACCCACTCACACTGGGCCACCCATAAAGCCACGGCCCCTCACTCCCTACCACCACCCCAGCCCCGACACTGCTGACAGGGCAGAGAATATGGCGTCAGGCACAGCTACAGGGGCTCTTGCTGACTGGAGAGGTGTTTATATTGACCTCAACACAGGCACACCTGGTGAGGGTTGGCAGGCATTGTCAGGCTGCCCAAATCAGCCAATCCTCACCCCTCAGGGGCTCACAGTAGCAGAAAATGAACCTTGCTAAACGGGCCAGGCCCAAGGAACAGGTGTCGGCCCTAGAGAGTCAGGCTAGACAAGGGGCTGCAGCTGCGGCTTGTTTTCTTATCATTTTATCTGGTCCATGAGTGGAAAACAACTTCAAGAAGACCCTATCCTAATGAGAGGAACCCAGGAGTCAGGGAGAGGAGTGATGGTGGGTGGAGACAGAGGCCTGGTGCCCTGGCTGCAGTGGAAGTGTCTGGAAGACCAGGCAGAGAGAGGCTGCACAGAGTGATAGCCAGGGTCACAGACCTGTCAGAGCTGCTGTTTGTTAGTTCAAGTCCTGCTCTGAGGTGTTCTGTGTCAGCTGTGAGCGACAGGTGAGCTGGGGGTTCTCTGCAAGGTGGGCTATGTGCACAGTTCCTGTGTGTCCAGCCCTGCTGGGGTACCTGCCCAGGGGAGTTCTGTATCCTGGGAAGGGCCTGACTAGGAGACCCCATGGGCTGCTGGGTAGCTGCACAGGTGAGCTCCATACCCTGGGAGGGACTTGAACACGAGAGCCCCGTGGGCTGTGGGGTGGGGGGTGCAGCCCAGGTGAGCTCCATATCCTGGGATTGGCCTGACCACGAGAGCCCCATGGGCTGCTGGAGACCTGGTAAAGGATATCAGGACAGTCAGTGAAGCCAACGAGGATATACATCCAGTAGCTCCTATTTCCTACACCCTGCTGCTCATTCTACCATCCACCAGGCCATGGCATTCTGTATTAGACTTCAATGATGCCTTCTTCTGTATTCCATTCATCTCAGAGTCACAAGAACTTTTGGCTTGTGAGTGGCAGGACACAACATGCAACACAAGCAATAATGCTGGGCCGTCCTGCCACAATGGTTCAAAAATCCCCACACCATCATTGGGGAAATGTCCTCTAAAGACCTAAAAGTTCTACCTCTGTAAAAGGGAACCCTCCTTCAATATGCAGATGACATTCTGATCGCCAGGCCTACTAAAGAGGCCTCTGAACTACCTAGCCAAGAAAGGATAGAAGGTGTCCAAGAAAAAGGCTCAAATATCCCAGGCTCAGGTGACATGCCTGGGCTTCATTCTCACAGATATTCAGGGAAACGCATCCCAGGATAGTGAAGAAGCCATTTGCAGCCTTACCTCTTCTAAAACTAGAAGACAGCTTAGGGGTTCCTGGGGAGGCCAAGGTTTTCTGCATCTGGATCCCTAACTACAGTCTGATAGCTGGGCCTCTACCTGAAACACTGACACGAAAAAATGATGATCCTTTTGAATAGAATCCAGAAGCAGCATTTCAAAAATGGAAAGAGCAGTCAATTTAGACCCTTGCCCAGGAACTCCCTAATTTAGCTAAACCCTTTGACCTTTACATACCCGGTCAAAGGTTAATTGCCTTTGGAGACTTAGTGCAAAAACTGGGACCACTTGAAATGGAGCAACACAAGAATGCCCTTCAGGTATGATAAACTATGGTCACCAAGGGCTTTGCCCACCAACTCATCAGGCCAGGATACTGGGGTATCTAAAAAGCTAGAAATCAGCAGCCCACAAGGCCAGCTACCTCCTAAGGGAAAAGGACCCCACATCGTGATCCTAACCACCCATCATGCCCTGATGTTGAAGATGTCGCTCTGTGGACACACTGACATCGAGTGAGGAGGCCCTCCAACTCCACCTCCAGAGAGACAAACCGGGGCAACGGGGCCCCAAGATGACTGGTGTGACCATCACTTGACCTGGAGTTTCTCTCAGAAAACAACAAGACTGTGCCCCGGAAGAGCAGACTACTGTTTGCAGGACTTACTGCACCCAGAGGGGAGCTAATAAGCTTGGCGGGGGAAACGTATATCACGCTTTCACCATAGAAAACCCTACAGACACCGCGGTGATGGTGGCCAATATGACCGGCTGGACTGCTGGCTACTTCTAAAGGCCGTTGACTCAGTGGACGTCATGGTCCTGGATCACCACTGACCCTGGACTGTCTGGGAGTTGTGCGGGCAGAGTTCTGACACATGGTGCTGTTTGTACATTAATTCAGGGACCTAATTAAAGAAAGCAGAGACTACTGGACAGAGCATCTAGGCTGGCAAAAACCGTCAGCCTAAGGTCGCCAAACAAATGTGGGGTGGGGTGAAATCTGCCACCTCAGCATCTCTGCACATCTCTCTCCTGGACACTTAAAAGTCATTAGAATCTATAACACTTCCAATGCTGGTGCTCAGGTGTACGAGAAGTGAGGCAGGAGGCTTTGGGACAATCAAGCTCACCTGCAGGCTGGTGGGGAGACGTTTTGCCCCTCCCCCCAGGTATCAGGGCTCCCACCACTGCATGAAGCAGTTACAAAAGAGGGGTCTGCACCCTCAACACCCCAAGAATGAGGAACGGAACAAAAAGCAGAGGAGGTGTTCGTCTCTGGCAACGTTCATTAAAAATTCCTGGGAGATAAAAAGAGAACCTGGGCAATAAAATAAAGTCTAACCTGTTTTTCCTTTGTGCTTTGTCTAATTTCACGTGCTCCTAGGGTTCCACATGCAGAGGTCCCACACCCGGCACTTCAGACCCGACTTCCTAGTGCAGAATGGCTGGGTCGACACCTCAGCTAGCGGGGTCCCAGGCAGACTCCACGGCATAGAGCCTGAGCTGCAGCCAACCCAGCCCTCGAGAGCTCCATCCCCTCCCTCCCATTGACGCTGCTGGGATCCCTACACAGCAGCCCAGCCGACAGCCCGTGGGGGACTGCACGCTCTCACCTCTCCATTCTGTTTTCAAAATAATGTTTCCTTTGCTTCTGAACCAAACTCAGTCTTGATCTGTTGGCTCCAATGACACTGGGCACGAGGACTCCTGTTGGGGTCCACTCTGGAGGATCAGTAACAGAAATTGAGATCATTGTAACTTCAATGAACACATGTGTGAGCCAAACTGTAGTTAACATAGAGCAGTGTATAATGCTCGGGTAAAATAAGATGTTTCTAAGACTTACCTTTGATATTTCCATCACTTTACTATAAGCAAGTTCAGTGAAGACGTCTGTCTTATTTGTCAGGTCAACATTAGAGAAATGAAGTGATTTATTTCCATGGATGTACATCAAATACTCTTGGCTGAAGCTTCAATCTTGTTTTGAATGCTTTTCCATTGAAAAGGATACCTCTCTTTCAGCTCCCCCATTTCTGAGAAGTATAAAATCTTATAATTTATTATTACCAAAGGGGAAAGGTGGGACAAGGGATAAATTAACAGTGTGGGATTAACACATACACACTGCTATGTATAAAATAGATCATCAACAAGGAACAACTGTATAGCACAGGGCACTACACTGAATATTTTGCAATAACCTATAAGGGGAAATAATCTGAAAAAAGAATAGATATTTTTATTGACATCATCTATCAATGACAGATAAAATGTAATCTAAGCAAGGCCGATGGTGAACGCTTCTGACCCTGAAGATTTCAATCATCTAAAGTTTGTGCTCTGCCTATTTCCCAAGGCCCTTAATGGACATATGTGTAGCTGTAGCTTAAAAATTCCCCAGTTTGGGGTATGGGGAGGCACTGATTTGGAAAAATCCCTGGTGTTCTCCTTCCATGCACGGGATCCTTCCTACAGCTAAAACATGCCTGTCACACCTAGAGGATGGTACACCGTTTGATCGGCTAGAGTTTGGAAAAGGCACATCTTCTCCTCATTTCCTGGTGCTCGGGTTCACCCCTCCAGCATCTTTCCTAACAATCTCCTCACTTGGGGATATCAGCACCGTCAACATCCTGTTGCACACTGTTTGGAATTTGTCCAGAGGATGAAGCGGAAGGATGAGAAAAATTTAGAGACAAGTCTTAGGTGTTCGGACAGGCACATGCCACTCTAATTTCCAATCTGGAAGACAAATTAATCAAAGGCTAGAATTGCCCACGGAAACAGAATAGGTCTAGAGGAAATCCCGCTGTTTTGTGTCCAGTTTCCAAAAACACAAGTTGAAAAATGGAACTCAGGGGCACTAAAATTCATGAAACTGCAGAGTTGAAAATATCTATCGTCGAAAAATGTCTTAAGGTAAGTCACAGAAAAGGACTTGTAAGCAAGGGAGAGTGGCAGGAAACAGATTTGAAGAGGTAGAAAGGACTCCCCATTAAAGCACAAGAAACGGGGCTCAGCATCGCCAATGATGCAGTTGGCACAAAAGGGCGTATGCATTTTTTCTGAATATATTCAAGTAAAGGCCATACACAGGTTTTATCCAACCAAACAGGTGGGCACTGGAAATCAATACTACAAAATGTATCACTTCACATCAGTCAGAAGGGCCATCCACATAAAGTGTAAACACCAGAAATGCAGGACAGGGTGAGGAGAAAAGGGAGCCCTGTGAGGCTGATAGTGGAAATGTAATTTGCCAACGGCCACTCTGGAGAAGTGTATTGTGTTTGCTAAAACATCTAAAAGATGAGCAAAAGAGCATAGGGCACTTGCACTCATGGGCGTATACCTTGGGAAAAACAAAAATGGACAGTAAACAGGCACCACAACGTTTACCACCTCTCTTTTAAAAAGGGCCTCCACGTGGATATAACCTAAATGTCCCTGGAAGGATAAAATGGATAAAAGAGATGGTTACTTATGTAGAGTGGAATATTACTCATCCCGAAATCAATGAAATAAGGCCAGTTGGAACAACTCTGGAGGAGTTACATACGATCATTCTAAGTGACATATGTCAGAAAGAAAAAGACACATATCATAAGATGTCACTTAAAGGTGGAATCAAAAATGGCTACACATGAAATAAACTACAAAACAGAAACATAGTCAAATATGTAGAAAATAGACATAAGGCTGCTAAATGGGAAAGGTGGGGAATGGTGAGGTATTATCCAGGAGGTTGAAATTAGCAAATATACCATTCCAAGTACCAAATTGAATAACTGTCAAGGCCTACACGGTACCTCAAAGAACTGCACTCAGCCCACTCAAGTCACTGGACAATAATACATATGACTCGTAAGCATCTGAAAAATAATTTAGTGTTGTCTCACAGTACATGAATCAAGTGGATGTACAGCAGCAAAAAACAGAGCTTTGAAAATCAGCTGTAACCAATATAAAAATAAATTTAAAAATATTTATAAAAACGGTAAGACAGACAAAAATTCTTACACCTTTTGTTGAAGGGCTACGATGTAACATGGATTGAACACATGTAGACCCACAGCAGGATGATATATAAGGCTGGAAGCTATGCAGGCTAAGAGATGTTAGAGAAGCTGGGTGAGGAAATGCAGACCTTTTAAAGTAATACTGCCTGGTACCCATTCCATGGGTCCCAAATCGGCAGGTTGAAGGGAATCTTCTGACAGCGAAAACATGCCTGCGAAACCGAGATGAATGTACACCGTGTGCTCAGGAAAGGTGTCTAAAATGAACCTCATTTTTGATCTCCTGGTGCTGGGGTTCGCAATTCCAGCCACATTACTAAAAATCTCCTCACTTTGAGAATCAGCACCTTTAACCTCCTGTTTCACACAGTTTGCAATTTGTGCAGAGGATAAATGGGAAGGGGGGAACCAATGAGAGATTAGCTGTAGGATTTTTGACAGGCACATGTCACTCTAATTTCCCATTAGAAGAAGAATTAACCAAAGGCTCAGCCTGCCTCCTCAGAACCAGAATAGGGCCAGAATCAATACAATGGTTTGGCGGCCTGCTCACAAAAAAAGCAAGTTGCAAAATGGAGCTCAGGAGCAGACAATTCAAAGACCTGCAAAGATATAAATGATAACCAACGTCCAAAAATATATTCAGGTAAGGCAACGAAGAGGATCTGAATGAGAGGCAGAATTGCAGGAAACAGATTTCAAAAGGTAGATTGTACTCACATTTAAAGCATATGAAAAGCAGCAGTATTTCTAAAATGATGTAGTTGGGCAAAAGGTTGTATGCCTTTTTTTCGTGAATATCTTCAGGAAAAAAACACATACAGAGTTTTTGGCCAACCAACCAAGCGGGAAATGCAAATCCGCACAACAAAGAAGTCTCAATTTCCACTGCTCAGAAAGGCCATCCAAAAAATGTGTACAAACCAGAAATGCTGGAGAGGCCCTGGAGAACAGGGAGCCTAGTCACGCTGATGGGTGGGGTATAAATATCCAAGAGCCACTCTGAAGAAGTGTATGTTGTTTCCTCAAACATTTAAATACAAAGCCCCCGAGCAAAGGGGACTTCAACTCATGGACATATAACTTGGGAAGACTAAATATCGACAAGACACAGGCACCCCAAAGTTTAGGGCTGCTCTGCATAAAAGAACCTCAACTTCGGTACACCTAAAATATCCCAGGAAAAAGAGAAATGCATAAATAACTTGTGGTAATTTTGTACAACGGAATATCACTCAGACGTGGAATCAATGTCATAAGGCCAGTAGCAGCATAAAGAGTGGATGTAGGTATGATGAATCTAAGTGAAATTACTCACACAGAAGAAGAATCTATTCATAAAATATCACTTACAGAGGGAATGTAAACATCACAACACATGAACTGAATTAAGAAAGAGAAGAGAGTCTCACATTTAGAAAACACTCTTATACCTGTTTAATGGGATAGGAGAGGTGGGGTGATGCATAAAACCAGAGTTTGATATTAGCACAGGTACCATTCCATAAACCAAATAGAGAATAGACGAGACCTACCCCTTACTCAGTGAACGGGACTCAAACCCCCTATTCCACACAGAGGAATATATCTGACTAGTGAGAATCTTAAAACCTATGTATTGATTTGTCTCCATAAGGGAATCAAGTGTGTCTAGACTGGCATAAACACGTCAGTGAAAATCAGCTCAACCGCACTATAAAAATGAATTTCAAAAACAAACAAAAAAAACAGCGAAATTCTTACACAATTCCTTCAGGGGTTTTGATGAAACCGGGAATGACCATATCTGCAAAGACAGCTGGATGAGACATAAGGCTGGACACTTGGGACTGAGAGGACTGGTGAGATTGGGAGAGAAAATGCAGACCCTTTAAAGTAGTAATGCATGCCACCATTCCATGGATCCCAAATCACCAGGTAGTAGGGAATATCACTACAGTTATAACATGTATGGGAAACCTAGAGAATGGACACCCTGTGATGGTGAAAGATTTCTGAAAGTCTCCTAATTTTTCCTCTCCTTGTGCTCCAGTTTGGCATTCCAACTGCTTTACTATCAATCTCCCAACTTAGGGGAGCCAGCCCCTATAACCTCCTGGTTCGCACAGTTTGCTAATTGTGCAGAGGATGAAAGGGAAGAGGGAGAACCAATCAGAGAGTAGATGTAGGCATTTGGACGGGCACATGTCACTGTAAATTCCCATCAGGAAGAAGAATTAACCAAAGCCTCAGCCACCCGCAGGGAAGAGTATATCCACCCCTGGAACAAGTATAGGTCCTGAAGCAAAATTGTGGATTTGCGGTCAGCTCCCAAAAATGGGATTTGAAAATTGGAGCTCACGGGCACAGCAATTCACAAACCTACAGTTATAAAGGACTACTGTCTTCCAAAAATCAGTTGAGGGAAGGCAACGAAGCTGACTTGAAAATGAGGCAGAATTGCACAAAACATATTTCAAGAGGTAAATAGGAATCGCCTTTAAAGCACAGGAAAAGCATCACAACTTCGACAATGATGCACTTGGCCAAAAAGGGCGTATGCTTTTTCTCCTGAATATATTCATTTGAAAACGCATACGACCTTTTTGGACAATCAAGCAAGCACACAATGCAAATCCACACTACAAAGAATTGTCACTTCCCACGGGTCAAAAGGGACATCTGAAAATCTGTAAAAACCAGAAAGGCAAGAGGGAGATGACAAGGGCATGAAGCAATATGATCCAAAGTGTCATGAAAGATTGTGATGACAAGCGCATGGAGCATTGTGATGACACGATTATGTAGCATATTGCTGACAAAGGCATGGAGCATTGTGATGACAAGTTTCATGGAGCACTCTGATGACAAGTGTCACGGAGCATTGTGATTACAGGGGTCATGGAGCATTGGGATGACAAGGGCATGGAGCATTTTGATGACAAGAGTCCCGGATCATTGTGTTGTCAGGTTTCATGGATCATTGTGATGACAGGAGTCATGGAGAATTGTGATGACAGGGGTCATGGAGCATTGTGATGAGAAGGTCAAGGAGCATTGAGCTGAAAACGTTCATGGAGTATTGTGATGACAGGGGCCATGGAGGCTTGTGATGACAAGGTACTGGAGCATTGTGATGAGAAGACCATGGAGACTTGTGATGACAAGTCTCATGGAATATTCTGATGAAAAGGGGCATGGAGCATTGTGAATACAGGGGTCTTGGGGCATAGTGATGACAATGGCATGGGGCATTGGGATGAGATGGCCATGGAGCGTTTGGATGACATGCATCATGGAGCTTTTGAAGACAAGGGCATGGAACATTGTGATGAAAAAGGCATGGAGCCTTGTCATGACAGGGTTAAGGGAGCATACTGACGACAAGTGTCAGGGAGCATTGTGATGACAAGTGTATTGAGCATTGTGATGACAAAGGTCATGGAGCATTGTGATGAGAAGACCATGGATAACTGTGATGACGAGCGTCATGGGGCGTTGTGATGATAAGTGTTATGGAACATTTTGATCACAAGGATTTGGAGCATTGTGATGACAGAGGTCATGGAGCATTTTGATTTCATTGTAATGACAATACCATGAAGCATTTTGATGATGAGCATGGTGTATTGTGATGACAGGGTTCATGGAACATTGAGATGAAAAGGGGCATGGAGCATTTTGATTACAGGGGTCTTGGAGCATTGTGATGACAAGGGCATGGAGCCTTGTGATGACAAGGCCATGGAACATCGTGTAGGCAGGGGTCATGGAGCATTGTTATGACAGGGGTTATTTTGAATTGTGATGGCAAGGGCATGGAACATTGTGATGAGAAGGCCATGGAGCATTCTGATGACATGCGTCATGGAGCTTTGTGATGACAAGGTCATGGAGCAATGTGATGAGAGCGTTCATAGAGCATTGTGATGACAATGACATTGAGCATTGTGATGAAAAGTTCATGGAGCATTGTGGTGACACATTTCACAGAGCCTTGTGATGATGAGGACATTGACATTTGTGGTGACACAGGTCATGGAGCCTTGTGATGACGGGACACACGGAGCATTGAGATGACTGGGGTCATGTAGCATTGTGATGACAGGAGCATGAAGCATTGGTCTGACAAGTTTCATGGATAATTGTGTTGACAGTGGGCATGGCACATTGTGATGACAAGGGAATGGAGCATTGTGATGACAAGGTCATGGAGTATTGTGAAGACAGGTGTCAGGGAGCATTGTGATGGCATATTTCATGTTCCATTGTGATGACAATGACATGGAGCATTGTGATGCCAAGTGTTATGGAGGATTGTGATGACAAAGGTAATGGAGCACTGTGACGACAAGGGCTTGGAGCATTGAGATGACAAGGGTCATGGAGCATTGTGATGACAAGGGCATGGAGCATTGTGATGACAACGGCCTTTGAGAATTTTGATGAAAAATTCGTGAAGCATTGTGATGACAAAGGAATGGAGCTTGCTATGACAGGGGTCATGGGGCATTGCGATGACAAGTGCATGGGGAATTGTGATGACAAGAGCATGTAACATTGTGATGAGAACTGTCATGGAGCACTGTGATGACAAGGACGTGGAGAATTGTGATGACAAGTGACATGGAGCATTGTGATGACCAGGGCATGGAGCATTGTTATGGCAAGACCGTGGAGCACTGTGATGAGAAGACCATGGATAATTCTGGTGACGAGCATCATGGAGCACTGTACTGAGAAAGGACATGGAGCATTGTGATGATAAGTCTCATGGAGCATTGTGATTACAGGGGTCATGGATCATTGTGATGACAAGGGTCATGGAGTATTCTGATGACAAGCTTGTGGAGTATTGTGATGACAAAGCATTTAACACTGTGATGGGAAGTGTCATGGAACATAGTGATGCCAAGAACGTGGAGAATTGTGATGACAGGGAACATAGAGCATTGTGATGACCAGGGCATGGAGCACTGTGATGGCAAGACCGTGGAGCAGTGTGATGAGAAGACCATGGATAATTGTGATGATGAGCGTCATGGAGCGCTATAATGAGAAGCGGCAGGGAGAATTGTGATTACAGGGGTCTTGGAGCATTGTGATGACAAGGGCATGGAGCATTGTGAAGAGAAGGCCATGGAGCATTCTGATGAATGTGTCATGGAGCACTGTGATGACAAGTGCATGGAGCATTGTGATTACAGGTGTCTTGGAGCATTGTGATGAAAAGGGCATGGATCATTGTGATGTAAAAGGCATGGAGCCTTGTCATGACAGTGTTCAAGGAGCATACAGACGACAAGTGTCAGGGAGCATTGTGATGACAAGTGTATTGAGCATTGTGATGACAAAGGTTATGGAGCATAGTGATGAGAAGACCATGGATAATTGTGATTATGAGCATCATGTGTTGTTGTGATGAGAAGTGTTATGGAACATTGTGATCCCAACTGTTTGGAGCATTGTGATGACAGAGGTCATGGAGCATTTTGATTTCATTGTGATGAAAATACCCTGAAGCATTATGATAATGGGCATGGTGCATTGTGATGATAGGATTCATGGAGTTTTGAGATGAAAAGGGGGATGGAGCATTGTGATAAAAAGTGTCTTGGAGCATTGTGATGACAAGGGCATGGAGCATTGTGATGAGAAGTCCATGGAACATTCTAATGACATGCGTCATGGAGCTTTGTGATGAAAAGGGCATGGAGCATTGTGATTACATGGGTCTTGTAACATTGTGATGACAAGTGTCATGAAGCCTTGTGAATGACAAGGCCGTGGAACACTGTGATGGCAGGGGTAATGGAACATTGTTATGAAAGGTGTAATGGAGCATTGTGATGAGAAGGACAGGAAGCATTGGTGTGAAATGTTTCACGGATTATTGTGATGAGAGTGGGCATGGAGCATTGTGATGACAAGAGCACGGAACACTGTGATACAATGATCATAGAGGATTGTAAAGAAAAGGGCATGGAGCATAGTGATGAGAAGGGCATCGAGCATTGTGAAGACAAGAGTCATGGAGCATTGTGATGACCAGGGCAAGAGCAATATGATGAGAGGGTTCATGGAGCATTGTGATGACAATGACATGGAGCATTGTTATGTCAAGGGTCATGGAGCCATGTGATGACAATGCCGTGGAATATTGTGATGGCAGTTGTCATGGAGCATTGTTATGACAGTGGTAATGGAGCATTGTGATGGCAAGTGCATGGAGCATTGTGATGAGAAGGCCATGGTGCATTCTGATGACATGTGCCATGCAGCTTTTTGATGACAAGGCATGGAGCAATGTGATGAGAGTGTTCATGGAGCATTGTGATGACAATGACATGGAGCATTGTGATGCCAATGGTCATGGTTCTTTGTGATGGCAAAGGTCATGGAGCATTTTGATGACAAGTGCGTTGTGCATTCTGATGAGAAGGGCAGGGAGCATTGTGATGACAGGGTCATGGAACATTTTGATGACAGGGGTTATGGAATATTGTGATGTCAGGGGTCATGGAGCATTTTGATGAAAAGGGTCATGGATCATTTTGATGACAGGTGTTATGGAGCATTGTGATGTCAGGGGTCATCGAACATTGTGATGATAAGTGCATGTAGCATTGTGATGAGAGGAGTCATGGAACATTGTGATAACAGGGGTGAGGGAGTATTGTGAACAATAGTTATGTAACATTGTGATATCTGTGGTGAGAGAGCATTTTGATGAGAAGTGCATGGAGCATTGTGATGACAAGGTTTATGGAGCATTGTGATGAAAAGATTGTGGAGCCCTGTGATGACAAGTGCATGGTGCATTGTGATGACATGTGTCATGGAGCATCGTGCTGACAAGCGCATGGAGCATTGTGATGACAAGGGTCATGGAGCATTGTGCTGAGAAATGCATAGAGAATTGTGATGACAAGGATCAAAGGGCATTGTGATGAAAAGTTCATGGAGCATTGTGATGACAAGGGTCATGGAGCATTTTGATGAAAGGGTCATGGAGCATTGGTCTAATATGTTTCATGGATTATTGCAATGACTGTTGGAATGATGCATTGTCGTGACAAGGGCATGGAGCTTTGTGATGACAGATGTCATGGAGCACTGTGATGACAAGGGTCACGGAGCATTGTGAATACAGGGGTCATGGAGCATTGGGATGACAAGGACATGGATCACTGTGATGACAAGGGTCATGGAGCATTCGGCTGAAAATGTTCATGGAGTATTGTGAAGACAGGGGTCATGGAGCATTGTGATGACAGAGGTCATGGATAATTTTGATTTCATTGTGCTGACAATAGCCGGAAGCATTATGATGAAGGGTATGATGCATTGTGATGACAGGGTTCATGGAGCACTGAGATGAAACGAGGCATGGAGCATTGTGATTACAGGGGTCTTTGAGCAATGTAATGAAAAGGGCATGGAGCATTTTGATGAGAAGGCCATGGAACATTCTGATGACGTGTCATGGAGCTTTGTGATGACAAGGGCATGGATCATTGTGATTAAAAGGTTTATGGAGCATTGCTATGACAAATTTTTGGACCGTTGTGATTAAAAGCGCGTGGCACATTGTGATGACAAGGGTCATGGAGCATTTTTCTGACAAAGGCATGGAACATTGTGATGACAAGGATCACGGAGCATTGTGATGAAAAGTTCATTGAGCACTGTGGTTACAAAGTCACAGAGCCTTGTGATGACATGGGTATCGACAATTGTGATGACAAATGTTATGAAGCACTGTGATGACTGGAGTAACGGAGCATTTTGATGACAGGACTCATGTAGTAATGTGATGAAAAGGGCATCGCCCATTGTGATGACAAGGGCATGGAGCATTGTGATGACAGTGGCATGGATCATTGGTCTGACAGGTTTCATAGATTATTGTGATGACAGTGGACATGGTGCATTGTGATGACAAGGTCATGGATCATTGTGATGAGAAGGTCATGGATTATTGTGAAGACAGGTGCCAGGGAGCATTGTGATGACATATGTCATGGTCCATTGTGATGACAATGGCAGGGAGCATTGTGATGCCAAATGTAACGGAAGATTGTGATGACAAATAAAATGGAGCATTGTGAGGACTAGGGTTTGGAGCATTATGATGATAAGGGCCATTGAGAATTTTCAGGACAATGTCGTGAAGCACTGTGATGATAATGTCCTGGAGCATTGTGATGAGAAAACCATGGAGCACTGTGATGACAAATCTCTTGGAGCACACTGATGAAATGGGGCATGGAGCATTGTGATTACAGGGGTCTTGGAACTTTGTTATGACATGGGTATGGAGCATTGTGAGGAGAAGGCGAAGGAGCATTCTGAAGACATGCGTCATTGAGCTTTGTGATGACAAGGGCATGGAACATTGTGATTACATGGGTCTTGGAGCATTGTGATGAAAAGGGCATGGATCATTGTGATGAAAAAGGCATGGAGCCTTGTCAAGACAGGGTTCAAGGAGCATACAGACAACAAGTGTCAGGGAGCATTTTGATGACAAGTGTATTGAGCACTGTGATGACAAAGGTCATGGAGCATTGTGATGAGAAGACCATGGATAATTGTGATGACGAGCGTCATGGGGCATTGTGATGACAAGTGTTATGGAATATTGTGATCACAAGGGTTTGGATCATTGTTATGACAAAGGTCATGAAGAATTTTGATTTAATTGTGCTGACAATAGCCTGAATCATTATAATGATGGGCATGATGCATTCTGATGACAGGGTTCATGGAGCATTGAGATGAAAAGGGGCATGGATCATTGTGATTTAAGGGGTCTTGGAGCATTGTGAAGACAAGTGTCATGGAGCCTTGTGATGACAAGGCCGTGGAACATTGTGATGTCAGGGGTCATGGAGCATTGTTATGACAGGGGTAATGGAGAATTGTGATGGCAAGGGCATGGAGCATTGTGATTAGAAGGCCATGGAGCATTCTGAGGACATGTGTCATGGAGCTTTGTGATGACAAGGGCATGGAGCAATGTGATGAGAGCGTTCATGGAGCATTGTGATGACAATGACATGGAGCATTGTGATGCCAAGAGTCATGGATCTTTCTGATGACAAAGGTCATGGAGGATTTTGATGACAAGGGCGTTGTGCATTGTGATGAGAAGGGCAGGGAACATTGTGATGACAGGGACATGGAGCAATTTGATGAAAAGTGTCATGGAATATTTTGATGAGAGGGGTTATGGAACATTGTGATGCCAGGGGTCATCGAACATTGTGATGATATGTGCATGTAGCTCTGTGATTACAGGAGTCAGGGAACATTATGATGACAGGGGTGAGGGAGTATTGTGACGAATAGTGATGTAACATTGTGATATCAGTGGTGTGAGAGCATTTTGATGAGAAGTGCATGGAGCATTGTGATAACAGGTTTTATGGAGCATTGTGATGACAAGATTGTGGAGCACTGTGATGACAAGTGCATGGTTCTTTGTGATGACATATGTCATGGAGGATATTGCTGACAAGAGCATGGAGCATTGTGATGAAAATGGTCATGGAGCATTGTGCTGAGAAAGGCATAGAGCATTGTGATGACAAGGGTCAAAGAGCATTGTGATGAAAAGTTCATGGAGCATTGTGGTTAAAACGGTCACAGAGACTGTTGATGATGAGGGCATGGACCATTGTGGTGACAAAGGTCATGAAGCATTGTGATGACTGGAGTCACGGAGCATTGTGATGACAGGGGTCATGGAGCATTGTGATAACAAGGGCATGGAGCATTGTGATGACAAGGGCATGGAGCATTGGTCTAATAAGTTTCATGGATTATTGCGATGAGATTTGGAATTGCGATTTGTGATGACAAGGGCATGGAGCTTTGTGATGACCAGGTCATGCAGTATTGTGAAGAGAGGTGTCAGGGCGCATTGTGATGACATACGTAGTGGCCCATTGTGATAACAGTGACATGGAGCACTGTGATGCCAAGTGTCATGGAGGATTATGAAGACAAATGTAATGGAGCATTTTGATGACAATGGCTTGGAGCATTGTGATGACAAGTGTCAGGGAGCATTGTGATGACAATTGTATTGGGAATTTTGATGACAAATGTCATGGAGCATTGTGATGAAGAGGGCATGGAGTATTGTGATGACAGGCATCATGGAGCGTTGTGATGACAAGTGTTATGGAACACTGTGATTCCAAGTGTTTGGAGCATTGTGATGACAGGGGTCATGGATCATTTTGATTTCAAGGTGCATGGAGCTTTGGAATGACAAGGGCATGAAGCAATGTGATCCCAAGATTCATGGAGGATTGCTATGACAATGGAAATGGAGTATTGTGATGACAAGCGCACAGAGCATTCTAATGACAAGGTCATGTAGCATTTTGCTGATAAAGGCATGGAGCATTGTGATGACAGGTGTCATGGAGCACTGTGATGATAAGCGTCACGGAGAATTGAGAATACAGGGGTCATGGAGCATTAGGATGACAAGGGCCTGGTTCATTGTGATTACAAGGGAATAGAGCATGGTGATGACAAAGTCTTGGAGCATTGTGATGAGATGACCATGGAGACTTGTGATGACAAGTCTTATGGAGCATTCTGATGAAAAGGGGCATGGAGCATTGTGATTACGGGTTCTTGGATCATTGTGATGACAAGGGCAAGGAGCATTGTGAGGAGAAGGCCATGGAACATTCTGATAACATGCGTCATGGAACTTTGTGATGACAAGGGCATGGAGCAATGTGATTACATGGGTCTTGGAGCATTGCGATGACAAGGGTCATGGAGCCTTGTGATGACAACCCGTGGAACATTGGGATGGCAGGTGTCATGGAGCATTGTTATGACAGAGGTAATGCAGCATTGTGATGAGAAGGGCATGTAACATTGGTCTGAAATGTTTCATGAATTATTGTGATGATAGTGGGCATGGAGCATTCTGATGACAAGGGCACGGAATACTGTGATACATGGGTCATGGAGGAATGTAATGACAAGGGCATGGAGCATTGTGATGAGAAGTGCATCAATCATTGTGATGACAAGTGTCATGGAGCTTTGTGATGACAAGGGCATGGAGCAATGTGATGAGAGGGTTCATGGAGCATTGTGATGACAATGACATGGAGCACTGTGATGCCAAGGGTCATGGAGCTTTTTGATTTCAAATGTCATGGAACATTTTGATGACAAGGGTGTGGTGCATTGTGATGAGAAAGGCAGGGAGCATTTAGTGAAAGGGTCATGCAGCAATTTGATGAAAAGTGTAATGGAACATTTTGATGACAGGGGTTATAGAACATTGTGATGCCAGGGGTCATGGAGCTTTGGGATGAAAAGGGTCATGGAGCATTTTGATGAGAGGGGATATGGACATTATGATGTCAGGGGTCATGGAACATTGTGATGATAAGTGTATGTACCACTGTGATGACAGGGGTCATGGAACATTGTGATTACAGGGGTGAGGGAGTATTGTGATGACTAGTGATGGAACACTGTGATATCTCTGGTGAGAGAGCATTTGGATGAGAAGTGCATGGAGCATTGTGATTACAAGGTTTATGGAGCATTGCAATGACAAGTTTGTGGACCGTTGTGATGAAATGTGCGTGGCACATTTTGAAGACAATGGTCATGTAGCATTGTTCTGACAAAGGCATGGAGCATTGTGATGACAAGGGTCACAGAGAATTGTGATGAAAAGTTCATGGAGCATTGTGGTTACAAAGGTCACAGAGCCTTGTGATGATGCGGACATGGACCGTTGTGATGACAAACGTTATGATGTATTGTGATGACTGGAGTCACGGAGCATTGTGATGACAAGTGCATGGAGCATTGTGATGACAGGGGCATGGAGCATTGGTCTGACAAGTTTCATAGATTATTGTGATGACATTGGACATGGTGTATTGTGATGACAAGGGCATGGAGCATTTTGATGAGAAGGCCATGGAACATTCTGATGACATGTGTCATGGAGCTTTGTGATGACAAGGGCATGGAGCATTGTGATTACAGGAGGCGTGGAGCATTGTGATGACAAGGGTCATGGAGCCATGTGATGACAATGCCGTGGAATATTGTGATGGCAGTTGTCATGGAGCATTTTTACGACAGGGGTAATGCAGCATTGTGATGAGAAAGGCATGGAACACTGTGATTACAAGGTTTATGGAGCATTGCAAAGACTATTTTGTGGACCGTTGGGATGAAAAGCGCATCGCACATTGTGATGACAAGGGTCATGGAGCATTTTTCTGACAAAGGCATGGAGCATTGTGATGACAAGTGTCACGGAGCATTGTGATGAAAAATTCATGGAGCATTGTGGTTACAAAGGTAATAGAGCCTTTTGATGACGCGGGCATCGACACTTGTGATGACAAATATTATGAAGAATTGTGATGACAGGAGTCACGGAGCATTGTGATGACAGGGGTCATGGAGAAATGTGATGAGAAGTGCATGGAGCATTGTGCTGAGAAAGGCATAGAGCATTGTGATGACAAGGGTCAAAGAGCATTTTGATGAAATGTTCATGGAGCATTGTGCTTAAAAAGGTCACAGAGACTGTTGATAATGAAGGCATGGACCATTGTGATGACAAAGGTCATGGAGCATTGTGATGACTGGAGTCACGGAGCATTGTGATGACAGAGGTCATGGAACATTGTGATAACTAGGGCAGGGAGCATTGTGATGACAAGGGCATGGGACATTGGTCTAATAATTTTCATGGAGTATTGCAATGACAGTTGGAAAGGCTCATCGTGATGACAAGGGCATGGAGCATTGTGATGACTAGGTCTTGCAGTATTGTGAAGCATGGTGTCAGGGAGCACTGTGATGACATATTTAATGGCCCATTGTGATGACAATGGCATGGAGCAGTGTGATGCCAAGTGTCATGGAGGATTCTGTTGACAAAGTAATGGAGCATTGTGATGACAATGGCTTGCAGCATTGTGATGACAAGGGTCAGGGAGCATTGTGCTAACAAGTGCATGGAGAATTGTGATAACAAGGGTCATGGAGCATTCTGATGCCAAGCTTGTGGAGTATTTTGATGACAATGGCATGGAGCATTGTGATGAAAATGGCATGGGGCATTGTGATGAAAAAGGCATGGAGACTTTTCGTCACAGGGTTCAAGGAGCATTCTAATGACAAGTGTCAGGGAGCATTGTGATGACAAGTGTATTGAGAATTGTGATGACAAAGGTCATGGAGCATTGTGATGAAAAGGGCATGGAGTATTGTGATGACAGGCATCATGGAGCGTTGTGATGACAAGTGTTATGAAACATTGTGATCACAAGGTTTTGGAGCATTGTGATGACAGAGGTCATGGATCATTTTGATTTCAAAGAGCATGGAGCATTGTGATGACAAGGGCATGAAGCAATGTGATCCCAAGTTTCATGGAGGATTGTGATGACAATGGTAATGGAGTATTGTGATGACAAGCGCATAGAACATTGTAATGACAAGGTCATGTAGCATTTTGCTGACAAAGTCATGGAGCATTGTGATGACATGTGTCATGGAGCACTGTGATGACAAGCATCACGGAGCTTTGTGAATACAGGGGTCATGGAGCATTGGGATGACAAGGGCATGGATGATTGTGATGACAATGGTCATGGAGCACTGGGCTGAAAATGTTCATGGAGTTTTGTGTTGACAGGAGTCATGGAGCATTGTGATGGGTAGGGAATGTAGCATTGTGATGACAAGAGTCCTGGATCATTGTGTTGTCAGGTGTCATGGAGTGTTGTGATGACAGTGGTCATGGAGTATTTTGATGATATTTGTCATGGAGCATTTTGATGAGAATATCATGGAGCATTGGGCTGAAAATGTTCATGGAGTATTGTGATGACAGGGTTCATGGAGCATTGTGATGCCAAGGGTCATGGATCTTTGTGATGACAAAGGACATGCAGCATTTTGATGGCAAGTGCATTGTGCATTGTGATGAGAAGGGCAGGGAACATTCTGATGACAGGGTCATGGAGCAATTTGATGAAAAGTGTCATGGAACATTTTGATGACAGCTGTTATGGAACACTGTGATGTCAGGGGTCATCGAATATTGTGATGAGAAGTGCATGTAGCATTGTGATGACAGGAGTCATGGAACATTGTGATGACAGGGGTGAGGGGGTATTGTGATAAATAGTGATGTAGCATTGTGATATCAGTGGTGAGAGAGCATTTTGATGAGAAGTCCATGGAGCATTCTGATGACAAATTTTAAGGACCACTGTGAGGACAAGAATATGGAGCGCTGTGGTGACAAGCGCATGGTGCATTGTGATGACATATGTCATGGAGCATTGTGCTGACAAGCGCATGGAGCATTGTGATGACATGGGTCAAAGAACATTGTGATGCAAAGTTCTTGGAGCATTGTGGTTAAAAAGGTCACAGAGACTGTTGATGACGAGGGCATGGACCATTGTGATGAAAAAAGTCATGAAGCATTGTCATGACTGGAGTAACAGAGCATTGTGATGACAGGGGTCATGGAGCTTTGTGATAACAAGGGCATGGAACATTGTGATGACAAGGGCATGGAACATTGGTCTAATAACTTTCATGGATTATTGTGATGATGTTTGGAATGGCGCATGGTGATGACAAAGGCATGGAGCATTGTGATGACCAGGTCATGCAGTATTGTCAAGACACGTGTCAGGGAGCATTGTGATGACATATGTAATGGTCCATTGTGATGACAATGGCATGGAGCATTGTGATGCCAAGTGTCATGGAGGATTCTGATGACAAAGGTAATGGAACATTGAGATGACAATGGCTTGGAGCATTGTGATGACAAGTGTCAGGGAGCATTGTGCTTACAAGTGCATGGAGAAATCTGATGACAAGGGTCATGGAGCATTCTGATGACAAGCTTGTGGAGTATTTGGATGACAATGGCATGGAGCATTGTGATGAAAACGGCATGGGCATTGTGATGCAAAAGGCATGGAGCCTTTTCGTGACAGGGTTCAAGGAGCATTCTGATGACAAGTGTCAGTGAGCATTGTGATGACAAGTGTATTAAGAATTCTGATGACAAAGGTCATGGAGCATTGTGATGAAAAGGGCATGGAGTATTGTGATGACAGGCATCATGGAGCATTGTGATGACAAGTGTTATGGAACACTGTGATCCCATGTGTTTGGAGCATTGTGATGACAGAGCTCATGGATCATTTTGATTTCAAGGAGCATGGAGCACTGTGATGACAAGGGCATGAAGCAATGTGATCCCAATGTTCATGGAGGATTTTGATGACAATGGAAATGGAGTATTGTGATGACAAGCGCATAGAGCATTGTAAAGACAAGGACATGTAGCATTTTGCTGACAAAGGCATGGAGCATTGTGATGACAAGTGTCATGGAGCACTGTGATGACAAGCATCACAGAGCATTGTGAATACAGGGGTCATGGAGCATTGGGATGACAAGGGCATGGATCATTGTGATGACAAGTGTCATGGAGCACTGGGCTGAAAATGTTCATGGAGTGTTGTGATGACAGGGGTCATGGAGCATTGTGATGACTAGGGAATGGAGCACTGTGATGACAAAAGTCCCAGATCATTGTGTTTTCAGGTGTCATGGAGTGTTGTGATGACAGTGGTCATGGAGCATTGTGATGATATTGGCCATGGAGCATTGTGATGAGTAGGTCGTGGAGCATTGGGCTGAAAATATTCATGGATTATTGTGATGACAGGGGTCATGGAGCATTGTGATGACAAGGGAATGGAGCATGGTGATGACAAGGTCCTGGAGCACCGTGATGAGAAGACCATGGAGACTTGTGATGATAAGTCTCATGGAGCATTCTGATGAAAAAGGTCATGGAGCATTTTGATGACAGGGCTTATTGTACATTGTGATGTCACGGGTCATGGAACATTGTGTTGATAAGGGGATGTAGCATTGTGAGGACAGGGGTCATGGAACACTGTGATTACAGTGGTGAGGGAGGATTGTGATAACTATTGATGGAACATTGTGATATCTCAGGTGAGAGAGCATTTGGATGAGAAGTGCATGGAGAATTGTGATGACAAATTTTATGGAGCAATGTGATGACAAGGTTTTTGAGCACTGTGATGATAAGCACCTGGTGCATTGTGATGACATGTGTCATGGAGCACTGTGCTGAGAAAGGCATAGAGCATTGTGATGACAAGGGTCAAAGAGCATTGTGATGAAAAGTTCATGGAGCATTGTGGTTAAAAATGTCACAGAGACTGGTGATGACGAGGGCATGGTCCACTGTGATGACAAAGGTCATGAAGCATTGTGATGACTGGAGTCACGCAGCACTGTGATCACAGGGGTCATGGAGCATTGTTATAACAAGGGCATGGAGCATTGTGATGACAAGAGCATGGAACATTGATCTAATAAGTTTCATGGATTATTGCAATGAAAGTTGGAATGGCGCATTGTGATGACAAGGACATGGAGCATTGTGATACCAAGTGTCATGGAGTATTTTGATGACAAAGGTAATGGGGCATTGTGATGACAATGGCTTGGAGCATTGTGATGACAAGGGTCAGGGAGCATTGGGCTGACAAGTGCATGGAGAATTGTGATGACAAGGGTCATGGAGCATTGTGATGAATTCTGCATGGTCATTGTGAAGAAAAATGCATGGAGCCTTTTCGTGACAGTGTTCAAGGAGCATTCTGATGACAAGTGTCAGGGAGCATTGTGATGACAAATGTATTGAAAATTGTGATGACAAAGGTCATGGAGCATTATGATGAGAAGGCAATGGAGCATTCTGATGACATGCGTCATGGAGTTTTTTGATGACAAGGGCATGGAGTATTGTGATTACAGGGGTCTTGGAACATTGTGATTACAAGGGCATGGAGAATTGTGAGGAGAAGACTTAGGAGCATTCTGATGGCATGCATCATTGAGCTTTGTGATGACAAGTGCATGGAGCATTGAGATTACATGGGTCTTTGAGCATTGTGATGAGAAGGACATGGATCACTGTGATGAAAAAGGCATGGAGCCTTGTCATGACAGGGTTCAAGGAGCATACTGACGACAAGTGTCAGGGAGCATTGTGATGACAAGTGTATTGAGCATTGTGATGACAAATATCATGGAGCATTGTGATGAGAAGACCATGGATAATTGTGATGATGAGCGTCATGGGGTGTTGTGATGATAAGTGTTATGGAACATTGTGATCACAAGGGTTTGGAGCATTATGATGACAGATGTCATGGAGAATATTGATTTCTTTGTGATGACAATAGCTTGAAGCATTATGATGATGGGCATTGTGCATTGTGATGACAGGGGTCCTGGAGCATTGAGATGAAAAGGGGCATGGAGCATTGTGATTACAAGGGTCTTGGAGCATTGTGATGACAAGGGCATGGAGCACTGTGATGAGAAGGCCATGGAACATTCTGGTGACATGCGTCATGGAGCTTTGTGATGACAAGGGCATGGAGCATTGTGATTTCAGGGGTCTGGAGCACTGTGATGACAAGTGTCATGGAACCTTGTGATGACTAGGCCGTGGATCATTGTGATGGCAAGGGTCATGGTGCATTGTTATGACAGGTGTAATGGAGAATTTTGATGAGAAGGGCATGGAACATTGGTCTGAAATGTTTCATGGATTATTGTGATGAGAGTGGGCATGGAGCATTGTGATGACAAGGGCACGGAACACTGTGATACATGGGTCATGCAGGATTGTAATGACAAGGGCATGGAGCATTGTGATGAGAAGGGCATCGAGCATAGTGATGACAAGAGTCATGGAGCTTTGTGATGACAAGGGCATGGAGCAATGTGATGAGAGGTTTCATGGAGCATTCTGATGCCAATGACATGGAGCATTGTGATGCCAAGGGTCATGGAGCTTTGTGATGACAAGTCATGGAGCATTTTGATGACAAGGGCATGGTGCATTGTGCTGAGAAGTGCAGGGAGTATTTTGATGACCAGGTAATGCAGCAATTTGATAAAAACTGTAAAGGAATATTTTGATGGCAGGGGTTATAGAACATTGTGATGTCAGGTTTCTTGGAGCTTTGCGATGAAAAGGATCATGGAGCATTTTGATGACATGGGTTATGGAACATTGTGATGTCAGGGGTCATGGAACATTGTGATGATAAGGGGATGTAGCATTGTGATGATAGGGTCCTGGAACTTTGTGATTACAGGGGTGAGGGCGTATTGTGATGACTAGAGATGGAACATTGTGATATCTCTGGTGAGAGAGCATTTTGATGAGAAGTGCATGGACCATTGTGATTACAAGGTTTATGAAGCATAGCAATGACAAGGTTGTGGACCGTTGTGATGAAATGTGCGTTGCAAATTGTGATGACTATGGTCATTGAGCATTGTTCTGACAAAGACATGGAGCTTTGTGATGACAAGGGCATGGAGAATTTTGATTACATGGGTCTTGGAGCATTGTGATGAAAAGGGCATGGATCATTGTGATGAAAATGGCATGGAGCCTTGTCATGACAGGGTTCGAAGAGCATATTGACGACAAGTGTAAAGGAGCATTGTGATGACAAATGTATTTGAGAATTGTGATGACAAAGATCAGGGAGCATTGTGATGAGAAGACCATGGATAATTGTGATGACGAGAGTCATGGGGCATTGTGATGACAAGTGTTTTGGAATATTGTGATCACAAGGGTGTGTGGCATTGTTATGACAGAGGTCATGGAGCATTTTGATTTCATTGTGATGACAATAGCATGAAGCATTATGATGAAAGGCATGGTTCATTGTGATGACAGTGTTCATGGATCATTGAGATGGAAAGGGGTATAGAGCATTGTGATTACAGGGTTCTTGGAGCATTGTGATGAGAGGGGTCATGGAGGTTTGTGATGACAAGGCCATGGAACATCGTGATGGCAGGGGTCATGGAGCATTGTTATCACAGTGTAATGGAGCATTGTGATGGTAAGGGCATGGAGCATTGTGATGAGAAGTCCATGGAGCATTCTAATGACATGTGTCTTGGAGCTTTGTGAAGACAAGGGCATGGAGCAATGTGATGAGAGCGTTCATGGAGCATTGTGATGACAATGACATGGAGCATTGTGATGCCAAGGGTCATTGCTCTTTGTGATGACAGAGGTCATGGAGCATTTTGATGGCAAGGACATTGTGCATTGTGATGAGAAAGGCAGGGAGCATTCTGATGACAGGGTCATGGAGCAATTTGATGAAAAGTGTCATGGAACATTTTGATGACAGGTGTTATGGAACATTGTGATGTCAGGGGTCATCCAACATTGTGATGATAAGTGAATGTAGCATTGTGATGACAGGAGTCATGGAACATTGTGATGACATGGGTTAGAGAGTATTGTGACAAATAGTGATGTAGCATTGTGATATCAGTTGTGAGAGAGCATTTTGATGAGAAGTGCATGGAGCATTGTGATGACATATTTTAAGGAGCATTGTGATGAGAAGAGCATGGTGCATTTTGATGACATGTGTCATGGAGCATTGTGCTGACAAGCGCATGGAGCATTTTGATGACAAGTGTATTGAGAATTGTGATGACAAAGGTCATGGACCATTGTGAATACAGGGGTCATGGAGCACTGGGATGACAAGGGCATGGATCATTGTGATGACAAGTGTCATGGAGCACTGGGCTGAAAATGTTCATGGAGTGTTGTGATGACAGGGGTCATGGAGCATTGTGATGACTAGGGAATGGAGCATTGTGATGACAAGAGTCCCGGATCATTGTGTTGTCGGGTGTCATGGAGTGCTGTTATGACAGTGGTCATGGAGCATTGTGATGATATTGGCCATGGAGCATTGTGATAAGTAGGTCGTGGATCATTGGGCTGAAAATGTTCATGGATTATTGTGATGACAGGGTTCATGGAGCATTGTGATGACAAGGGAATGGAGCATGGTGATGTCAAGGTTGTGGAGCACTGTGATGAGAAGACCATGGAGACTTGTGATGATAAGTCTCATGGAGCATTCTGATTAAAAGGGGCATGGAGCATTGTGATTACAGGGGTCTTGGAGCATTGTGATGACTAGGGCATGGAGCATTGTGATGAGAAGGCCATGGAGACTTCTGATGACATGCGTCATGGAGTTTTTTGATGACACGGGCATGGAGCATTGTGATTACAGGGGTTTTGGAACATTGTGATGACAAGGGCATGGAGCACTGTGAGGAGAACACCAAGGAGAATCCTGATGGCATGCGTCATTCAGCTTTGTGATGACAAGGGCATGGAGCACTGAGATTACATGGGTCTTGGAGCATTGTGATGAAAAGGACATGGATCATTGTGATGAAAAAGTCATGGAGCCTTGTCAATACAGGATTCAATGAGCATACAGACAACAAGTGTCAGGGAGCATTTTGATGACAAGTGTATTGAGCATTGTGATGACAATGGTCATGGAGCATTGTGATGAGAAGACCATTGATAGTTGTGATGACGAGCGTCATGGGGCATTGTGATGACAAGTGATATGGAATATTGTGATCACAAGGGTTTGGAGCATTGTTATGACAGAAGTCATGGAGCATTTTGATTTCATTGTGATGACAATAGCATGAAGCATTATGATGATGGGCATGGTGCATTGTGATGACAGGATTCATGGATCATTGAGATGAAAAGGGGCATAGAGCATTGTGATTACAGGGTTTTTGGAGCAATGTGATGAGAAGGGTCATGGAGCTTTGTGATGACAAGCCATGGATCATCGTGATAGCAGGGATCATGGAGCATTTTTATGACTGGGGTAATGGAGCATTGTGATGGCAATGGCATGGAGCATTGTGATGAGAAGGCCATGGAGCATTCTGATGACATGTGTCATGGAGCTTTGTGAAGACAAGGGCATGGAGCAATGTGATGAGAGTGTTCATGGAGCATTGTTATGACAATGACATTGAGCACTGTGATGCCAAGGGTCATGGATCTTTGTGATGACAAAGGACATGGAGCATTTTTTTTTAAATGTTGGGTGTAGGAGTTTTTATTATTTAATTTATTTATTTTTGCTGTGTTGGGACTTTGTTTCTTTTTTTTTTTCCTCCTGAAAAAAAATTTTTTTTTTGCTTTATAACAAATTTAATCAGTTATACATATACCTATATTCCCATATCCCCTCCCTTTTGCGTCTCCCTCCCACCCTCCATATCCCACCCCTCCAGGCGGTCAGAAAGCACCGAGCTGATCTCCCTGTGCTATGCGGCTCCTTCCCCCTAGCTATCTACCTTACGTTTGGTAGTGTATATATGTCCATGCCGCTCTTTCACTTTGTCACAGCTTACCCTTCCCCCTCCCCATATCGTCAAGTCCATTCTCTAGTAGGTCTGTGTCTTTATTCCTGTCTTACCCCTATGTTCTTCATGACATTTTTTTCTTAAGTTCCATATATATGTGTCATAATACAGTATTTGTCTTTCTCTTTATGACTTACTTCACTCTGTATGACAGACTCTAGGTCCATCCACCTCATTACAAATAGCTCAATTTCATTTCTTTTTATGGCTGAGTAATATTCCATTGTATATATGTGCCACATCTTCTTTATCCATTCATCTGATGATGGACACTTAGGTTGTTTCCATCTCTGGGCTATTGTAAATAGGGCTGTTATGAACATTTTGGTACATGTCTCTTTTTGAATTATGGTTTTGTCAGGGTATATGCCCAGTACTGGGATTGCTGGGTCATATGGTAGTTCTATTTGTAGTTTTTTAAGGAACCTCCATACCGTTCTCCATAGTGGCTGTACCAATTCACATTCCCACCAGCAGTGCAAGAGTGTTCTTTTTTTTCCACACCCTCTCCAGCATTTATTGTTTCTAGATTTTTTGATGATGGCCATTCTGACTGGTGTGAGATGATATCTCATTGTAGTTTTGATTTGCATTTCTCTAATGAGCAAAGATGTTGAGCATCCTTTCATGTGTTTGTTGGCAGTCTGTATATCTTCTGTGGAGAAATGTCTATTTAGGTCTTCTGCCATTTTTGGATTGGGTTGTTTGTTTTTTTGTTATTGAGCTGCATGAGCTGCTTATAAATTTTGGAGATTAATCCTTTGTCAGTTGCTTCATTTACAAATATTTTCTCCCATTCTGAGGGTTGTCTTTTGGTCTTGTTTATGGTTTCCTTTGCTGTGCAAAAGCTTTGAAGTTTCATTAGGTCCCATGTGTTTATTTTTGTCTTTATTTCCATTTCTCTAGGAGGTGGGTCAAAAAGGATCTTGCTGTGATTTATGTCATAGAGTGTTCTGCCTATGTTTTCCTCTAAGAGTTTGATAGTGTCTGGCCTTACATTTAGGTCTTTAATCCATTTTGAGCTTATTTTTGTGTATGGTGTTAGGGAGTGATCTAATCTCATACTTTTACATGTCCCTATCCAGTTTTCCCAGCACCACTTATTGAAGAGACTGTCCTTTCTCCACTGTACATTCCTGCCTCCTTTATCAAAGATAAGGTGACAATATGTCCGTGGGTTTATCTCTGGGCTTTCTATCCTGTTCCACTGATCTATATTTCTGTTTTTGTGCCAGTACCATACTGTCTTGATTACTGTAGCTTTGTAGTATAGTCTGAAGTCAGGGAGCCTGATTCCTCCAGCTCCATTTTTCATTCTCAAGATTGCTTTGGCTATTCGGGGTCTTTTGTGTTTCCATACAAATTGTGAAATTTTTTGCTCTTGTTCTGTGAAAAATGCCAGTGGTAGTTTGATAGGGATTGCATTGAATCTGTAGATTGCTTTGGGTAGTAGAGTCATTTTCACAATGTTGATTCTTCCAATCCAAGAACATGGTACATCTCTCCATCTATTTGTATCATCTTTAATTTCTTTCATCAGTGTCTTATAAGTTTCTGCATACAGGTCTTTTGTCTCCTTAGGTAGGTTTATTCCTAGATATTTTATTCTTTTTGTTGCAATGGTAAATGGGAGTTTTTCCTTGATTTCACTTTCAGATTTTTCATCATTAGTATATAGGAATGCCAGAGATTTCTGTGCATTAATTTTGTATCCTGCAACTTTACCAAATTCATTGATTAGCTCTAGTAGTTTTCTGGTAGCATCTTTAGGATTCTCTATGTATAGTATCATGTCATCTGCAAACAGTGACAGCTTTACTTCTTCTTTTCCGATTTGGATTCCTTTTATTTCCTTTTCTTCTCTGATTGCTGTGGCTAAAACTTCCAAAACTAGGTTGAATAAGAGTGGTGAGAGTGGGCAACCTTGTCTTGTTCCTGATCTTAGTGGAAATGGTTTCAGTTTTTCACCATTGAGGACGATGCTGGCTGTGGGTTTGTCATATATGGCCTTTATTATGTTGAGGAAAGTTCCCTCTATGCCTACTTTCTGCAGGGTTTTTATCATAAATGGGTGTTGAATTTTGTCGAAAGCTTTCTCTGCATCTATTGAGATGATCATATGGTTTTTCTCCTTCAATTTGGTAATATGGTGTATCACGTTGATTGATTTGCGTATATTGAAGAATCCTTGCATTCCTGGAATAAACCCCACTTGATCATGTTGTATGATCCTTTTAATGTGCTGTTGGATTCTGTTTGCTAGTATTTTGTTGAGGATTTTTGCATCTATGTTCATCAGTGATATTGGCCTATAGTTTTCTTTCTTTGTGACATCCTTGTCTGGTTTTGGTATCAGGGTGATGGTGGTCTCATAGAATGAGTTTGGAAGTGTTCCTCCCTCTGCTATATTTTGGAAGAGTTTGAGAAGGATAGGTGTTAGCTCTTCTCTAAATGCTTGATAGAATTCACCTGTGAAGCCATCTGGCCCTGGGCTTTTGTTTGTTGGAAGAATTTTATCACAGTTTCAATTTCAGTGCTTGTGATTGGTCTGTTCATATTTTCTATTTCTTCCTGATTCAGTCTTGCAGGCTGTGCATTTCTAAGAATTTGTCCATTTCTTCCAGGTTGTCCATTTTATTGGCATAGAGTTGCCTGTAGTAATCACTCATGATCTTTTGTATTTCTGCAGTGTCAGTTGTTACTTCTCCTTTTTCATTTATAATTCTATTGATTTGTGTCTTCCCTTTTTTTTTCTTGATGAATCTGGCTAATGGTTTATCAATTTTGTTTATCTTCTCAAAGAACCAGCTTTTAGTTTTATTGATCTTTGCTATCGTTTCCTTCATTTCTTTTTCATTCATTTCTGATCTGATTTTTATGATTTCTTTCCTTCTGCTAACTTTGGGATGTTTTTGTTCTTCTTTCTCTAATTGTTTTAGGTGCAAGATTAGGTTGTTTATTCGAGATGTTTCCTGTTTCTTAAGGTGGGATTGTATTGCTATAAACTTCCCCCTTAGAACTGCTTTTGCTGCGTCCCATAGGTTTTGGGTCGTCGTGTCTCCATTGTCATTTGTTTCTAGGTATTTTTTTTAATTTCCCCTTTGATTTCTTCAGTGATCACTTTGTTATTAAGTAGTGTATTGTTTAGCCTCCATGTGTTTGTATTTTTTACAGATCTTTTCCTGTAATTGATATCTAGTCTCATAGCATTGTGGTCAGAAAAGATACTTGATACAATTTCAATTTTCTTACATTTACCAAGGCTTGATTTGTGACCCAAGATATGATCTATCCTGGAGAATGTTCCATGAGCACTTGAGAAAAATGTGTATTCTGTTGTTTTTGGATGGGATGTCCTATAAATATCAATTAAGTCCATCTTGTTTAATGTATCATTTAAAGCTTGTGTTTCCTTATTTATTTTCATTTTGGATGATCTGTCCATTGGTGAAAGTGGGGTGTTAAAGTCCCCTACTATGATTGTGTTACTGTCGATTTCTCCTTTTATGGCTGTTAGTATTTGCCTTATGTATTGAGGTGCTCCTATGTTGGGTGCATAAATATTTACATTTGTTATATCTTCTTCTTGGATCGATCCCTTGATCATTATGTAGTGTCCTTCTCTGTCTCTTCTAGTAGTCTTTATTTTAAAGTCTATTTTGTCTGATATGAGAATTGCTACTCCAGCTTTCTTTTGGTTTCCATTTGCATGGGATATCTTTTTCCATCCCCTTACTTTCAGTCTGTATGTGTCTCTAGGTCTGAAGTGGGTCTCTTGTAGACAGCATATATATGGGTCTTGTTTTTGTATCCATTCAGCCAATCTGTGTCTTTTGGTGGGAGCATTTAGTCCATTTACATTTAAGGTAATTATTGTTATGTATGTTCCTATTCCCATTTTCTTAATTGTTTTGGGTTCGTTATTGTAGGTCTTTTCCTTCTGTTGTGTTTCTTGCCTAGAGAAGTTCCTTTAGCATTTGTTGTAAAGCTGGTTTGGTGGTGCTGAACGCTTTCAGCTTTTGCTTGTCTGTAAACGTTTTAATTTCTCCATCAAATCTGAATGAGATCCTTGCTGGGTAGAGTAATCTTGGTTGCAGGTTTTTCTCCTTCATCACTTTAATTATGTCCTGCCACTCCCTTCTGGCTTGTAGAGTTTCTGCTGAGAGATCAGCTGTTATCCTGATGGGGATTCCCTTGTGTGTTATTTGTTGTTTTTGCCTTGCTGCTTTTAATATGATTTCTTTGTGTTTAATTTTTGACAGTTTGATTAATATGTGTCTTGGCGTATTTCTCCTTGGATTTATTCTGTATGGGACTCTCTGTGCCTCCTGGACTTGATTAACTATTTCCTTTCCCATATTAGGGAAGTTTTCAACTATAATCTCTTCAAATATTTTCTCAGTCCCTTTCTTTTACTCTTCTTCTTCTGGAACCACTATAATTCGAATGTTGGTGTGTTTAATGTTGTCCCAGAGGTCTCTGAGACTGTCCTCTGTTCTTTTCATTCTTTTTTCTTTATTTTGCTCTGCAGCAGTTATTTCCACTATTTTATCTTCCACCTCACTTATCCGTTCTTCTGCCTCAGTTATTCTGCTATTGATCCCATCTAGAGTACTTTTTATTTCATGTATTGTGTTTTTAATCGATGCTTGATTCATCTTTAGTTCTTCTAGGTCCTTGTTAACTGTTTCTTGCATTTTGTCTATTCTATTTCCAAGATTTTTGATCTGGGAAATAGAATCTTGGATCATCTTTACCATCATTATTCTGAATTCTTTTTCAGGTAGAGTGCCTATTACCTCTTGATTTGTTAGGTATGGTGGGTTTTTATCTTGCTCCTTCTCCTGCTGTGTGTTTTTCTGTCTTCTCATTTTGCTTATGTTACTGTGTTTGGGTTCTCCTTTTTTCAGGCTGCAGGTTCGTAGTTTCCGTTGTTTTTGTTGTCTGTCCCCAGTGGCTAAGGTTGGTTTAGTGTGTTGTGTAGGCTTCCTGGTGGAGGGGACTAGTGCCTGTGTTCTGGTGGGTGAGGCTGGATCTTGTCTTTCTGGTGGGCAGGTCCACGTCTGGTGGTGTGTTTTGGGGTGTCTGCGGACTTTTTATGATTTTAGGCAGCCTCTCTGCTAATGGGTGGCGTTGTGTTCCTGTCTTGCTAGTTGTTTGGCATAGGGTGTCCAGCACTGTAGCTTGCTGGTCGTTGAGTGAAGCTGGGTGCTGGTGTTGAGATGGAGATCTCTGGAAGATTTTCGCCGTTTGATAATATGTGGAGCTGGGAGGTCTCTTGTGGACCAGTGTCCTGAAGTTGGCTCTCCCACCTCAGAGGCACAGCACTGACTCCTGGCTCCTCAATTTGGGATGATTTGTTGTCCATTCATGTATTCCACAGATGCAGGGTACATCAAGTTGATTGTGGAGCTTTAATCCGCTGCTTCTGAGGCTGCTGGGAGAGGTTTCCCTTTCTCTTTGTTCTCACAGCTCCTGGGTCTCAGCTTTGGATTTGGCCCCGCCTCTGCATGTAGGTCGCCGGAGGGCGTCTGTTCTTCACTTAGACAGGACAGGGTTAAAGGAGCAGCCTCTTCAGGGACTCTGGCTCACTCAGGCCGGGCGGGAGGGAGGGGCACGGAGTGCGGGGCGAGCCTGCAGCGGCAGAGGTCGGCGTGATGTTGCACCAGCCCGAGGCGCACCGTGCGTTCTCCCAGAGAAGCCGCCCCTGGATCCCGGGACCCCGGCAGTGGCGGGCTGCACAAGCTCCAGGAAGGGCGGTGTGGACAGTGACACACGCTCGCACACAGGCATCTTGCCGGTGGCAGCAGCAGCCCCAGCGTCCCACGCCCGTCACCGGGCTCCGTGCCTTCAGTCGCGTCTCACACCCGTCTGTGGAGCCCCTTTAAGCAGTGCTCTTAATTCCCTCTCCTCGCGCACCAGGAAACCAAGAGGAAAGAAAAAGTCTCTTGCCTCTTCGGCAGCTCCAGAGTTTTCCCGGACTCCCTGCCGGCTAGCTGTGGCTCATTAGCCACCTTCCGGCTGAGTTCTCGCCGTAAGCCCCAGTCCTCTCCCTGCGCTCTCACCGAAGCCCGAGCCTCAGCTTCCAGCGACGCCGGGGCGAGCAGACAAGCCTCTCGGGCTGGTGAGTGCCACTTGGCACCGATCCTCTGTGCGGGAATCTCTCCGCTTTGCCCTACCAAGGAATGTGGGGAGTTTCTTGTCTTTTGGGAGGTCCGGGGTCCTCTGTCAGCATCCAGCTGGTGTTCTGTAGAAGTTGCTCCACGTGCAGCTGTATTTCTGGTGTATCCGTGGGGAGGACGGTGACCTCCGCATCTTACTCTTCCGCCATCTTACCCGGAAGTCTCTCGACATGGAGCATTTTGATGGCAAGGGCGTTGTGCATTGTGATGAGAAAGGCAGGGAGCATTCTGATAAAAGGGTCATGGAGCAATTTGATTAAAAGTGTCATGGAACATTTTGATGACAGGTGTTATGGAACATTGTGATGTCAGGGGTCATCGAACATTGTGATGACAGGAGTCATGGAACATTGTGATGACAGGGGTGAGGGTGTATTGTGACAAATAGTGATGTAGCATTGTGAAATCAGGGGTGAGAGAGCATTTTGATGAGAAGTGCATGGAGCATTGTGATTACAAGGTTTATGGAGCATGGCAATGAAAAGTATGTGGACCGTTGTGATGAAATGCATGTGGCACATTTTGAAGACAATGGTCATGGAGCATTGTTCTCACAAAGAAATGGAGCATTGTGATGACAAGGGTCACAGAGAATTGTGATGAAATGTTCATGGAGCATTGTGGTTACAAAGGTCACAGAGCCTTGTGATGACACGGGCATGGACCATTGTGATGACAAACGTTATGAAGCACTGTGATGACTGGAGTAACGGAGCATTGTGATGACAGGGGTCATGGAGCATTGTGATGACATGTGTCATGGAGCATTGTGCTGACAAGTGCATGGAGCATTGTGATTTCAAGGGTCATGGAGCATTGTGCTGAGAAAGGCATAGAGCATTGTGATGACAAGGGTCAAAGAGCATTGTGATGAAAAGTTCATGGAGCATTGTGGTTAAAAAGGTCACAGAGACTGTTGATGATGAGGGCATGGACCATTGTGGTGACAAAGGTCATGAAGCATTGTGATGACTGGAGTCACGGAGCACTGTGAAGACAGGGGTCATGGAGCATTGTGATAACAAGGGCATGGAGCACTGTGATGACAAGGGCATGGAGCATTGATCTAATAAGTTTCATGGATTATTGCGATGACAGTTGGAATGGTGCATTGTAATGAAAAGGGCATGGAGCATTGTGATGACCAGGTCATGCAGTATTGTGAAGACAGTTGTCAGGGAGCATTGTGATGACATATGTAATGGCCCATTGTGATGACAATGGCATGGAGTATTGTGATGCCAATTGTCATGGAGGATTCTGATGACAACGGTAATGGAGCATTGTGATGACAATGGCTTGGAGCATTGTGATGACAAGGGTCAGGGAACATTGTGCTGACAAGTGCATGGAGAATTGTGATAACAAGGGTCATGGAGCATTCTGATGACAAGCTTCTGGAGTATTTTGATGACAATGGCATGGAGCATTGTGATGAAAACGGCATGGGGTATTGTGTTGAAAAAGCATGGAGCCTTTTCGTGACAGGTTTCAAGGAGAATTTTGACGACAAGTGTCAGGGAGCATTGTGATGACAAGTGTTATGAGAATTGTGATGAGAAAGGTCATGGAGCATTGTGATGAATAGGGCATGGAGTATTGTGATGACAGGCATCATGGAGCGTTGTGATGACAACTGTTATGGAACATTGTGATCACAAGACTTTGGAGCACTGTGATGACAGAGGTCATGGATCATTTTGATTTCAAGGAGAATGGAGCATTGTGATGACAAGGGCATGAAGCAATGTGATCCCAAGTTTCATGGAGGATTGTGATGACAATGGAAATGGAGTATTGTGATGACAAGCGAGTAGAGCATTGTAATGACAAGGTCATGTAGCATTTTGCTGACGAAGGCATGGAGCATTGTAATGACATGTGTCATGGAGTACTGTGATGACAAGCATCACGGATCATTTTGAATACAGGGGTCATGGAGCATTGGGATGACAAGTGCATGGATAATTGTGATGACAAGTGTCATGGAGCACTGGGCTGAAAATTTTCTTGGAGTGTTGTGATGTCAGGGGTTATGGAGCATTGTGATGACTAGGGAATGGAGCATTATGATGACAAGAGTCCCGGATCATTGTGTCGTCAGGTGTCATGGAGTGTTGTGATGACAGTGGTCATGGAGCATTGTGATGATATTGGCCATGGAGCATTGTGATGAATAGGTCGTGGAGCATTGGGCTGAAAATATTCATGGTTTATTGTGATGACAGGGGTCATGGAGCATTGTGATGACAAGGTAATGGAGCATGGTGATGACAAGGTCCTGGAGCATTGTGATGAGAAGTCCATGGATACTTATGATGACAATTCTCCTGGAGCATTCTGATGAAAAGGGGCATGGAGCATGGTGATTACAGGGGTCTTGGAGCATTGTGATGACTAGGACATGGAACATTGTGATACATGGGTCATGGGTCATGGAGCTTTGTGATGACAAGTAATGAAGCACTGTGATGACAAGGGCATGGAGCATTGTGATGACAGGGGCATGGAGCATTGGTCTGAAAAGATTCATATATTATTGTTATGACAGTGGACATGGTGCATTGTGATGACAAGGGCATGGATCATTGTGAAGAGAAGGTCATGGAGTATTTTGAAGACAGGTGTCAGGGAGCATTGTGATGACATATGTCATGGTCCACTGCGATGACAATGGCTGGGAGTATTGTGATGCCAAATGTAATGGAGGATTGTGATGACAAATATAATGGAGCATTGTGATGACTAGGGCTTGGAGCATTATGATGACAATGGCCATTGAGAATTTTAATGACAAGGTCGTGAAGTATTGTGATGACAAGGTCCTGGAGCATTGTGATGAGAAAACCATGGAGCCTTGTGATGACAAGTCTCCTGGAGCATACTGATGAAAATGGGCATGGAGCATTGTGATTAGAGGGGTCTTGGCCCATTGTGATGACAAGGGCATGGAGCATTGTGAGGAGAAGGCCAAGGAGCATTCTGATGGCATGCGTCATTGAGCTTTGTGAGGACAAGGGCATGGAGCACTGTGATTACAGGGGTCTTGGAGCATTGTGATGAAAAGGGCATGGATCACTGTGATGAAAAATGCATGGAGCCTTGTCATGACAAGATTCAAGGAGCATGCAGACAACAAGAGTCAGGGAACATTTTGATGACAAGTGTACTGAGCATTGTGATGACAAAGGTCATGGAGCATTTTGATGAGAAGACCATGGATAACTGTGATGATGAGCGTCATGGGGCATTGTGATGACAAGTGATATGGAATATTGTGATCACAAGGGTTTGGAGCATTGTTATGACAGAGGTCATGGAGCATTTTGATTTCATTGTGATGACAATAGCATGAAGCATTATGATGATGGTCATGGTGCATTGTGATGACAGGGTTCATGGATCATTGAGATGAAAAGGGGCATAGAGCATTGTGATTAGAGGGTTCTTGGAGCATTGTGATGAGAAGGGTCCTGGAGCTTTGTGATGACAAGGCCATGCAACATCGTGCTAGCAGGGGTCATGGAGCATTTTTATGACTGGGGTAATGGAGCACTGTGATGGCAAGGGAATGGAACATTGTGATGACAATCATGGAGCATTTTGATGACAAGAGTGTGGTGCATTTTGATGAGAAGGGCAGGTAGCTTTTTGATGCCAGGGTCATGGAACAATTTGATGAAAAGGGTCATGGAACATTTTGATGACAGGTGTTATGGAACATTGTGATGTCAGGGGTCTTGGAGCATTTTGATGAAAAGGATCATGTAGCAGTTTGATGACAGGTGTTATGGAACATTTTGATGTCAAGGGTCATCGAACATTGTGATGATAATTGCATGTAGCATTGTGATGACAGATGCCATGAAACATTGTGATGACAGTGGTGAGGGAGTATTGTGACAAATAGTGATGTAGCATTGTGATATCAGTGGTGAGAGAGCATTTTGATGAGAAGTGCATGGATGATTGTGATGACAAGTTTTATGGAGTATTGTGATGACAAATTTGTGGAGCATTGTGATGACAAGCGCATGGTGAATTGTGATGACATGTGTCATGGAGCATTGTGCTGAGAAAGGCATAGAGCATTTTGATGACAAGGGTCAAAGAGCATTGTGATGAAAACTTCATGGAACATTGTCGTTAAAAAGGTCACAGAGACTGTTGACGATGAGGACCTGGACAATTGTGATGACAAAGTTCATGAAGCATTGTGATGACTGGAGTCACGGAGAATTGGGATTACAGGGGTCATGGAGCATTGTGATAACAAGGGCATTCAGCATTGTGATGACAAGGGGATGGAACAGTGGTCTATTTAGTTTCATGGATTATTGTGATGACAGTTGGAATGGGGCATTGTGATGACAAGGGCATGGAGAATTGTGATGCCAGTTGTAATGTAGGATTCTGCTGTCAAAGATAATTGAGCATTGTGATGACAATGGCTTGGAGCATTGTGCTGACAAGGGTCAGGGAGCATTGTGCTGACAAGTGCATGGAGGTTTGTGATGACAAGGGTCATGGAACATTCTGATGACAAGCTTGTGGAGTATTTTGATGACAATGGCATGGAGCATTGTGATGAAAACGGCATGGGGCATTGTGATGAAAAAGGCATGGAGCCATTTCTTGACAGGGTACAGTGAGCATTCTGACGACAAATGTCAGGGAGCATTGTGATGACAAGTGTATTGAGAATTATGATGAGAAGGTCATGGAGCATTGTGATGAAAATGGCATGGAGTATTGTGATGACAGGCATCATGGAGCGTTATGATGACAAGTGTTATGGAACATTGTGATCACAAGAGTTTGGAGCATTGTGATGACAGAGGTCATGGATCATTTTGATTTCAAGGAGCATGGAGCATTGTGATGACAAGGGCATGAAGCAATGTGATCCCAAGGTTATTGGAGGATTGTGATGACAATAGAATTGGAGTATTCTGATGACAAGCCCATAGAGCATTGTAATGACAATGTCATGTAGCATTTTGCTGACAAAGGCATGGAACATTTTAATGACAGGTGTCATGGAGCACTGTGATGACAAGTGTTACGGATCATTGTGAATACAGGGGTCATGGACCATTGGGATGACAAGTGCATGGATAATTGTGATGACAAGTGTCATGGAGCACTGGGCTGAAAATGTTCATGGAGTTTTGTGATGACAGGGGTCATGGAGAATAGTGATGAGTAGGGAATGGAGCACTGTGATGACAAGAGTCCGGGATCATTGTGTCGTCTCTTGTCATGGAGTGTTTTGATGACAGTGGTCATGGAGCATTGTGATGATATTGGCCATGGAGCATTGTGATGAATAGGTCGTGGAGCATTGGGCTGAAAATATTCATGGATTATTGTGATGACAGGGGTCATGGAGCACTGTGATGACAAGGTAATGGAGCATGGTGATGACAAGGTCCTGGAGCACTGTGATGAGAAGACCATGGATACTTCTTATGACAATTCTCATGGAGCATTCTGATGAAAAGAGGCATGGAGCATGGTGATTACAGGGGTCTTGGAGTATTGTAATGACTAGGGCATAGAACACTGTGATACATGGGTCATGGAGCTTTGTGATGACAAATCATGGAGCATTGTGATGACAAGGGCATGGAGCATTGTGATGACAGGGGCATGGAGCATTGGTCTGACAAGATTAATAGATTATTGTGATGACAGTGGACATGGTGCATTGTGATGACAAGGGCATGGATCATTGTGAAGAGAAGGTCATGGATTATTGTGAAGAGAGGTGTCAGGGAGCATTGTGATGACATATGTCATGGTCCATTGCGATGACAATGGCTGGGAGTACTGTGATGCCAAATGTAATGGAGGATTGTGATGACAAATATAATGGAGCACTGTGATGACTAGGGCTTGGAGCACTATGATGACAATGGCCATTGAGAATTTTTATGACAAGGTCGTGAAGCATTGTGATGACAAGGTCCTGGAGCACTGTGATGAGAAAACCATGGAGCTTTGTGATGACAAGTCTCCTGGAGCATACTGATGAAAATGGGCATGGAGCATTCTGATTAGAGGGGTCTTGGCACATTGTGATAACAAGGGCATGGAGAATTGTGAGGAGAAGGCCAAGGAGCATTCTGATGGCATGCGTCATTGAGCATTGTGATGGCAAGGGCATGGAGCACATTGATTACAGGGGTCTTGGAGCACTGTGATGAAAAGGGCATGGATCATTGTGATGAAAAATGCATGCAGCCTTGTCATGACAGGATTCAAGGAGCATGTAGACAACAAGTGTCAGGGAACATTTTGCTGACAAGTGTACTGATCTTTGTGATGAAAAAGGTCTTGGAGCATTGTGATGACTGGAGTCATGGAGCATTATGATGACAGGGGTCATGGAACATTGTGATGACAAGGGCATGGAGCATTGGTCTAATAAGTTTCATGGATTATTGCGATGACAGTTGGAATGGTGCATTGTGATGACAAGGGCATGGAGCATTATGATGACCAGGTCATGCAGTATTGTGAAGACAGGTGTCAGGGAGCATTGTGATGACATATGTAATGGCCCATTGTGATGACAATGGCATGGAGCATTGTGATGCCAAGTGTCATGGAGAATTCTGATGACAAATGTAATGGAGCATTGTGATGACAATGGCTTGGAGCACTATGATGACAAGGGTCAGGGAGCATTGTGCTGACAAGTGCATGGAGAATTATGATGACAAGAGTCATGTAGCATTCTGATGACAAGCTTTGGAGTATTTTGATGACAATGACTTGGAACATTGTGATGAAAACGGCATGGGGCATTGTGATGAAAAAGTCATGGAGCCTTTTCGTGACATGGTTCAAGGAGCATTCTGAAGACAAGTGTCAGGGAGCATTGTGATGAAGAGTGTATTGAGAATTGTGATGATAAAGGTCATGGAGAATTTTGATGAAAAGGGCATGGAGTATTGTGATGACAGGCATCATGGAGCGTTGTGATGACAAGTGTTATGGATCATTGTGATCACAAGAGTTTGGAGCACTGTGATGATAGAGGTCATGGATCATTTTGATTTCAAGGAGCATGGAGCATTGTGATGACAAGGACATGAAGCAATGTGATCCCAAGGTTCATGGAGGATTGTGATGACAATGGAAATGGAGTATTGTGATGACAAGCGCATAGAGCATTGTAATGACAAGGTCATGTAGCATTTTGCTGACAAAGGCATGGAGCATTGTAATGACATGTGTCATGGAGCACTGTGATGACTAGCGTCACAGATCATTGTGAATACAGGGGTCATGGAGCTTTGGGATGACAAGTGCATGGATCATTGTGATGACAAATGTCATGGAGCACAGGGTTGAAAATTTTCATGGAGTGTTGTGATGACAGGGGTCATGGAGCATAGTGATGAGTAGGGAATGGAGCATTGTGATGACAAGAGTCCCGTATCATTGTGTCGTCATGTGTCATGGAGTGTTGTGATGACAGTGGTCATGAAGCATTGAGATGATATTGGCCATGGAGCATTGTGATGAATAGGTCGTGGAGCATTGGGCTGAAAATATTCATGGATTATTGTGATGACTGGGGTCATGGAGCATTGTGATGACAAGGTAATGGAGCATGGTGATGACAAGGTCCTGCAGCATTGTGATGAGAAGACCATGGATTCTTATGATGACAATTCTCATGGATCATTCTGTTGAAAAGGGGCATGGAGCATGGTGATTACAGGGGTCTTTGAGCATTGTGATGACAAGTCATGGAGCAATGTGATGACAAGGGCATGGAGCATTGTGATGACAGGGGCATGGAGCATTGGTCTGACAAGTTTAATAGATTATTTTTATGACAGTGGGCATGGTGCATTGTGATGACAAGGGCATGGATCATTGTGAAGAGAAGGTCATGGAGTATTTTGAAGACAGGTGTCAGGGAGCATTGTGATGACATATGTCATGGTCCATTGCGATGACAATGGCTGGGAGTATTGTGATGCCAAATGTAGTGGAGGATTGTGATGACAAATATAATGGAGTATTGTGATGACTAGGGCTAGGAGCATTATGATGACAATGGCCATTGAGAATTTTCATGACAAGGTCAGGAAGCATTGTGATGACCATGTCCTAGAGCATTGTGATGAGAAAACCATGGAGCCTTGTGATGACAAGTCTCCTGGAGCATACAGATGAACATTGGCATGGAGCATTGCGATTAGAGGGGTCTTGGCACATTGTGATGTCTAGGGCATGGAGCATTGTGAGGAGAAGGCCAAGGAGCATTCTGATGGCATGCGTCATTGAGCTTTGTGATGACAAGGGCATGGAGCATTGTGATTACAGGGGTTTTGGAGCATTGTGATGAAAAGGGCATGGATCATTGTGATGAAAAATGCACGGAGCCTTGTCATGACTGGATTAAAGGAGCATGCAGACAACAAGTGTCAGGGAACATGTTGATGACAAGTGTACTTAGCATTGCGATGACAAAGGTCATGGAGCATTCTGAGGAGAAGTCCATGGATAACTGTGATGACGAGTGTCATGGGGCATTGTGATGATAAGTGATAGGGAATATTGTGATCACAAGGGTTTGGAGCATTGTTATGACAGAGTTCATGGAGCATTTTGATTTCATTGTGATGACAATAGCATGAAGCATTATGATGATGGGCATGGTGCATTTTGATGACATGGTTCATGGATCATTGAGATGAAAAGGGGCATAGAGCATTGTGATTAGAGGGTTCTTGGAGCATTGTGATGAGAAGGGTCCTGGAGCTGTGTGATGACAAGGCCATGCAACATCGTGATAGCAGGGGTCATGGAGCATTGTTATGACTGCGGTAATGGAGCACTGTGATGGCAAGGGCATGGAGCATTGTGATGACAAGTCATGGAGCATTTTGATGACAAAGGTGTGGTGCATTTTGATGAGAAGTGCAGGGAGCATTTTGATGACAGGGTCATGGAACTATTTGATGAAAACGGTCATGGAACATTTTGATGACAGGTGTTATGGAACATTGTGATGTCAGGGGTCATGGGGCATTTTGATGAAAAGGATCATGGAGCAGTTTGATGACAGGTGTTATGGAACATTTTGATGTCAGGGGTCATCGAACATTGTAATGATAAGTGCTTGTAGCATTGTGATGACAGATGCCATGAATCATTGTGATGAAAGTGGTGAGGGATTATTGTGACAAATAGTGATGTAGCATTGTGATATCAGTGGTGAGAGAGCATTTTGATGAGAAGTGCATGGAGCATTGTGATGACAAGTTTTATGGAGTATTGTGATGACAAATTTGTGGAGCATTGTGATGACAAGCGCATGGTGCATTGTGATGACATGTGTCATGGAGCATTGTGCTGAGAAAGGCATAGAGCAGTTTGATGACAAGGGTCAAAGAGCATTGTGATGAAAATTTCATGGAGCATTGTGGTTAAAAGGTGACAGAGACTGTTGATGACGAGGACATGGACAATTGTGATGACAAAGTTCATGAAGCATTGTGATGACTTGAGTCATGGAGCATTGTGATGACAGGGGTCATGGAGCATTGTGATAACAAGGGCATGGAGTATTGTGATGACAAGGGCATGGAATATTGGTCTAATAAGTTTCATGGATTATCGCGATGACAGTTGGAATGGCGCATTGTGATGACAACGGCATGGAGCATTGTGATGACAAGTGGATGGAACAGTGGTCTCTTTAGTTTCATGGATTATTGTGATGACATTTGGAATGGGGCATTGTTATGACAAGGGCATGGAGAATTGTGATGCCAATTGTCATGTTGGATTCTGCTGTCAAAGATACTTGAGCATTGTGATGACAATGGATTGGAGCATTGTGATGACAAGGGTCAGGGAGCATTGTGCTGACAAGTGCATGGAGAATTGTCATGACAAGTGTCATGGAGCATTCTGATGACTAGCTTGTGGAGTATTTTGATGACAATGGCATGGAGCATTGTGATGATAACGGCATGGGGCATTGTGATGAAAAAGGCATGGAGACATTTCGTCACAGGGTTCAAGGAGCATTCTAATGACAAGTGTCAGGGAGCATTGTGATGACAAGTGTATTGAGAATTGTGATGACAAAGGTCATGGAGCATTGTGATGAAAAGGGCATGGAGTATTGTGATGACAGACATCATGGAGCGTTGTGATGACAAGTGTTATGGAACAAGGTGATCACATGGGATTTGTGCATTTTGATGACAGAGGTCATGGATCATTTTGATTTCAAGGAGCATGGAGCATTGTGATGACAAGGGCATGAAGCAATGTGATCCCAAGGTTCATGGAGGATTGTGATGACAATGGTAATGGAGTATTGTGATGACAAGCGCTTAGGGCATTGTAATGACAAGGCCATGTAGCATTTTGATGACAAAGGCATGGAGCATTGTGATGACAGTGGTCATGGAGCACTGTGATGACAAGCGTCATTGAGCATTGTGAATACAGGGGTCATGGAGCATTGGGATGACAAGGGCATGGATCATTGTGATGGCAAGGTTCATGGAGCATTGGGATGAAAATGTTCATAGAGTATTGTGATGACAGGGGTCATGGAGCATTGTGATGACAAGGGAATGGAGCATGGTGATGACAAGTTCCTGGGGCATTGTGATTAGAAGACCATGGAGACTTGTGATGACAAATCACATGGATCATTCTGATGAAAAGGGTCATGGAGCATTTTGATTACAGGGGTCTTGGAGCATTGTGATGACAAGGGCATGGATTATTGTGATGACAAAGGCATGGAGCCTTTTCATGACTGGGTACAAGGAGCATACTGACGACAAGTGTCAGGGAGCATTGTGATGACAAGTGTATTGAGCATTGTGATGACAAAGATCATAGACCATTGTGATGAGAAGACCATGGATAATTGTGATGATGAGCGTCATGGCGTGTTGTGGTGATAAGTGTTATGGAACATTGTGATCACAAGGGTTTGGAGCATTATGATGACAGAGATCATGGAGAATATTGATTTCATTGTGATGACAATAGCCTGAAGCATTATGATGATGGGCGTGGTGCATTGTGATGACAGGGTTCATGGAGCATTGAGATGAAAAGGGGCCTGGGGCTTTGTGTTTACAGGGGTCTTGGAGCACTGTGATGACAAGGGCATGGAGCATTGTTATGTGAAGGGCATGGAACATTCTGATGACATGTGTCATGGAGCTTTGTGATGACAAGGGCATGGAGCATTGTGATTTAAGCGGCCTTCAGCATTGTGATGACAGGTGTCATGGAACCTTGTGATGAATAGGCCGTGTTTCATTGTAATGGCAGGGGTCATGGTGCATTGTTATGACAGAGGTACTGGAGCATTTTGATGAGAAGGGTATGGAACATTGCTCTGAAATGTTTCTGGGATTATTGTGATGAGAGTGGGCATGGAGCATTGTGATGACAAGGGTACAGAACACTAGGATACATGGGTCATGCAGGATTGTAATGACAAGGGCATGGAGCATTGTGATAAGAAGGGCATCGAGCATTGTGATGACAAGTGTCATGGAGCTTTGTGATGACAAGGGCATTGAGCAATATGATGGGAAGGTTAATTGATCATTGTGATGACAATGACATGGAGCATTGTGATGCCATGGGTCATGGAGATTTGTCATGACAAGTCATGGAGCATTTTGATTACAAGTGCATGGTGCATTGTGATGAGAAGTGCAGGGAGCATTCTGATAACCGGGTCATGCAGCAATTTGATGAAAAGTGTAATGGAACACTTTGATGGCAGGGGTTATAGAACATTGTGATGTGAGGGGTCTTGGAGCTTTGGGATGAAAAGGATCATGGAGCATTTTGATGACAGGGGTTATGGAACATTGTGCTGTCAGGGGTCATGGAACTTTGTGACGATAAGGGGATGTAGCAGTGTGATGACAGGGTCATGGAACATCGTGATTACAGGGGTGAGAGGGTATTGTGATGACTAGTGATGGAACACTGTGATATCTCTGGTGAGAGAGCATTTTGATGAGAAGTGCATGGAGCATTGTGATTACAAGGTTTATGGAGCATGGCAATGACAATTTTGTGGACCTTTGTGATGAAATGCGTGTAGCACATTTTGAAAACAATGGTCATGGACCATTGTTCTCACAAAGAAATGGAGCATTGTGATGAAAAGGGTCACAGATAATTGTGATGAAAAGTTCATGGATCATTGTGGTTACAAAGCTCACAGAGCCTTGTGATGACACGGGCATGGACGATTGTGATGAAAAACGTTGTGAAGAATTGTGATGACTGGAGTCACGGAGCATTGTGATGACAGGGGTCATGGAGCATTGTGATGACATGTGTCATGGAGCATTGTGCTGACAAGTGCATGGAGCATTGTGATGTCAAGGGTCATGGAGCATTGTGCTGAGAAAGGCATAGAGCATTGTGATGACAAGGGTCAAAGAGCATTTTGATGGAAAGTTCATGGAGCATTGTGGTTAAAAAGGTCACAGAGACTGTTGATGATGAGGGAATGGACCATTGTGGTGACAAAAGTCATGAAGCATTGTGATGACTGGAGTCACGGAGCATTGTGATGACAGGGGTTATGGAGCATTGAGATGACAAGGGCATGGAGCATTGTGATGACCCGGTAGGTCATGAAGTATTGTGAAGACAGGTGTCAGGGAGCATTGTGATGACATATATAATGGCCCATTTTGATGACAATGGCATGGAGCACTGTGATGACAAGGGTCAGGGAGCATTGTGCTGACAAGTGCATGGAGAATTGTGATGACAAGGGTCATGGAGCATTCTGATGACTAGCTTGTGGACTATTTTGATGACAATGGCATGGAGCATTGTCATGAAAACGGCATGGGGAATTGTGATGAAAGGGGCATGGAGCCTTTTCGTGACAGTGTTCAAGGAGCATTCTGACGACAAGTGTCAGGGAGCATTGTGATGACAAGTGTATTGAGAATTGTGATGAGAATGTCATGGAGCATTGTGATGAAAAGGGCATGGAGTATTGTGATGACAGGCATCATGGAGCGTTGTGATGACAAATGTTATGGAACATTGTGATCACAAGAGTTTGGAGCATTGTGATGACAAAGGTCATGGATCATTTTGATTTCAAGGAGCATGGAGCATTGTGATGACAACGGCATGTAGCAATGTGATCCCAATTTTCATGGAGGATTGTGATGACAAGCAAATAGAGCATTGTAATGACAAGGTCATGTAGCATTTTGCTGACAAAGGCATGGAGCATTGTGATGACAGGTGTCATGGGGCACTGTGATGACAAGCGTCACGGAGCATTGTGAAAACAGTGGTCATGGAGCATAGGGATGACAACGACATGGATCACTGTGATGACAAGGGTCTTGGAACATTGGGCTGAAAATATTCATGGAGTATTTTGATGACAGGTGTCATGGAGCATTGTGATGACTATGGAATGGAACATTGTGATGACAAGAGTCCCGAATCATTGTGTTGTCAGGTGTCATGGAGTGTTGTGATGACAGTGGACATGGAGCATTGTGATGATATTGGCCATGGAGCATTGTGATGAGGAGACCTTGGGTAATTGTGATGTTGAGCATCATGGAGCACTGTAATGACAAGGGGCATGAAGCATTGTGATGACAGGTGTCAGTGAGCATTGTGATGACAGGGGTCATGGAGCATTGTGATGACAAGTGCATGGAGCTTTGTGATGACATGTGCAAGGAGCATTGTGATGACAAGTGCATGGAGCATTGCAATGCCAAGTGGATGGTGAATTTTGATGACAAGAGCATGTAACATTTTAATGAGTAGTGTCATGTAGCATTGTGATGACAAAGGACGTGGAGAATTGTGATGACAAGGGACATGGAGCATTTTGATAACCAGGGCATGGTGCACTGTGATGACAGGGGTCATGGAGCATTATTATGAGAACGGCCATGGTGCATTCTGACATAAGATATCACTTATGAAGAGAATGTAAACATGGCTACATATGAACTGATTTAGGGAAGATAACAGAGTATCAGATTTAGAAAACAATCTAACGCTTGCTTAAGGGGAAATAGAGGTGGGGAGATGCACAAAACATAAGATTGATATTAGCACAGGTACCGTTCCATAATCCAAAAACAGAAGAGACAAGCCCTACTCCTTCCTCAGTGAACGGAACTCACCAAATCTATTCCCCGCAGAGAAATATATCTGACTAGTAAGAATTTTAAAACCTATGTATTGATATGTCTCCGTAAGGGAACCAAGTGTGTCTAGAACGACATAAACATGGCTGTGAGAATCAGCTCAAACCCACTATAAAAATGAATTTCAAAACAAAACATAAAAACAGTAAAATTCTTACACAATACCTTCAGGGGTTCTGATGAAACCTGGAATGACCCTATCTACAATGACAGCTGGATGTGGCATAACGCTGGTCACTTGGGACTGAGAGGATTGGTGAGATTGGGTGAAAAAATGCAGACCGTTTAAAGCAATAATACCTGCCACCCATTCCATGGTTCCCATCTCTCCAGGTAGAAGGGAATATCACTACAGTTATAACGTGTATGGGAACCTAGAGAATGGAAACCATCTGATGGTGAAAGATTTCTAAAACTCTACTACTTTTTTCTCTCCTTGTGCTCCAATTTGACATTCCAACTGCTTGACTATCAATCTCCCAACTTGGAAAGTCAGCCCCTATAACCTCCTGGTTTGCAGAGTTGGCAAATTGTGTAGAGGATATAAGGGAAGAGAGAGAACCAATGAGAGAGTAGCTGTAGGCATTTGGACGGCCACATGACTCTCTAATTTCCCATCACAAAGAGGAATTAACCAAAGTCTCAGCCTGCCCCCGAGAACCAGTATAAGTCCAGAAGCAAAACTGTTGATTTGCGGTCAGATCACAAAAACGCGAGTTGAAAAATGGATCTCAGGGCCACAGCAATTCACTAACCTGCAGAGTTATAAAGGACTACTCCCTTTGAAAAATCTGTTGAGGGAAAGCCACGAGATGGAAGGGAAAATGAGGCAGAATGGCATGAAACAGATTTCAAGAGGTACATTGGAATTGCCTTTAAACACAGGAAAAGCATTACAACTTCGAAAATTATGGAAATGGCCATAAAGGGCATATGGGTTTTCACGTGAATATATTCAGGAGAAAACGCATACGCCCTTTTTGGACAAGCAAGCAAGCGGGCAATGCAAATCTGCACTACAAAGAATTATCACTTCCGACGGGTCAAAAGGGACATCCACAAAATGGGTAAAAACCAGAAAGGCAAGACAGGCCCTGGAGAACAGGGAGCCTTGCTATGCTGACGGGCGGGATGTAAATTGCCAACTGCCTCTCTGGAGGAGTGCATTGTTTTCCCTAAAACAAGCAAACAACAGAGCTACAGAGCCAAGGGCACTTCCAGTCTAGGGAATATACCTTGGGAAAACTGAAAATAAATAAGACAGATCCACACCAAAATTCAGGGCTGCACTGCTTACAAAAACCTCAACTTGTGTACACCTTAAATATCTCAGGAAAGACAAAAATGGTTCAAGAAATTGTGGTACTTACGTATAATGGAATATCGCTCAGCCATGAAATAAATGTAATAAGGCCAGTAGCAGCAAAATGAGTGGATTCAGGTACGATGATTCTAAGTGAAATAAGTCACAAAGAAAAAGAAACTTATCATAAGATATCACTTTTGAAGATCCTGTAAACATGGCTACATATGAACTGAGTTAGGAAAGCGAAGAGAGACTCACATTTAAAAAAAAACGCTTATGCCTGCTTAAGGGGGAAGGAGAGGTGGGGTGATGCATAAAATCAGATTTTGATATTAGTACAGGTACCGTTCCAAAAACCAAATACGAAATAGACAAGACCTACACATTCCTCAGTGAAAGGGACTCAACACCTCATATTCACCACAGAGTAATATAATTAACTAGTATGAATCTTAAAACCTATGTATTGATATGTCTCCATAAGGGAATCAAGTGTGTCTAGACTGGCATAAACATGACAGTGAGAATCAGCTCAAACCCACTATAAAAAGGAATTTCAAAAACAAAACAAAAAAACAGGGAAATTTCTTACAATTCCTTCAGGGTCTCTGATGAAACCTGGAAGGACCCTATCTACAATGACAGCTGGATGTGGCATAAGGCTGGACACTTGGGACTGAGAGGATTGGTGAGATTGGGTGAGCAAATGCAGACCCTTTAAAGCAATAATGAGTGGCACCCATTCCATGGGTCCCAACTCTCAAGGTTGAAGGGAATATTACTACAGCTATAACATGTACGGGAAACCTAGAGAATGGACACACTGTGAATATGAAAGGTCTCTAAAAGTCAACTAATAGTCCCTCTCCTGGTGCTCTGGTTTGACTTTCCATTTGCTTTACTATCAATCTCCCAACTTGGAGAGACAGCCCCTTTAACCTCCTGGTTCTCAAAAGTTGCCAATTTGGCAGAGGATGAAAGGGAAGAGGGAGAACCAATAAGAGAGTAGCTGTTAGGCATTTGGACGGGAACATGTCCCTCTAATTTCCCGGCCGGAAGAAAAATTAACCAAAGTCTCAGCCACCCACCACACACCAGTATAGGTCCTGAACCAAAGTTTGGACTTGCATTCAGCTCACAAAAAAACGAGTTGAAAAATGGAGCTCATGGGCACAGCAATTCAAAAACTGGCAGAGAAATACAGGACAACTATCGTCCAAATATTTGTTTAATGGAAGGCAACGAGGCGGACTTGAAAGTGAGGCAGAATAGCAGGAAACAGATTTTGAGAGGTATGTTGGAATCGCCTTTAAAGCACAGGAAGAGGGGCACAACTTCGACAATGATGCACTTGGCCAAAAAGGGCGTATGGCTTTTCTCCTGAATATATTCAGGAGAAAATGAATACGCCCTTTTTGGCCATCCAGCAAGCAGACAATGCAAATCTGCACTACAAAAATTATCACCTCAAACCAGTCAAAAGGGATATCCACAAAATGTGTAAAAACCAGAAAGGCAAGACAGCCCCTGGAGAACTGGGAGCCTTGTTATGCTGATTGGCGGGATTAAGTTGCCAACTGCCTCTCTGGAGGAGTGCATTGTGTTCCATAAAACAAATAAAGAACAGAGCTACAGAGCCTAGGGCACGTCCAGTCTAGGAAATATACATTGGGAAAACTGAAAATCAATAAGACAGAGCCACCCCAAAATTTAGGGTTTCACTTCATTCAAGAACCTCAACTTGGGTACGCCTTAAATATCCCAGGAAAGACAAAAATGGTTCAAGAAATTGTGGTACTTATGTACAAGGAATATCCCTCAGCCATGTAATCAATGTCATAAGGCCAGTAGCAGCAAAATGAGTGGATTCAGGTACGATGATTCTAAGTGAAATAAGTCACACAGAAAAAGAAAATTACCATAAGATATCACTTATGAAGATCCTGTAAACATGGCTACACATGAACTGTGTTAGGAAAGAGAAGAGAGACTCACATTTAGAAAATATTCTTATGCCTGCTTAAGGGGTATTGAGAGGTGGGGTGATGCATAAAACCAGAGTTTGAATTAGTACAGGTACCTTTCCAAAAACCTAATACAGAATAGAAAAGACCTACACCTTCTTCAGGGAAAGGGACACAACAACCCATATTCCCCGCAGAAGAATATATCTTACTAATAAGAATCTTAAAACCTATGTATTGATATATCTCCATAAGGGAATCAAGTATGTCTAGACTGGCATAAACATGGCAGTGAGAATCAGCTCAAACCCACTATAGAAAGGAATTTCAAAATCAAACCAAAAAAACAGGGAAATTCTTTACAATTCCTTCAGGGTCTCTGATGAAACCTGGTATGACTCTATCTAAAATGACAGCAGGATGTGGCATATGGCTGGACACATGGGACTGAGAGGATTGGTGAGATTGGGTGAGCAAATGCAGAACCTTAAAGCAATAATGTGTGGCAGCCATTCGATGGGTCCCAACTCTCCAGGTTGAGGGGAATATTACTAGAGCTATAAAATGTACGGGTAACCAAGAGAATGGACCCACTGTGAATATGAAAGGTTTCTAATACTCAACGAATAGTCCCTATCCTGGTGCTCCAGTTTCACTTTCCAATGCCTTTAATATCAATCTCCCAACTTGGAGAGACAGCCCCTTTAACCTCCTGGTTTGCACAGGTTGACAATTTGGCAGAGGATGAAAGGGAAGAGGAAGAACCAATGAGAGAGTAGCTGTTAGGTATTTGGAGGGGCACATGTGACACTAATTTCGTGGCAGGAAGAAGAATTAACCAAAGTCTCAGCCACCCGCCGGGAAGCAGTATAGGTCCTGAACCAATATTTTGGACTTGCATTCAGCTCACAAAAAACGAGTTGAAAAATGGAGCTCAGGGGCACAGCAATTCACAAACTGGCAGAGGAGTAAAGGACCGCTATCGTGCAAAAATCTGTTGAGGGAAGGCAACGAGGCGGATTTGAAAGCGAGGCAGAATAGGCGGAAACAGATTTCAAGAGGTACGTTGGAACTGCCTTTAAAGCACAGGAATAGGGGCACAACTTTGACAATGATACACTTGGCCAAAAAGGGCGTATGAGTTTTCTCCTGAATTTATTCAGGAGAAAACACATAGAACCTTTTTGGCCAGGCAATCAAATGGGCAATGTGAAACTGCACTACAAAGAAGCATCACTTCCCACCGGTCAAAAGGGACATCCGCAAAATGTGTAAAAACCAGAAAGGCAAGACAGGCGCTGGAAAACTGGGAGCCTGTTTATGATGAGGTTCGGGACGTAAGTTGCCAACTGGCTCTCTGGAGAAGTGCATTGTGTTCCCTAAAAAAATAAACAACACAGCTACAGAGCCAAGGGCACTTTCAGGCTAAGGAATATACCTTGGGAAAATTGAAAATCAATAAGCCAGAGTCACCCCAAAATTTAGGTTTGCAGTGCTTAAAAGAGACTCAACTTGTGTCCACCTTAAATATCCCAGGAAAGACAAAAAGGGTTTAAGAAATTGTAGAACTTACGTATGATGGAATATCCCTCAGCCATGAAATCAATGTCATAAGACCAGTAGCAGCAAAATGAGTGGATTCAGGTACGATGATTCTAAGTGAAATAAGTCACACAGAAAAAGAAACTTATCATAAGATATCACTTATGAAGATCCTGTAAACATGGCTACACATGAACTGAGTTAGGAAAGAGAAGAGAGTCTCACATTTAGAAAACACTCTTATGCCTGCTTAAGGGGGAAGTAGAGGTGGGGTGATGCATAAAACAAGAGTTTGATATAAGCACAGGTACCGTTCCAAGAACCAACTATGGAATAGACAAGACCTACACCTTCCTCAGTGAAAGGGACTCAAAACCCCATATTTCCCACAGAGCAATATATCTGACTAGTAAGAATCTTAAAACCTATGTATTGATATGTCTCTTTAAGGAATCAAGTGTGTCTAGACTGGCATAAACATGGCAGCGAGAATCAGCTCAAACCCACTATAAAAAGGAATTTCAAAAACAAAAGAAAAAAATAGGGAAAATCTTTACAATTCCTTCAGGGTATCTGATGAAACCTGGAATGACCCTATCTACAACGACAGCTGGATGTGGCATAAGGCTGGACACATGGGACTGAGAGGATTGGTGAGATTGGGTGAGCAAATGCAGACCCTTTAAAGCAATAATGCAAGGCACCCATTCCATGGGTCCCAACTCTCCAGGTTGAAGGGAATATTACTACAGCTATAACATGTAAGGGAAACCTAGAGAATGGACACACTGTGAATACGAAAGGTTTCTAAAACTCAATGAATAGTCCCTCTCCTGGTGATCCAGTTTGACTTTCTAACTGCTTTACTATCAATCTTCCAACATGGAGAGACAGCACCTTTAACCTCCTGGTTCGCACAGGTTGCCAATTTGGCAAATGATGAAAGGGAAGAGGGAGAACCAAAGAGAGAGTAGCTGTTAGGCATTTGGATGGGCACATGTCACTCTTATTTACCGGGAGGAAGAAGAATTAACCAAAGTCTCAGCCACCCACCGGGAACCAGTATAGGTCCTAAACCAAAATATGGGACTTGCGTTCAGCTCACGAAAAACGAGTTAAAAAATGGAGCTCAATGACAGAGCAATTCACAAACTGACAGAGTAATAAAGGACAACTATCATCCAAAATTCTGTTGAGGGAAGGCAACGAGGCGGACTTGAAAGGGAGGCAGAATAGCAGGAAACAGATTTCAAGAGGTACATTGGAATCACCTTTAAAACACAGGAAGAGGGGCACAACTTCGACAATGATGCACTTGGCCAAAAATGGCGTATGCGTTTTCTCCTGAGTATATTCAGGAGAAAACGCATACGCCCTTTTTGGCCAAGCAAGCAAGCGGAAAATGTAAGTCTGCAGTACAAAGAAGTATCACTTCCCACCGGTCCAAAGGGACATCCACACAAGGGTAAAAACCAGAAATTCAAGACAGGCCCTGGAGAACTGGGAGCCTTGTTATGCTGATGGGAGGGATGTAAATTGCCAACTTCCTCTCTGGAGGAGTGCATTGTGTTCCCTAAAACAAGTAAACAACAGAGCTACAGAGCCAAGGGCACTTCCAGTCTAGGGAATATACCTTGGGAAAACTGAAAATCAATAAGACAGAGCCACCCCAAAATTTAGGGCTGCACTGCTTACAAGAACCTCAACTTGGGTACACCTTAAATATCCCATGAAATATAAAAATGGTTCAAAAAATTGTGGTACTTACGTACGATGGAATATCCATCAGCCATGAAATCAATGTCATAAGACCAGTAGCAGCAAAATGAGTGGATTCAGGTACGATGATTCTAAGTGAAATAAGTCACACAGAAAAAGAAACTTATCATAAGATATCACTTATGAAGATCCTGTAAACATGGCTACTCATGAACTGAGTTAGGAAAGAGAACAATGTCTCACAGTTAGAAAACACTCTTATGCCTGCTTAAGGGGGAAGGAGAGGTGGGGTGATGCATAAAACCAGAGTTTGATATAAGCACAGGTACCGTTCCAAAAACCAACTATGGAATAGACAAGACCTACACCTTCCTCAGTGAAAGGGATTCAAAACCCCATATTTCCCGCAGAAGAATATATCTAACTAGTAAGAATCTTAAAACCTATGTATAGATATGTCTCCGTAAGGGAATCAAGTGTTTCTAGACAGGCATAATCATGGCAGCGAGAATCAGCTCAAACCCACTATAAAACGGAATTTCAAAAACAAAACAAAAAAACAGCGAAATTCTTTACAACTCCTTCAGGATCTCTGATGAAACCTGGAATGACCCTATCTACAATGACAGCTGGAGGAGGTGTAAGGCTGGACACATGGGACTGAGAGGATTGGTGAGATTGGGTGAGCAAATGCAGACCCTTTAAAGCAATAATGCAAGGCACCCATCCCATGGGTCCCAGCTCTCCATGTGGAAGGGAATATTAATACAGCTATAACATGTACGGGAAACCTAGAGAATGGACACACTGTGAATAAGAAAGGTCTCGAAAACTCAACAAATAGTCCCTCTCCTGGTCCTCCAGTTTGACTTTCCAACTGCTTTACTATCAATCTCCCAACCTCGAGAGACAGCACCTTTAACCTCCTGGTTCGCACAGGTTGCCAATTTCGCAGAGGATGAATGGGAAGAGGGAGAACAAATGAGAGAGTAGCTGTTAGGCATTTGGACGGGCATATGTCACTCTTATTTCCCGGGAGGAAAAAGAATTGACCAAAGTCTCAGCCACCCACCGGGAAACATTATAGGTCCTGAACCAAAATATTGGACTTGCGTACAGCTCACAAAAAAAACAGTTAAAAAACGGAGCTCAGGGGCAGACCAATTCACAAACTGGCAGAGTAATAAAGGAAATCTATCTTCCAAAAATGTGTTGAGGGAAGGCAACGAGGCGGACTTGAAAGCGAGGCAGAATAGCCGGAAACAGATTTCAAGAAGTACGTTGGAATCACATTTAAAGCCCAGGAAGAGGGGCACAACTTCGAAAATGATGCACTTGGCCAAAAAGGGCTTATGCATTTTCTCCTGAGTATATTCAGGAGAAACCGCATACGCCCTTTTTGGCCAAGCAAGCAAGCGGGCATGCAAGTCTGCACTACAATGAAATATCACTTCACACCGGTCCAAAGGGACATCCACACAAAGGGTAAAAACCAGAAATTCAAGACAGGCCCTGGAGAACAGGGAGCCTTGATATGCTGATGGGCGGAATGTAAATTGCCAACTGCCTCTCTGGAGGAGTGCATTGTGTTCCCTAAAACAAGTAAACAACAGAGCTACAGAGCCAAGGGCACTTCCAGTCTAGGGAATATACCTTGGGAAAACTGAAAATCAATAAGACAGAGCCACCCCAAAATTTAGGGCTGCACTGCTTACAAGAACCTCAACTTGGGTACACCTTAAATATCCCAGGAAATATAAAAATGGTTCAAAAAATTGTGGTACTTACGTACGATGGAATATCCATCAGCCATGAAATCAATGTCATAAGACCAGTAGCAGCAAAATGAGTGGATTCAGGTACGATGATTCTAAGTGAAATAAGTCACACAGAAAAAGAAACTTATCATAAGATATCACTTATGAAGATCCTGTAAACATGGCTACTCATGAACTGAGTTAGGAAAGAGAACAATGTCTCACAGTTAGAAAACACTCTTATGCCTGCTTAAGGGGGAAGGAGAGGTGGGGTGATGCATAAAACCAGAGTTTGATATAAGCACAGGTACCGTTCCAAAAACCAACTATGGAATAGACAAGACCTACACCTTCCTCAGTGAAAGGGATTCAAAACCCCATATTTCCCGCAGAAGAATATATCTAACTAGTAAGAATCTTAAAACCTATGTATAGATATGTCTCCGTAAGGGAATCAAGTGTTTCTAGACAGGCATAATCATGGCAGCGAGAATCAGCTCAAACCCACTATAAAACGGAATTTCAAAAACAAAACAAAAAAACAGCGAAATTCTTTACAACTCCTTCAGGATCTCTGATGAAACCTGGAATGACCCTATCTACAATGACAGCTGGAGGAGGTGTAAGGCTGGACACATGGGACTGAGAGGATTGGTGAGATTGGGTGAGCAAATGCAGACCCTTTAAAGCAATAATGCAAGGCACCCATCCCATGGGTCCCAGCTCTCCATGTGGAAGGGAATATTAATACAGCTATAACATGTACGGGAAACCTAGAGAATGGACACACTGTGAATAAGAAAGGTCTCGAAAACTCAACAAATAGTCCCTCTCCTGGTCCTCCAGTTTGACTTTCCAACTGCTTTACTATCAATCTCCCAACCTCGAGAGACAGCACCTTTAACCTCCTGGTTCGCACAGGTTGCCAATTTCGCAGAGGATGAATGGGAAGAGGGAGAACAAATGAGAGAGTAGCTGTTAGGCATTTGGACGGGCATATGTCACTCTTATTTCCCGGGAGGAAAAAGAATTGACCAAAGTCTCAGCCACCCACCGGGAAACATTATAGGTCCTGAACCAAAATATTGGACTTGCGTACAGCTCACAAAAAAAACAGTTAAAAAACGGAGCTCAGGGGCAGACCAATTCACAAACTGGCAGAGTAATAAAGGAAATCTATCTTCCAAAAATGTGTTGAGGGAAGGCAACGAGGCGGACTTGAAAGCGAGGCAGAATAGCCGGAAACAGATTTCAAGAAGTACGTTGGAATCACATTTAAAGCCCAGGAAGAGGGGCACAACTTCGAAAATGATGCACTTGGCCAAAAAGGGCTTATGCATTTTCTCCTGAGTATATTCAGGAGAAACCGCATACGCCCTTTTTGGCCAAGCAAGCAAGCGGGCATGCAAGTCTGCACTACAATGAAATATCACTTCACACCGGTCCAAAGGGACATCCACACAAAGGGTAAAAACCAGAAATTCAAGACAGGCCCTGGAGAACAGGGAGCCTTGATATGCTGATGGGCGGAATGTAAATTGCCAACTGCCTCTCTGGAGGAGTGCATTGTGTTCCCTAAAACAAGTAAACAACAGAGCTACAGAGCCAAGGGCACTTCCAGTCTAGGGAATATACCTTGGGAAAACTGAAAATCAATAAGACAGAGCCACCCCAAAATTTAGGGCTGCACTGCTTACAAGAACCTCAACTTGGGTACACCTTAAATATCCCATGAAATATAAAAATGGTTCAAAAAATTGTGGTACTTACGTACGATGGAATATCCATCAGCCATGAAATCAATGTCATAAGACCAGTAGCAGCAAAATGAGTGGATTCAGGTACGATGATTCTAAGTGAAATAAGTCACACAGAAAAAGAAACTTATCATAAGATATCACTTATGAAGATCCTGTAAACATGGCTACTCATGAACTGAGTTAGGAAAGAGAACAATGTCTCACAGTTAGAAAACACTCTTATGCCTGCTTAAGGGGGAAGGAGAGGTGGGGTGATGCATAAAACCAGAGTTTGATATAAGCACAGGTACCGTTCCAAAAACCAACTATGGAATAGACAAGACCTACACCTTCCTCAGTGAAAGGGATTCAAAACCCCATATTTCCCGCAGAAGAATATATCTAACTAGTAAGAATCTTAAAACCTATGTATAGATATGTCTCCGTAAGGGAATCAAGTGTTTCTAGACAGGCATAATCATGGCAGCGAGAATCAGCTCAAACCCACTATAAAACGGAATTTCAAAAACAAAACAAAAAAACAGCGAAATTCTTTACAACTCCTTCAGGATCTCTGATGAAACCTGGAATGACCCTATCTACAATGACAGCTGGAGGAGGTGTAAGGCTGGACACATGGGACTGAGAGGATTGGTGAGATTGGGTGAGCAAATGCAGACCCTTTAAAGCAATAATGCAAGGCACCCATCCCATGGGTCCCAGCTCTCCATGTGGAAGGGAATATTAATACAGCTATAACATGTACGGGAAACCTAGAGAATGGACACACTGTGAATAAGAAAGGTCTCGAAAACTCAACAAATAGTCCCTCTCCTGGTCCTCCAGTTTGACTTTCCAACTGCTTTACTATCAATCTCCCAACCTCGAGAGACAGCACCTTTAACCTCCTGGTTCGCACAGGTTGCCAATTTCGCAGAGGATGAATGGGAAGAGGGAGAACAAATGAGAGAGTAGCTGTTAGGCATTTGGACGGGCATATGTCACTCTTATTTCCCGGGAGGAAAAAGAATTGACCAAAGTCTCAGCCACCCACCGGGAAACATTATAGGTCCTGAACCAAAATATTGGACTTGCGTACAGCTCACAAAAAAAACAGTTAAAAAACGGAGCTCAGGGGCAGACCAATTCACAAACTGGCAGAGTAATAAAGGAAATCTATCTTCCAAAAATGTGTTGAGGGAAGGCAACGAGGCGGACTTGAAAGCGAGGCAGAATAGCCGGAAACAGATTTCAAGAAGTACGTTGGAATCACATTTAAAGCCCAGGAAGAGGGGCACAACTTCGAAAATGATGCACTTGGCCAAAAAGGGCTTATGCATTTTCTCCTGAGTATATTCAGGAGAAACCGCATACGCCCTTTTTGGCCAAGCAAGCAAGCGGGCATGCAAGTCTGCACTACAATGAAATATCACTTCACACCGGTCCAAAGGGACATCCACACAAAGGGTAAAAACCAGAAATTCAAGACAGGCCCTGGAGAACAGGGAGCCTTGATATGCTGATGGGCGGAATGTAAATTGCCAACTGCCTCTCTGGAGGAGTGCATTGTGTTCCCAAAAACAAGTAAACAATAGAGCTACATTGCCAAGGACACTTCCAGTCTAGGAAATATACCTTGGGAAAACTGAAAATCAATAAGACAAAGCCACCCCAAAATTTAGGGCTGCACTGCTCACAAGAACCTCAACTTGGGTACACCTTAATTATTCCAGGAAATATAAAACTGGTTCAAAAAATTGTGGTACATTCGTACGATGGAATATCCCTCAGCCCAGAAGACAATGTCATAAGACCAGTAGCAGCAAAATGAGTGGATTCAGGTACGATGATTCTATGTGAAATAAGTCACACAGAAAAAGAAGCTTATCATAAGATATCAATTATGAAGATCCTCTAAACATGGCTACACATGAACAGATTTAGGAAAGAGAACAGAGTCTCACATTTAGAAAACACTCTTATGCCTGCTTAAGGGGAAAGGAGAGGTGGGGTGATGCATAAAACCAGAGTTTCATATAAGCAGAGGTACCGTTCCAAAAACCAAATATGGAATAGACAAGACCTACAGCTTCCTCAGTGAAAGGGACTCAAAACGCCATATTTCCCACAGAGGAATATATCTGACTAGTAAGAATATTAAAACCTATGTATTGATATGTCTCTGTAAGGGAATCAAGTGTTTTTAGACTGGCATAAACAGGGAAGCGAGAGTCAGCTCAAACCCACTATAAAAAGGAATTTCAAAACAAAACATAAAAACAGGGAAATTCTTTACAATTCCTTCAGGGTTTCTGATGAAACCTGGAATGACCCTATCTACAAGGACAGCTGGATGTTGCATAAGGTTGGACAGATGGGACTGAGAGGACTGGTGAGATTGGGTGAGCAAATGCAAACCCTTTAAAGCAATAATGCATGGCACCCTTTCCATGTGTCGCAACTCTCCAGATTGAAGGGTATATTACTATAGCTATAACATGTAAGGGAAACCTAATAATGGACACACTGTGAATACGAAATGTTTCTAAAACTCAACCAATAGTCCCTCTCCTTGTGCGACAGTTTGACTTTCCAACTGCTTTACTATCAATCTCCCAACTTGGAGAGACAGCACCTTTAACCTCCTGGTTTGCAAAGGTTGCCAATTTGGCAAATGATGAAAGGGAAGTGGGAGAACCAATGAGAGAGTAGCTGTTAGGCATTTGGACGGGCACATGTCACTCTTATTTCCCGGGAGGAAAAAGAATTAACCAAAGTCTCAGCACCCACAGAAAACCAGTATAGGTTCTGAACCAAAATTTTGGACTTGCGTTCAGCTCACAAAAAACGAGTTAAAATGTGGAGCTCAGGAGCATAGCAATTCACAAACTGGCAGAGTAACAAAGGGCAACTATCGTCCAAAAATCTGTTGAGGGAAGGCACGGAGGCGAACTTGAAAGGGAAGCAGAATAGCAGGAAACATATTTCACGAGGTAGTTTGCAATCACGTTTAAAGCACAGGAAGAGGGGCACAATTTCGACAATGATGTACTTGGCCAAAAAGGGTGTATGCGTTTTCTCCTGAATATATTCAGGAGGAAACGCTTACACCCTTTTTGGGCAAGCAAGCAAGCAGGCAATGTAAATCTGCACTACAAAGGAGTATCACTTCCCACCGGTCAAAAGGGACATCCACAACATGGGTAAAAACCAAAAAGGCAGGACAGGCCCTGGAGAACAGGAGCCATGTTATGCTGATGGGTGGTATGTAAATTGTCAACTGCCTCTCTGGAGGAGTGCATTGTGTTCCCTAAAACAAGTAAACAACAGAGCTACAGAGCCAAGGGCACTTCCAGTCTAGGGAATATACCTTGGGAAAACTGAAAATCAATAAGACAGAACAACCCCAATATTTAGGCCTGCACTACTTACATGAACATCATCTTGGGTATACCTTAAATATCCCAGGAAAGATAAAAATGGTTCAAAAAATTGTGGTACTTACGTATGATGGAATAACCCTCAGCCATGAAATCAATGTCATAAGACCAGTAGAAGCAAAATGAGTGGATTCAGGTACGATGATTCTAAGTGAAATAAGTCACACAGAAAAAGAAGCTTATCATAAGATATCACTTATGAAGTTCCTGTAAACATGGCTACACATGAACTGAGTTAGGAAAGAGAACAGAGTCTCACATTTAGAAAACACTCTTATGCCTGATTAAGTGGGAAGGAGAGGTGGGGTGATGAATAAAACCAGAGTTTGATATAAGCACAGGTACCGTTCCAAAAACCAACTATGGAATAGACAAGACCTACACCTTCCTCAGTGAAAGGGACTCAAAACACCATATTTCCCGCAGAGGAATATATCTGACTAGTAAGAATCTTAAAACCTATGTATTGATATGTCTCCTTAAGGGAATCAAGTGTTTCTAGACTGGCATAAACTTGGCAGCGAGAATCAGCTCAAACCCACTATAAAGAGGAATTTCAAAAAAAAAACATAAAAACAGGGAAATTCTTTACAATTCCTTCAGGGTCTCTGATGAAACCTGGAATGACCTTATCTACAAAGACAGCTAGATGTGGCATAAGGCTGGACACATGGGACTGAGAGGATTGATGAGATTGGGTGAGCAAATGCAGACCCTTTAAAGCAATTATGCGTGGCACACATTCCATGTGTCCCAACTCTCCAGGTTGAAGGGTATATTACTATAGCTATAACATGTAAGGGAAACCTAAGAATGGACACACTGTGAATACGAAAGGTTTCTAAAACTCAACGAATAGTCCCTCTCCTTGTGCGCCAGTTTGACTTTCCAACTGCTTTACTATCAATCTCCCAACTTGCAGAGACAGCACCTTTAACCTCCTGGTTCGCACAGGTTGCCAATTTGGCAAAGGATGAAAGGGAAGAGGGAGAACCAATGAGAGAGTAGCTGTTAGGCATTTGGACGGGCACATGTCACTCTTATTTCCTGGGAGGAAGAAGAATTAAGCAAAGTCTCAGCCACCCACCGGGAACTGGTATAGGTCGTCAACCAAAACTTTGGACTTGCGTTCAGCTCACAAAAAACGAGTTAAAAAGTGGAGCTCAGGGGCTGAGCAATTCACAAACTGGCAGAGTAATACAGGGCAACTATCGTCCAACAATCTGTTGAGGGAAGGCAACTAGGCGGACTTGAAAGCGAGGCAGAATAGCAGGAAACAGATTTCAAGGGGTACGTTGGAATCGCCTTTAAAGCACAGGAAGAGGGGCACAATTTCGACTATGATGCACTTGGCCAAAAAGGGCATATGCGTTTTCTCCTGAATATATTCAGAAGAAAACGCATACGCCCTTTTTGGCCAAGCAAGCAAGCGGGCAATGCAAATCTGAACTACAAAAAGTATCACTTCCCACAGGTCAAAAGGGACATCCACAACATGGGTAAAAACCAGAAAGGCAAGACAGGCCTTGGAGAACAGGGAGCCTTTTTATGTTGATGGACGGGATGTAAATTGCCAACTGCCTCTCTGGAGGAGTGCATTGTGTTCCCTAAAACAAGTAAAGAACAGAGCTACTGAGCCAAGTGCACTTCCCGTCTAGGGAATATACCTTGGGAAAACTGAAAAGCAATAAGTGAGAGCCACCCCAAAATTTAGGGCTGCACTGCTTACAAGAACCTCATCTTGGGTACACCTGAAATATCCCTGGAAAGATAAAAATGGTTCAAAAAGTGTGGTACTTACGTATGATGGAATATCCCTCATCCATGAAAACAATGTCATAAGACCAGTAGCAGCAAAATGAGTGGATTCAGGTACGATGATTCTAAGTGAAATAAGTCACAAAGAAAAAGAAACTTATCATAAAATATCACTTATGAAGATCCTGTAAACATGGCTACACATGAACAGAGTTAGGAAAGAGAACAGAGTCTCACATTTAGAAAACACGCTTATGCCTGCTTAAGGGGGAAGGAGAAGTGGGGTGATGCATAAAACCAGAGTTTGATATAAGCACAGGTACCGTTCAAAAACCAACTATGGAATAGAAAAGACTTACACCTTCCTCAGTGAAAGGGACTCAAAACCTCATATTTCCCACAGAGGAATATATCTGACTAGTAAGCATCTTAAAACCTATGTATTGATATGACTCCTAAGGGAATCAAGTGTTTCTAGACTGGCATAAACATGGCAGTGAGAATCAGCTCAAACCCACTATAAAAAGGAATTTCAAAACAAAACAAAAAAAAAGGGAAATTTTTTCCAATTACTTCAGGGTCTCTGATGAAACCTGGAATGACCCTATCTACAACGACAGCTGGATGTGGCATAAGGCTGGACACATGGGACTGAGGGGATTGGTGATATTGGGTGAGCAAATGCAGACCCTTTAATGCAAAAATACATGGCACCCATTCCATGGGTCCCAACTCTACAGGTTGTAGGGAATATTACTACATTATTAGCATGTACGGGAAACCTAGAGAATTGACACACTGTGAGTACGAAATGTCTCTAAAACTCAACGAATAATCCCTTTCCTGGTGCTCCGGTTTGACTTTCCAACTTCTTCAATATCAATCTCCCAACTTGCAGAGACAGCCCCTTTAACCTCCTGGTTCGCACAGGTTGCCAATTTGGCAGAGGCTGAAAGGGAAGAGGGAGAACCAATGAGAGAGTAGCTGTTAGGCATTTGGACGGGCACATGTCACTCTTATTTCATGGGAGGAAGAAGAATTAACCAAAGTCTCAGCCACACACCGGGAACCAGTATAGGTCCTGAACCAAAATATTGGACTTGGGTTCAGCTCACAAAAAACGAGTTAAAAAATGGAGCCCAGGGGCATAGCAATTCACAAACTGGTAGGGTAATAAAGGACAACTATCGTCGAAAAGTCTGTTGAGGGATGGCAATGATGTGGAATTGAAAGCGAGGCAGAATAGCAGGAAACAGATTTCAAGAGGTACGTTGGAATTGCCTTTAAAGCACATGAAGAGGGGCACAACTTCGACTATGATGCACTTGGCCAAAAAGAGCGTATGCGTTCAGGAGAAAACGCAACGCCCTTTTTGGCCAAGCAAGCAAGCGGGCAATTCAAATCTGCACTACAAAGTAGTTTCACTTCCCACCGGACAAAAGGTACATCCGCAAAATTTCTAAAAATCAGAAAGGCAAGACAGGCCCTGGAGAACAGGGAGCCTTGTTATGCTGATGGGCGGAATGTAAATTGCCAACTGCCTCTCTGGAGGAGTGCATTGTGTTCCCTAAAACAAGTAAACTACAGAGCTACAGAGCCAAGGACACTTCCAGTCTAGGAATATACCTTTGGAAAACTGAAAATCAGTACGACAGAGCCACCCCATATTTAGGGCTGCACTGCTTACAAGAACCTCAACTTGGGTACACCTTAATTATCTCACTAAAGATAAATATGGTTCAAACAATTGTGGTACTTTTGTACGATGGAATATCCCTCAGCCATGAAATCAATGTCATAAGACCAGTAGCAGCAAAATGAGTGGATTCAGGTACGATGATTCTAAGTGAAATTAGTCACACAGAAAAAGAAACTTATCATAAGATATCACTTATGAAGGTCCTGTAAACATGGCTACACATGAACGGAGTTAGGAAAGATTACAGAGTAACTAATCTTATCATAAGGTATCACTCATAGCGGGAATGTACACATGACTACACATGAACTGAATGACAAACACAACAGATTCACACATTTAGAAAACATCTTCTGCCTGCTTAATGGGAAAGACGAGGTTGGGTGATGCATAAAACCACAGTTTTAAATTAGCACAGATACCGTTATATAAACCACGTATGTAATAGACAACACCTACTCCCGGCACAATGAACTGGACTCAACACGCCCTATTCATTGCAGAGGAATATGTCTGACTCTAAGTATTTTAAAACATATGTATTCTCATGTCTCCATAAAGGAATCATGTGTGTGTATAACGGCATGAACACAGCACTGAAATTCAGTTAAACCCACTTATAAAAATAAATTTCAAAAGCAAAATGCAAAAACAGATAGAAAGTTTTAAAAACTACGTTCAGGGCCTGTGATGCAAGCTAGATTGACCACCTTTACACCCACAGCTGGATGAGACATAAGACTGGACACTTGGGGCGGACAAGATTGCTGAGGTTGTGTGAACAAAAGAACACCACTTAGAGCAATACTGTGTGCTATCCATTCTAGTGGTCCCAACTCTCCAGGTTTAAGGGAATCTTCCTCCAGTTAAAACATGCATGGGAAACCCAGTGGATGGTACACTGTGTAATTGGGAATGTTTTCTAAAAGGTACCTCATTTTTCTTTTGTCGTGCTCGGCTTCGCCATTCCATCTGCATTACTCAAAATCTCCCCACTTGGAGTGTCAGCGCCTATACCCTCCCATTATGTACAGTTTGCAAATTGTGCAGAGGATGAACAGGAAGAGGGGAAATAAATGAGAGATTAGCTGTAGGTGTTTGGATGGGCACATGTCACTCTAGTTTCCCATCAGGAAGAAGAATTAACCAAAGGCTCAGCCTGAAGCCCCGGAAACAGACTAGGGCCTAAAGCCATCCTGCGGTATTGCAGCCAGCTCACAAAGAGGCGAGTTGAAAAATGGAAATCAGGGGCACAGCAATTCACAAACTTGCAGAGTTATAAAGGACAACTATTATCCAGAAATATATTGAGGAAAGGCAGTGAAGAGTATTTGAATGCAAGGCAGAATTGAAGGAAACAGATTACAAGAGGTAGACTGCAGTCATCTTTAAAGCACATGAAAAGCGACAGAATTTCGACAATGTTGCCCTTGGCTGAAAAGGGATTATGTGTATTTTCTTGAATATATTCGGGAAAAAATGCATATGCACTTTTTGGTCAAGCAAGCCCTCAGGCATTGCAAATCCACACTACATAGAAGTGTCCCTTACCTCCAGTCAAAAGGGCCATCCATAAATAGTGTAAAAACAACAAATGCAGGACAGGCCATGGAGAAAATGGAGCCTGGTTACGCCTATGGACAGGATGTAAATTGCCAACAGCCTCTCTGGAGAACTGTATGTTGTTTTCTAAAACTGAGCTACAGAGCATAGCACACTTCCACTCATGGGCGTGTATTTTGAGAAAACTAAAAATCCACAACACACAGCCAGCCCAAAGTTTAGGGCTGCTCTGTTTACAAGAACCTCGACTTTGGTACACTTTATATATCCCAACAAAGGAAAAAAAATGGTTATAGATGTTGTGGTACTTATATACAATGGAATGTCACTCAGACATAAAATCAATGTCATAAGGCCAATAGCAGCATAATGAGTGGCTTTAGGTACGATGATGCTAAGTGAAATGAGCCACAAAGAAAAAGAAACTTATTGTAATATATCACTTATAGAGGAAATGTAAACATGGCTACACATGAACTGAATTTCAAAAGAGAACAGAGTTACACATTTAGAAAACACACTTATGCCTCCCTAAGGGGAAAGGTGACATGGGGTGATGTGTAAAAGCAGAGTTTGAAATTAGCACAGATCCCATTCCATATACCAAATATGTAATAGACAAGACCTACTCCTTTCTCAATAAACTGGACACAAAACACCCTATTCACTGAAGAGGAATATATCTGACTGGTAATAACCTTGAAACCTATGTATTTATATGTCTCCATAATGGAATCAAGTGTATGTAGATTGGCATAAACACAGATCAATGGAACAGGACAGAAAGCCCAGAGATAAACCTACATACCTATGGCTATCTCATCTATGACAAAGGAGCTAAGGATATACAATGGAGAAAAGACAGTCTCTTCAGTAATTGGTGCTGGGAAAACTGGACCCCTACACATAAAAGAATGAAATTAGAACACTCCATAACACCATACACCAAAATAAACTCTAAATTGATTAGAGATCTAAATATAATACCAGACACTATAAAACACTTAGAGGAAACCATAGGCAGAACACTCTATGACATAAATCACAGCAAGATCCTTTTGGACCCACCTCCTAGAGAAATGGAAATAAAAACAGAAATCAACAAATGGGACCTAATGAAACTTAAAAGCTTTTACACAGTACAGGAAAACATAAACAAGATGCAAAAACAACCCTCAGAATGGGAGAAAATATTTTCAAATGAAGCAATTGACAAAGGATTAATCTCCAAACTTTACAAGCACCTCATGTAGCTCAATATCACAAAAACAAACAACCCAATCCAAAAACGGGCAGAAGACCTAATAGACATTTCTCCAAAGAAGATATACAGATTACCAAGAAACACATGAAAGGATGCTGAACATCACTAATCATTAGAGAAATGCAAATCAAAACTACCCTGAGGTATCACCTCACAGCAATTAGAGTGGCAATCATCAAAAAAATCTACAAAACAATAAATGCTGGAGAGGCCTTTATTGGAGGAAAGGGAACACACTTGCACTGTGGGTGGGAATGTAAATTGATATGGGCACTAGGGAGAACAGTACGGAGGGTCCTTTAAATAACTAACAATAGAAGTACCATAGGACACAACAATCCAAGTACTGGGCATTTGCCTTGCGAAAACCATAATTCAAAAAAGTTATGTACAAAAATGTTCATTGCAGCTCTATTTGCATTAGCCAGGACATGGAAGCAACCTAAGTGTCCATCGACAGATGAATGGATAAAGAAGATCTGGCACATATATACAATCAAATATTACTCAACCATAAAAAGAAGCAAAACTGAGTTATTTGTACTGAGGTGGATGGACTTAGAATCTGTCCTACACAGTGAAGTAAGTCAGAAAGGGAAAAACAAATACTGTATGTTAACAGAGATATATGGAATCTAATGAAGAAAAAAAAAAGATTTTGAAGAACCTAGTGGCAGGACAGGATTAAGGACACAGACATAGAGAAAGGACTTGAGGACACCGGAAGGGGGATGGGTAAGCTGGGACGAAATGAGAGAGTGGCATGGACATAAATACATTACCAAATGTAACACCGATAGCTACTGGGAAGCAGCCACATAGAACAGGGAGATCAGCTCGGTGCTTTGTGACCACATAAATGGGTGGGATATGGAGTGTGGGAGGGAGATGCAAGATGGAGGGGATCTGGTGATATTTGTATATGTATAGCTGATTCACTTTGTTATACAGAAGAAACGAACACTCCATTGTAAAGCAATTATACTCCAATAAACGTGTAAAAGGAAAAAAAAAAAGAAAGCCCAAGGATAAACCTACACACCTATGGTCAACTAATCTATGGCAAAGGAGGCAAGACTATACAATGGAGATAAGACAGTCTCTTCCATCATTGGTGCTGGGTAATATGGAGAGCTACATATAAAAGAATGAAATTAGAACACTCCCCAACACCATACATAAAAATATATTCAAAATGGATTAGAGACCTTAATGTAAGACCGGACATTATAATACTCTGACAGGAAAACTTACGAAGGATACTCTGACGTAAATCACAGCAAGATCTTTTTTGATCCACCTCCTATAGTAATGAAATTAAAAAGAAATCTAAACAGATGGGACCTAATGAAACGTAAAAGCTTTTGCAAAGCAAAGGAAACTACAAACAAGACGAAAAGACAACCCTCAGAATGGCAGAAAATATTTATAAATGAATCAATGGACAAATGATTAATCTCCAATATATATAAACAGCTCATGCAGCTCAATATTAATAAAACAAACAACCCAATACAAAAATGGAAGATCTAAATAGACATTTCTTCCAAGAAGACATAGAGATGGCCAGTACACACATGAAAATCTGCTCAACATCACTAATTATTAGAGAAATGGAAATCGAAACTACAATGAGGTATCACGTCACACCTGTTAGAATGGGCATCATCAGAAAATCTACAAACAACAAATGCTGGAGAGGGTGTGGAGAAAAGGAACCTTCTTCCACTATTGTTGGGAATGTAAATCGATACAGTCTCTATGGAGAACAGTATGGAGGTTCCTTAAAAAACTAAAAATACAATTACCATATAATCCAGCTATCCCACTACTGGGCATATACCCAGAGAAAACCATAAATCAAAAAGACACATTCACCACAATGTTCATTGCAGCACTATTTACAATAGCCAGGTAATGAAAGCAACCTAACTGCCCACAGACAGACGAATGGATAAAGACGTGGTACATATATATAACGGAATATTACTCAGCCATACATAGGAATGAAATTGGGTCATTTGTAGAGACCTCGATGGATCTAGAGACTGTCATACAGAGTGAAGTAAGTCAGAAAGAGAAAAACAAATATTGTATATTAATGCATATATGTGGAACCTAGAAAAATGGTACAGATGAACCAGTTTGCAGGGCAGAGATAGAGACAGATGTAGAGAACAAACATATGGACACCAAGGAGGGAACACCATGTGAGGGTGGTGGTGGGATGAATTGGGAGACTGGGATTCACATGTGCACACTTATATGTATAAAATATATATCCAATAAGAACCTGCTGTATAAAAGAAATAAATTTAAAAAAAAATTAAAAATAAATAAATAACATTTAATAAAATAAAACAGAAAAAAAGTATTTCCCTTCACATAGACGTCTTTATATTAATGCATTATTTCCATGTTTATATCTCCAAATTAAAAAAAAAAAGAGGAATAAATAAAATCTAACTTGAACCAAAAAGAAAAAAAGGAAAATAAAACAGAACTCACCAGTTATACAGAGGAAAATCGTATCAGGGCACTTGCTCCAGTGGTAAAAAATTCTTAATGTTGGTCAGAGGTGGGAAATCGTCTCCCATGCACTCAGCAGCGCTGCCCCCTACAAGGAGCATCCTCATTGCAAAGCTCGGGGACTGTGTCGAGGCGTCTGTGAGTAAATGTGAGCTGAGCCCCAGTCCTGCTGCAGCTGAACTCTTCCCAACCTTTCCAGGTAAGACACCTGAATATGTACAAGCACTTGCAAGCCTAGAGGAAGGGCTGTGGAGCCACACTAGCGAGAGCACGCAGGCCGACTTGGTGCCTGCAGGCCAGCCAGAATGGACCTGGCCCCAGATGCTCTTCTGGAATCTTTCCATTTCCCTGCCTGAGATACCCCTCCGGCCACGTCCCCCACTGCTTTTTTACTTCCTCACCTCTGCCTGGGGAGAAATTCCAGTGGCAGGTATGGGTGACACATCCTCTTCTTTAGCAGGTGGCAGCCTGGTAACTCCTGCAGAAAGTCCAGCAGAGCCCCACTCACACTGGGCCACCCACAAAGCCACGGCCCCTCACTCCCTCCCACCACCCCAGCCCCGACACTGCTGACAGTGCAGAGTATATGGCGTCAGGCACAGCTACAGGGGCTCTTGCTGACTGGAGAGGTGTTTATATTGACCTCAACCCAGGCACACCTGTGGGGGGGGGGCTGGCAGGCAGTGTCAGGCTGCCCAAATCAGCCAATCCTCACCCCTCAGGGGCTCACAGTTGCAGAAAATGAACCTTGCTAAACGGGTCAGTCCCAAGGAACAGGTGTGGGCTCTTGAGAGTCAGGCTACACAAGGGGCTGCAGCTGCGGCTTGTTTTCTTATCATGAGTGGAAAACAACTTCAAGAAGACCCTATCCTAATTAGAGGAACCCAGGAGTCAGGGAGGGGAGTGATGGTGGGTGGAGACAGAGGCCTGGTGCCCTGGCTGCAGTGGAAGTGTCTGGAAGACCAGGCAGAGGGAGACTGCACAGAGTGATAGCCAGGGTCCCAGACCTGTCAGAGCTGCTGTTTGTTAGTTCAAGTCCTGCTCGGAGGTGTTCTGTGTCAGCTGTGAGCGACAGGTGAGCTGGGGGTTCTCTGCAAGGTGGGCTATGTGCACAGTTCCTGTGTGTCCAGCGCTGCTGTGGTACCTGCCCAGGGGAGTTCCGTATCCTGGGAAGGGCCTGACTATGAGAGCCCCATGGGCTGCTGGGTAGCTGCACAGGTGAGCTCCATACCCTGGGAGGGACTTGACTATGAGAGCCCCGTGGGCTGTGGGGTGCAGGATGCAGCCCAGGTGAGCTCAATTTCCTGGGATTGGCCTGATCACGAGAGCCCCATGGGCTGCTGGAGACCTGGTAAAGGATATCAGGACAGTCAGTGAAGCCACCGAGGATATACATCCAGTAGCTCCTATTTCCTACACCCTGCTGCTCATTCTAACCTCCACCAGGCCATGGCATTCTGTATTACACTTCAATGATGCCTTCTTCTGTATTCCATTCATCTCAGAGTCACAAGAATTTTTGGCTTGTGAGTGGCAGGACACAACATGCAACACAAGCAATAATGCTGGGCCGTCCTGCACCAATGGTTCAAAAATCCCCACACCATCATTGGGGAAATGTCCTCTAAAGACCTAAAAGTTCTACCTCTGTAAAAGGGAACCCTCCTTCAATATGGATATGACATTGTGATCGTCAGGCCTACTAAAGACGCCTCTGAACTACCTAGCCAAGAAAGGATAGAAGGTGTCCAAGTAAAAGGCTCAAATATCCCAGGCTCAGGTGACATGCCTGGGCTTCATTCTCGCAGATATTCGGAGAAACGCATCCCAGGATAGGGAAGAAGCCATTTGCAGCCTTACCTCTTCTAAAACTAGAAGACAGCTTAGGGGTTCCTGGGGAGGCCAAGGTTTTCTGCATCTGGATCCCTAACTACAGTCTAATGGCTGGGCCTCTACATGAAACACTGACACGAAAAGATGATGATCCTTTTGAATAGAATCCAGAAGCAGCCTTTCAAGAATGGAAAGAGCAGTCAATTCAGATCCTTGCCCAGGAACTCGCTAATTTAGCTAAACCCTTTCACCATTATATACCCGGTCAAAGGTTAATCGCCCTTGGAGCCTTAGTGCAAAAACTGGGACCACTTGAAATGGAGCAACACAAGAATGCCCTTCAGGTATGATAAACTATGGTCACCAAGGGCTTTGCCCACCGACTCATCAGGCCAGGATACTGGGGTATCTAAAAAGCTAGAAATCAGCAGCCCACAAGGCCAGCTCCCTCCTAAGGGAAAAGGACCCCACGTGCTGATCCTAACCACCCATCATGCCCTGAAGTTGCAGGGTCGCTCTGTGGACACACTGACCTCGAGTGAGGAGGCCCTCCAACTCCAACCTCCAGAGAGACAAATGGGGGCAACGGGCCCCCAAGATGACTCGTGTGACCATCACTTGACCTGGAGTTTCTCTCAGAAAACAAGAAGACTGTGCCGCAAAAGAGCAGACTACTCCTTGCAGGACTTAATGCACCCAGAGGGGAGCTAATAAGCTTGGCGGGGGAAACGTATATCACGCTTTCACCATAGAAAAACCTACAGACACCACGGTGATGGTGGCCAATATGACCGGCTGGACTGCTGGCTACTTCTAAAGGCCGTTGACTCAGTGGACGTCATGGTCCTGGATCACCACTGACCCTGGACTGTCTGGGAGTTGCACGGGCAGGGCTCTGACACATGGTGCTTTTTGTACATTAATTCAGGGACCTAATTAAAGAAAGCACAGACTACTGGTCAGAGCATCTAGGCTGGCAAAAACCGTCAGCCTAAGGTCACCGAACAAATGTGGGGTGGGGTGAAACCTGCCACCACAGCATCTCTGCGCATCTCTTTCCTGGACCCTTAAAGGACATTAGAATCAATAACACTTCCAATGCTGGTGCTCAGGCGTACGAGAAGTGAGGCAGGAGGCCTTGGGACAATCAACCTCACCTAGAGGCTGGTGGGGAGACGTTTTGCCCCTCCCCCAGGTATCAGAGCTCCCACCACAGCATGAAGCAGATTACAAAAGAGGGGTCTGCACCCTCAACACCCCAAGAATGAGGAACGGAACAAAAAGCAGAGGAGGGGTTCGTCTCTGGCAACGTTCATTAAAAATTCCTGGGAGATAAAAAGAGAATCTGGGCAATAAAATAAAGTCTAACCTGTTTTTCCTTTGTGCTTTGTCTAATTTCACGTGCTCCTAGGGTTCCGCATGCAGAGGTCCCACACCCCACACTTCAGACCCGATTTCCTATTGCAGAATGGCTGGGTCGACACCTCAGCTAGTGGAGTCCCATGCAGACTCCACGGCATAGAGCCTGAGCTGCAGCCAACCCAGCCCTCGAGAGCTCCATCCCCTAACACCCACTGACGCTGCCAGGATCCCTACACAGCAGCCCAGCCCACAGCCCGTGGGGGAGGGCACGCTCTCACCTCTCCATTCGGTTTTCAAAATAATGTTTCCTTTGCTTCTGAACCAAACTCAGTCTTGATCTGTTGGCTCCAATGACACTGGGCACGGGGACTCCTGTTGGGGTCCACTCTGGAGGATCAGTAACAGAAATTGAGAACATTGTAACTTCAATGAACAGATGTGTGAGCCAAACTGTAGTTAACATAGAGCAGTGTATAATGCTCGGGTAAAATAAGATTTTTCTAGGACTTACATTTGATATTTCCATCACTTTATTATAAGCAAGTTCAGTGAAGACGTCTGTCTTATTTGTCAGGTCAACATTAGAGAAATGAAGTGATTTATTTCCATGGTTGTACATCGAATACTCTTGGATGAAGCTTCAATCTTGTTTTGAATGCTTTTCCATTGAAAAGGATACCTCTCTTTCAGCTCCCCCATTTCTGAGAAGTATAAAATCTTATAATTTATTATTACCAAAGGGGAAAGGTAGGAAAAGGGATAAATTAACAGTTTGGGATTAACACATACACACTGCTATGTATAAAATAGATCATCAACAAGGAATTACTGTATAGCACAGGGAACTACACTGAATATTTTGCAATAACCTATAAGGGGAAATAATCTGAAAAAGAATCGATATTTTTTATTGACATCATCTATCAATGACAGATAAAATGTAACCTAAGCAAGGCCGATGGTGAGCGCTTCTGAACCTGAAGATTTCAATCATCTAAAGTTGGGCTCTGCCTATTTCCCAAGGCCCTTAATGGACATACGTGTAGCCGTAGCTTAAAAATTCCCCAGTTTGGGGTTCGGGGAGGCACTGATTTGGAAAAATCCCTGGTGTTCTCCTTCCATGCACGGGACCCTTCCTACAGCTAAAACATGCCTGTCACACCTAGAGGATGGTATACCGTTTGATCGGAAAGAGTTTGGAAAAGGCACCTCATCTCCTCATCGCCTGGTGCTCGGGTTCACCCCTCCAGCATCTTTCCTAACAATCTCCTCACTTGGGGATATCAGCACCGTCAACATCCTGTTGCACACAGTTTGGAATTTGTCCAGAGGATGAAGCGGAAGGATGAGAAAAATTTAGAGACAAGTCTTAGGTGTTCGGACAGGCACATGCCACTCTAATTTCCAATCCGGAAGACAAATTCATCAAAGGCTATAATTGCCCACGGAAAGAGAATAGGGCTAGAGGAAATCCCGCTGTTTTGTGTCCAGTTTCCAAAAACACAAGTTGAAAAATGGAACTCATGGGCACTAAAATTCATGAAACTGCAGAGTTGAAAATATCTATTGTTGAAAAATGTCTTCAGGTAAGTCACAGAAAAGGACTTGTAAGCAAGGGGGAGTGGCAGGAAACAGATTTGAAGAGGTAGAAAGGACTCCCCATTAAAGCACAAGAAAAGGGGCTGAACATCGCCAATGATGCACTTGGCCCAAAAGGGCGTATGCATTTTTTTCTGAATATATTCAAGTAAAGGCCATACACACTTTTTATCCAACCAAACAGGTGGGCACTGGAAATCAATACTACAAAATGTATCACTTCAAATCAGTCAGAAGGGCCATCCACATAAAGTGTAAACACCAGAAATGCAGGACAGGGTGAGGAGAAAAGGGAGCCCTGTGAGGCTGCTAGTGAAAATGTAATTTGCCAACGGCCACTCTGGATAAGTGTATTGTGTTTGCTAAAACATCTGAAAACTGAGCTACAGAGCATAGGGCACTTGCACTCATGGGCGTATACTTTGGGAAAAACAAAAAATGACAGAAAACAGGCACCCCAACGTTTACAACCTCTCTGTTAGAAAGGGCCTCCACTTGGATATAACATAATGTCCCTGAAAGGATAAAATGGATAAAAGAGATGGGGTACTTATGTAGAGTGGAATATTACTCATCCAGAAATCAATGAAATAAGGCCAGTTGTAACAACTCTGGAGGAGTTACATACGATCATTCTAAGTGACACATGTCAGAAAGAAAAAGACACATATCATATGATGTCACTTAAAGGTGGAACCAAAAATGGCTACACATGAAATAAACTACAAAACAGAAACATAGTCAAATATGTAGAAAATAGACATAAGGCTGCTAAATGGGAAAGGTGGGGAATGGTGAGGTATTACCCAGGAGGTTGAAATTAGCAAAGATACCATTCCAAGTACCAAATTGAATAACTGGCAAGGCCTACACGGTACCTCAAAGAACTGCACTCAGTCCACTCAAGTCACTGGAAAATAATACATATGACTCATAAGCATCTGAGAAAGAATTTATTGTTGTCTCACAGTACATGAATCAAGTGGATGTACAGCAGCAAAAAACAGAGCTTTGAAAATCAGCTGTAGCCAATATAAAAATAAATTTAAATATATTTATAAAAACAGTGAGACAGACAAAAATTCTTACAACTTTTGTTGAAGGGCTACGATGTAACATGGATTGAACACATGTAGACCCACAGCAGGATGATATATAAGGCTGGAATCTATGCACGCTAAGAGATGTTAGAGAGGCTGGGTGAGGAACTGCAGACCTTTTAAAGTAATACTGCCTGGTACCCATTCCATGGGTCCCAAATCTGCACTTTCAAGGGAATCTTCTGACAGTGAAAACATGCCTGGGAAACCGAGATGAATGTACACCGTGTGCTCAGGAGAGCTGTCTAAAATGCACCTCATTTTTGATCTCCTGGTGCTGGGGTTCGCCATTCCAGCCACATTACTAACAATCTCCCCACTTGGAGAATCAGCACCTTTAACCTCCTGTTTCACACAGTTTGCAATTTTTGCAGAGGATAAATGGGAAGAGGAGGAACCAATGAGAGATTAGCTGTAGTAGTTTTGACAGGCACATGTCACTCTAATTTCCTATTAGGAAGAAGAATTAACCAAAGGCTCAGCCTGCCTCCCCAGAACCAGAATAGGGCCAGAATCAATCCAATGGTTTGGCGGTCAGCTCACAAAAAAAGCGAGTTGCAAAATGGAGCTCAGGAGCAGACAATTCAAAGACCTGCAAAGATATAAATGATAACCAACGTCCAAAAATATATTCAGGTAAGGCAACGAAGAGGTTCTGAATGAGAGGCAGAATTGCAGGAAACTGATTTCAAAAGGTAGATTGTACTCACGTTTAAAGCATATGAAAAGCAGCAGAATTTCTAAAATGATGCAGTTGGGCAAAAGGGTGTATGCGTTTTTTTCGTGAATATCTTCAGGAAAAAAACACATACAGAGTTTTTGGCCAACCAAGCAAGAGGGAAATGCAAATCCGCACAATAAAGAAGTCTCAATTTCCACTGCTCAGAAAGGCCATCCAAAAAATGTGTACAAATCAAAAATGCAGGAGAGGCCATGGAAAACAGGGAGACTAGTCACGCTGATGGGTGGGGTATAAATATCCAAGAGCTACTCTGAAGAAGTGTATGCTGTTTCCTAAAACATCTAAAATACAAAGCCCCCGAGCAAAGGGGACTTCAACTCATGGATATATAACTTGGGAAGACTAAATATCAACAAGACACAGGCACCCCAAAGTTTAGGGCTGCTCTGCATACAAGAACCTCAACTTCGGTACACCTAAAGTATCCCAGGAAAAAGAGAAATGCATAAAGAACTTGTGGTAATTTTGTACAACGGAATATCACTCAGACGTGAAATCAATGTCATAAGGCCAGTAGCAGCATAATGAGAGGATTTAGGTATGATGATTCTAAGGGAAATTAGTCACACAGAAAAAGAATCTTATCATAAGATATCACTTACAGAGGGAATGTCAACATCACAACACATGAACTGAATTAGGAAAGAGAGCAGCGTCTCACATTTAGAAAACACTCTTATGCCTCCTTAAGGGGAAAGGAGAGGTGGGGTGATGCATAAAACCAGAGTTTGATATTAGCACAGGTACCATTCCATAAACCAAATACAGAATAGACAAGACCTACACCTTCCTCAGTGAACGGGACTCAAAACCCCTATTCCCCACAGAGGAATATATCTGATTAGTAAGAATCTTAAAACCTATGTACTCATATGCCTCTGTAAGGGAATCAAGTGTGTCTAGACCGTCATAAACACGTCAGGGAAAATCAGCTCAACCCCATTATAAAAATGAATTTCAAAAACAAAACAAAAAAAACAGCGAAATTCTTACACAATTCCTTCAGGGGTTCTGATGAAACCTAGAATGACCCTATCTGCAAAGACAGCTGGATGAGACATATGGCTGGACACTTGGGACTGAGAGGACTGGTGAGATTGGGAGAGAAAATGCAGACCCTTTAAAGTAGTAATGCATGCCACCATTCCATGGGTCCCAAATTTCCAGGTAGAAGGGAATATCACTACAGTTATAACATGTATGGGAAACCTAGAGAATGGACACCCTGTGATGGTGAAAGGTTTCTGAAAGTCTCCTACTTTTTCCTCTCCTTGTGCTACAGTTTGGCATTCCAACTACTTTACTATCAATCTCCCAACTTAGGAGAGTCATCCCCTATAACCTCCTGGTTCGCACAGTTTGCTAATTGTGCAGAGGATGAAAGGGAAGAGGGAGAACAAATCAGAGAGTAGATGTAGGCATTTGGACGGACACATGTCACTCTAAATTCCCATTAGGAAGAAGAATTAACCAAAGCCTCAGCCACCCACTGGGAACAAGTATAGCCATCCCTGGAACCAGTATAGGTCCTGAAGCAAAATTGTGGATTTGCGGTCAGCTCCCAATAATGGGATTTGAAAATTGGAGCTCAGGGGCAAAACAAATCAAAAACCTGCAGAGTTATAAAGGACTACTCTCTTCCAAAAATCTGTTGAGGGAAGGCAACAAAGTGGACTTGAAAATGAGGCAGAATTGCACAAAACATATTTCAAGAGGTAAATTGGAATCACCTTTAAAGCACAGGAAAGGCATCACAACTTCGAGAATGATGCACTTGGCCAAAAACAGCATATGAATTTTCTCCTGAATATATTCAGGAGAAAAGGCATAGGCCCTTTTTGGCCAATCAAGCAAGCACACAACGCAAATCCACACTACAAAGAATTGTCGCTTCCCACCGGTCAAAAAGGGCATCCGAAAATCTGTAAAAACCAGAAAGGCAAGATAGCGATGACAAGGGCATAAAGCAATATGATCCCAAGGGTCATGGAGGATTGTGATGACAAGCACATGGAGCATTGTGATGACAAGATTATGTATCATTTTGCTGACAAAGTCATTGTGATGACAAGGTTCATGGAGCACTGTGATGACAAGCGTCATGGAGCATTGTGATTAAAGGGTTCATGGAGAATTGGGATGACAACGGCATGGAGCATTTTGATGACAAGCGTCCCGGATCATTGTGTTGTCAGGGTTCATGGAGCGTTGTCATGACAGTGGTCATGGAGCATTGTTATGACAGAGGTCATGGAGCATTGTGATGAGAACGTCATGGAGCATTGGGCTGAAAATATTCATGGAGTATTGTGATGACAGGGGTCAAGGAGCATTGTGATGACAAGGTACTGGAGCACTGTGATGAGAAGACCATGGAGCCATGTGATGACAAGGCTCATGGAGCATTCTGATGAAAAGGGTCATGGAGCATTGTGATTACAGGGGTCTTGGAGCATTGTGATGACAAGATTATGTATCATTTTGTTGACAAAGGCATTGTGATGACAAGGTTCATGGAGCACTGTGATGACAAGCGTCATGGAGCATTGTGATTAAAGGGTTCATGGAGCATTGGGATGACAAGGGCATGGAGCATTTTGATGACAAGCGTCCCAGATCATTGTGTTGTCATTTTTCATGGAGCATTGTCATGACAGTGGTCATGGAGCATTGTTATGACAGAGGTCATGGAGCATTGTGATGAGAACGTCATGGAGCATTGGGCTGAAAATGTTCATGGAGTATTGTGATGACAGGCGTCAAGGAGCATTGTGATGACAAGGTACTGGGGCACTGTGATGAGAAGACCATGGAACCATGTGATGACAAGTCTCATGGAGCATTCTGATGAAAAGGGTCATGGAGCATTGTGATTACAGGGGTCTTGGAGCATTGTGATGACAAGGGCATTGAACATTGGGATGAGAATGTCATGGAGCATTCTGATGACATGCATCATGGAGCTTTGTGATGACAAGGGCATGGAGCATTGTGATTACAGGGGTCTTGGAGCACTGTGAGGAAAATGGCATGTAACACTGATGAAAAAGGCATGTAGCCTTGTCATGACAGGGTTCAAGGAGCATACTGATGACAAGTGTCAGGGACCATTGTGATGACAAGGGTATTGAGCATTGTGATGACAAATGTCATGGAGCATTGTGATTAGAAGACCATGGATAATTGTGATGACGAGCGTTATGGGGAGCTGTGATGTTAAGTGTTAGGGAATATTGTGATCACAAGGATTTGGAGCATTGTGATGACAGAGGTCATAGAGCATTTTGATTTCATTGTGATGACAATAGCATGAAGCATTATGATGATGCACATTGATGCATTGTTATGACAGCTTTCATGGAGAATTGAGATGAAAAGGGGCATGGAGCATTATGATTAGAAGAGTCTTGGATCACTGTGATGAAAAGGGCATGGAATATTGGTCTGAGATGTTTCATGGATTATTGTGATGAGAGGGGGCAAGGAGCATTGTGATAACAATGGCACGGAACACTGTGATACATGGTTCATGGAGGATTGTAATGACAAGCGCATGGAGCATTGTGAGAAAAATGGCATCGAGCATTGTGATGAAAAGCATCATGGATACTGTGATGACAAGGGCTTGGAACGATGTGATGAGAGGTTTTTGGAGCATTGTGATGACAATGGCATGGAACATTGTGACGCCAAGGGTCATGGAGTTTTGTGATGACAAAGGTCATGGAGCATTTTGATGACAAGTGTGTGGTGAATTCTCTTGTGAAGGGCAGGGAGCATTGTGATGACAGGGTCAGGGAGCAATTTGATGAAAAGTGTCATGGAACATTTTGATGACAGGGGTTATGGAACATTGTGATGTCAGGAGTCATGGAACATTTTCATGACGGTGTTGTGGACCATGGTGATGACAGGGGAGTGGGTGTATTGTGATGACTAGTGAGGGAACATTTTGATATCATTCGTGAGAGATCATTTTGATAAGAAGTGCATGGAGCATTGTGATGACAAGTTTTATGGAGCATTGTGATGACAAGGTTGTGGAGCATTGTTATGACAAGCACATGGCGCATTGTGATGACATGGGTCATGGAGCATTGTGCTGACAAAGGCATGGAGCATTGTGATGAGAAGGGTCAACGAGCATTGTGATGAAAATTTCATGGAGAATTTTGGTGACAAAGGTCACAGAGCCTTGTGATGACGAGGGCATGGACCATTGTGATGACAAATGTCATGAAGCATTGTGATGACTGGAGTCATGGAGCATTGTGATGACAGGGTTCATAGAGCATTGTGATGAAAAGGCAATGATCATTGTGATGACAGGGGCATGGAGCATTGGCCTGACATGTTTCATGGATTATTGTGATGACAGTGGGCATGGTGCAATGTGATGACAAGGCATGGAGCACTGTGATGAGAAGGTCATGGAGTATTTTGAAGAAAGGTCTCAGGGAGCATTGTGATGACATATGTCATGGTCCATTGCGATGACAATGGAATGGAACATTGTGATGCCAAGTGTCATGGAGGATTGTGATGACAAATGTAATGGAGCATTTTGATGACAAGGGCTTGGAGCATTGTGATGACAAGGGACATGGAGCATTGTGATGACAAGGGCATGGAGCATTGTGATGACAAGGGCCATTGAGAATTTTGATGAAAAGTTCATGAAGCATTGTGATGAGAAGCACATGGAGCTTCCTATGACAGGGGTCATGGAGCATTGCGATGACAAGTGCATAGAGAATTGTGATGACAAATCATGTAACACGGTGATGAGAACTGTCATGGAGCATAGTGATGCCAAGGACGAGGAGAATTGTGATGACAGGGGACATGGAGCATTGTGATGACCAGGGCATGGAGCATTGTGATGGCAAGACCGTGGAGCTTTGTGATGAGAAGACCATGGATAATTGTGATGACGAGCGTCATGGAGCACTGTAATGACAAGGGGAATGGAGCATTGTGATGAGAGTGGCCATAGAGCATTGTGATGACAAGGGTCATGGAGCATTTTGATGACAAGGGCGTGGAGCATTGTGATGAGAAGACCATGGATAATTGTGATGACGAGCGTCATGGAGCACAGTAATGACAAGGGGTATGGAGCATTGTGATGACAGTGGCCATGGAGCATTGTGATGACAAGTGTCATAGAGCATTCTGATGACAAGCTTGAGGAGTATTGTGATGACAATGGCATGGAGCATTGTGATGAAAAGGGCATGGAGCATTGTGATAAAAAATGAATGAAGCCATTTCATGACAGGTTTCAAGGAGCATACTGACGACAAGTGTCAGGGAACATTGTGATGACAAGTGTATTGAGAATTGTGATGAAAAAGATCATGGAGCATTTTGACGAAAAGGGCATGGAGTATTGTGATGACAGGCATCATGGAGCGTTGTGATGACAAGTGTTATGGAACATTGTGATCACAAGTGTTTGGAGCATTGTGATGATAGAAGTCATGGATAATTTTGTTTTCAAGGAGCATGGAGCATTGGGATGACTAGGGCATGAAGCAATGTGATCCCAAGGTTCATGGAGGATTGTGATGACAATGGTAATGGAGTATTGTGATGACAAGCAAATGGAGCATTGTGATGACAAGGTCATGTAGCATTTTGCTGACACAGGCATGGAGCATTGTGATGATAAGGGTCATGAAGCACTGTGATGAGAAGCATTACGGATCATTGTGAATACAGGGGTCATGGAGCATAGGGATGGCAAGGCCATGGATCATTGTGATGACAAGTGTCATGGACCATTGGGCTGAAAATGTTCATGGAGCATTGTGATGACTAGGGAATGGTGCATTGTGATGACAAGAGTCCCGGATCACTGTGTTGTCAGGGGTCATGGAGCATTGTGATGACAGTGGTCATGGAGCATTGTGATGATAGGGATCATGAAGCATTGTGATGAGAAGTTCCTGGAGAATTGGACTGAAAATGTTCAGGAAGTATTGTGAGGACAGGGGTCATGGAGCATTGTGATGACAAGGGAATGGAGCACTGTGATGAAAAGGTCCTGAAGCATTGTGATGAGAAGACCATGGAGCCTTGTAATAACAAGTCTCATGGAGCATTGTGATGAAAAGTGGCATGGAGTATTGTGATTACAGGGGTCTTGGAGCATTGTGATGACAAGGGCATGGAGCACTGTGATTACTGGTGTCTTGGAGCATTGTGATGAAATTGGCATGGATCATTGTTATGAAAATGGTATGGAGCCTTGTCATGACAGGGTTCCAGGAGCATACTGATGACAAGTGTCAGGGAGCATTGTGATGACAAGTTTATAGAGCATTGTGATGACAAAGGTCATGGAGCACTGTGATGAGAAGAGCATGGATAATTGTGATGATGAACGTCATGGGGCGTTGTGATGATAAGTGTTATAGAACATTGTGATCACAAGGATTTGGAGCATTGTGATGAGACAGATGATCGAATATTTTTATTTCATAGTGATGACAAGAGCCTGAAGCATTATGATGATGGGCATGGTCCATTTGGATGACAGGGTTCATGAAGCATTGAGATGCAAAGGGGCATGGAGCATTGTGATTAGAGGGTTCATGGAGCATTGTGATGACAATGGAATGGAGCATGGTGATGACAAGGTCCTGGAGCATTGTGATAAGAAGACCAGGGAGACTTGTGATGACAAGTTTCATGGAGCATCCTGATGAAAAGGGGCATGGAGCATTGTGATTACAGGGGTCTTGGAGCATTTTGATGACAAGGGCATGGAGCATTGTGAGGAGAAGGCCATGGAACATTCTGATTACATGTGTCATGGAGCTTTGTGATGAAAAGGGCATGGAACATTGTGATTACAGGGGTCTTGGAACATTGTGATGACAAGGGTCATGGAGCCTTGTGATGACAAGGCCGTGGAACATTGTGATGGCAGGTGTCATAGAGCATAGTTATGACAGAGGTAATGGAGCATTGTGATGAGAAGAGCATTGAGCATTGGTCTGAAATATTTCATGGATTGTTGTGATGAGAGTGGGCATGGAGCATTGTGATGACAAGGGCACGGAGCACTGTGATACATGGGTCATGGAGGATTGTAATGACAAGGGCATGGAGCATTGTGATGAGAAGGGCATCGAACATTGTGATGACAAGTGTCATGGTGCTTTGTGATGACAAGGGCATGGAGCCATATGATGAGAGTGTTCATGGAGCATTGTGATGACAATCACATGGAGCATGGTGATGCCAAGGGTCAAGGGGCTTTGTGATGACAAAAGTCATGGAGCATTTTGATGACAAGGGTGTGGTGCATGGTGATGAGAAGTGCAGGGAGCATTTTGATGACAGGGTCATGCAGCAATTTGATGAAAAGTATAATGGAACATTTTGATGACAGGAGTTATAGAACACTGTGATGCCAGGGGTCATGGAGCTTTGGGATGAAAAGAGTTATGGAGCATTTAGATGACAGAGGTTATGGAACATTGTGAGGTCATGGGTCTTGGAACATTGTGATGATAAGGGGATGTAGCATTGTGATGACAGGGGTCATGGAACATTGTGATAACAGGGGTGAGGGAGGATTGTGATGACTAGTGATGGAACATTGTGATATCTCTGGTGAGAGAGCATTTGGATGAGAAGTTCATGGAGCATTGTGATTACAAGGTTTATGGAGCATAGAGATGACAAGGTTGTGGATCATTGTGATGAAAAGCGCATGGCACATTGTGATGACAAGGGTCATGGAGCATTGTTCTGACAAAGGCATGGAGCATTTGATGACAAGTGTCATGGAGCATTGTGATGAAAAGTTCGTGGAGCAATGTGGTTAAAATGGTCACAGAGCCTTGTGATGACGCGGGCATGGACCGTTGTGATGACAAACGTTATGAATCATTGTGATGACTGGAGTCACGGGGCATTGTGACGACAGGGGTCATGGAGCATTGTGATGACAAGGGCATGGAGCACTGTGATGACAGGGGCATGGAGCATTGGTCTGACAAGTTTCATAGATGATTGTGATGACAGTGGACATGGTGCACTGTGATGACAAGGGCATGGAGCATTATGATGACAAGGTCATGGAGTATTGTGAAGACAGGTGTCAGGGAGCATTGTGATGACATATGTCATGGTCCATTGCGATGACAATGGCATGGAGCATTGTGATGCCAAATGTAATGGAGGATTGTAATGACAAATATAATGGAGCATTGTTATTACTATGGCTTGTAGCATTATGATGACAAGGGCCATTGAGAATTTTCATGACAATGTCATGAAGCATTGTGATTACAAGGTCCTGGAGCACTGTGATGAGAAAACCATGGAGCCTTCTGATGACAAGTCTCATGGAGCATACTGATGAAAAGGGGCATGGAGCATTCTGATTACAGGGCTCGTGGAACATTGTGATAACAAGGGCATGGAGCATTTTGATGACAAGGGCATGGGGCATTGGTCTAATAAGTTTCATGGATTATTGTGATGACAGTTGGAATGGCGCATTTTGATGACAACGGCATGGAGCATTGTGATGACCAGGTCATGCAGTATTGTGAGAAGAGGTGTCACGGAGCATTGTGATGACATATGTATTAGCCCATTGTGATGACAATGGCATGGAGCATTGTGATGCCAAGTTTCATGGAGGATTCTGATGACAAAGGTAAAGGAGCATTGTGATGACAATGGCTTGGAGCATAGTGATGACAACGTTCAGGGAGCATTGTGCTGACAAGTGCATGGAGAATTGTGATGACAAGGGTCATGGAGCATTCTTATGACAAGCTTGTGGAGTATTTTGATGAAAATGGCATGGAGCATTGTGATGAAAACGGCATGGCGCTTTGTGATGAAAAAGGCAAGGAGCCTTTTCGTGACAGGGTTCAAGGAGCATTCTGTCGACAAGTGTCTGGGAGCATTGTGATGACAAGTGTATTGAGAATTGTGATGACAAAGGTCATGGAGCATTGTGATGAAAATGGCATGGATTATTGTGATGACAGGCATCACGGAGCGTTGTGATGAAAAGTGTTATGGAACATTGTGATCACAAGGGTTTGTAGCATTGCGATGACAGAGGTCATGGATCATTTAGATTTCAAGGAGCATGGAGCATTGTGTTGACAAGGGCATGAAGCAATGTGATCCCAAGTTTCATGGAGGATAGTGATGACAATGGTAATTCAGTATTGTGATGACAAGCACATAGAGCATTGTAATGACAATGTCATGTAGCATTTTGGTGACAAAGGCATGGAGCATTGTGATGACAGGTGTCATGGAGCACTCTGATGAGAAGCGACACGGAGCATTGTGAATACAGGGGTCATGGAGCATTGGGATGACAAGGGCATGGATCATTGTGATGACAAGGGTCATGGAGCATTGGGCTGAAAATGTTCATGTAGTATTGTGATGACAGGGGTAATGGAGCATTGTGATGACTAGGGAATGGAGCATTGTGATGATAAGTGTCTCGGATCATTGTGTTTTCAGGTGTCATTGAGTGTTGTGATGACAGTGATCATGGAGCATTGTGATGATATTGGTCTTGGAGCATTGTGATGACAAGGTCATGGGGCATTGGGCTGAAAATGTTCATGGAGTATTGTGATGACAGGGGTCATGGAGCATTGTGATCACTAGGGAATGGAGCATGGTGATGACAATGTCCTGGAGCATTGTGATGAGATGACCATGGAGACTT